>NC_052395.1:32941180-33281721 GCF_009389715.1 Phoenix dactylifera
GCACTAATTATATCTTCTTTTTCTCTTTTTTTTTTTTTCTGTGTGCTATCTTGTTTTTGCTGTTGTAGAAAAGTTGCATCTGGGACACATGTTTTTAGAAAAAGAAAAAAAGAAGTCAAAGAACTTCACAACAACATAGGAACTTAGCTTCATGACCCCTCTATATATATATATATATATATATATATATATATATATATATATATATATATATATATATATATATATATATGCAGCATCCCCCCAACAATTTGTGCCTAGATAACTATAGTATTTGATTCTCCTTCGCGTTCTTAAAAAATATTGATGCTTCTTTTCTTTGTTATTTTGGATATATCTTAGTTTTTTCTTCCCTGCATGGTGATACAATATTATGCAAGAGCATCGTGATACAATATCATGCAAGAATAGAGACCGTGGATGAAAACTATGAGCTCGACAAATAAGAGAAAAGGCAAGCATCTTAAAACTAGCAAGGTTATGACATAACATATAATTTTTTTTCATGTAATTGCGCAAACTGTACCATGTCATATGGTAAGCAAAAGCTATAAAAACTCTAGGGGCCTCCATATGTACAAATTGGCCGTCTATAGTTATCCATCGTCTATTTGACACAAGAGCATAACCTTGGCATCATCTTTCTCAACCATACGAGACAAATTAATAAATATTTGCCCCAGTATTTATCATCTTTCTAACACATAATATTGCTTGATTAGTTCTGAGGTTGGAATTGAAAAAAGAAATACCAAACTCAAACGGCTAACCAAAACAATCCGTGACAAGATCTTTTACTTCTCGGAAAAACACAAAACAATCCGTCACAAATTTCACACGCTGTGCAAGCCTCACACCCGTTCATGGAAAACGACCTCAACATGGATGTTGGAATGTTGGATTCCGTTCTGTTCGCTATAAAAAAGCCGGTCTCCCCTCCTGCGACTACGTCCCAATCATTGGCCAGCTCGCCTTACCCTACAACGTTCCCGCGGGGGCATCTCAACCCCATCATCATCACCCGTGGATGGATTTAGTAAAATATTCAGATCAAAGGGGACGAGGTAAGGATGGACGGCTGTGATCGAGTGGCCCGCAGCCGACGTGGAGCCCCGGGTCTGGGGTTCAACATAAGCGAAGGTAGGCCGGCGGTCCACCGAGAGCGCAACGTCACCATTAGAATAAGTATGATTATTCCCACATCTGGTGAAAATAATTTCGGTCTCTGAGCGCGGGGCCCACCAATCTCGTCCTATAAAAGGCTGTCCCCTCCCCTCTGCACCCCTGTCTCTCTCTCGCTGTCAGGGACGCAAGAGTGGATCCGTGGCCCGTTGGAATGTAACCGTTTCTCGTTGTTCTCTTCCTCTCCGAAAGCGAGAAGGGCACGAAGAAAACCCTAGACTTGGTCTCCTCCGATCGAGTCTTTCTTGAAGAAAAACTATTCCGCATTCGTAGTTTGATCGGATCTGTGATCGATTTGAAGCTCCCGACGGAAGAGATCGTCGCGTTTGACGTCGGAGATCGCCGGATATTGAGATTTGGTGCTTCGGTGAGTGAGATTTGTTGTTCTTGTTTTGGTCGACGTTTTTCTTTGCCGTTTCGAAAGATGCTTGTCGGGGATTGACGGGAAATTCGGTTCTTGATGGCGTGGGAGGTTGAGCAGGGTGGTAGGGTTGGTTTACTCTGAGAGAGGCAGTGATCTGGATGCGGGTTTGTTTCGATCGTGCTGGCGATATTGCTCTTTGCCTCTTTGGTTATTGTGGATGGATTTCCTGATCTTCTGTTCTTTATCTGGAGATCTGGCCTTATTGTGCTCCATTCTTGTTTCTTAATCTTCTAGTCATGGTACGGAATTTGAATGCTCCTTCTGGCCTGATTCTAGTTATGCTCTTCAGTTCTGTACAATTTTTGAGGATTATATGGTATGAAAGTTGAAAGCGACTTGATTTGAGCTCAGAGTTTCAGCAATTGGTAAATCCACTGAGGTTAATTTTTATGACCTGATTGCTTTTTGTGCCTTTTTTATTCTACTTTATAGTTTACATCTTGTATTAAGTGTCGTTATCGGTGAAAAGTATCTGTTTTTTGGATGGATCTGCTTGTGGAATAAGAATTATTCTGATCATCAATCGTGTGAACAGGAAAGCTTCAAATCTGATGTCATTTCTGATTGCTTTAAAACAATATTTATCAAGATTCAGGTTGAGAGGACAGGAACTTTGCTAGCGGGCCTGATTTCAGTTATTAAAGGAGCGCTGTAATCTCCGTTGGTTTGGACATGAGAAAACCCTCGGCTCACGAGCACTTTGTCAACTTTGGCCGCTGCCCATCATTGAATTCATTGATTCTTTACTTCATCATTGTTATTGCATTAATCACTGTGTTAAGCTCACCATATCCAACTACCTGGAATTCCATAGGTCAATCTCCAGTACCTTACATATACAGGAATTACAGGAAGTTAAGGGAGCAAACAACAAGTGATCTTTCAGAGATACAGGCATTTTCCTTTGGGATAACACCATTGGGGGAGCTTCAGTTTTGTGGGAAAGAAAGAGATAACCATGTTCCTTGTTACAATGTTTCTGCAAACCTGTTAGCTGGGTTTCATGATGGGGATGAAATTGATAGACACTGTGAAGTGGATGATGTTGACACAGGTTGTCTGGTTCGTCCTCCGAAGGACTACAAGATCCCGTTGCGGTGGCCAGCTGGTAAAGATATAATATGGAGTGGCAATGTGAAGATTACAAACGATCAGTTTCTTTCTTCTGGCAGCATGAAAAAAAGGTAAAGTTCTTGCATCACTGAAATGTTTATTTCGTATGCAGCCAAGGAATTATATACCAAATCTTGTAACATGTAAGCATATCTCACTTGATTGGCTGCAACCCTGGCACTGTCCCAGCTCACATTTTGAAAGATTCTTGAACTTACGTGTATCAGCATTGATATTGAAACAGTTGCATAAAAAAGGAGTATATAGGGATGGTTGACCGGTCCTCTTGTATCTGATGGTGTAATCATTTTGTTATAATTTTTCAGGATGATGCTTCTGGAGGATAATCAGATTGCCTTCCACTCTGAGGATGGTCTGACTTTTGATGGCGTCAAAGATTACTCACGTCAAATTGCAGAAATGATAGGCCTAGGAAGTGACTCTGAATTCCTTCAAGCTGGTGTAGGTTTTTCTTTAGAAAAAAAATCTTTTCTGGCACAACCTATTGACGTTACATGTTAGTGTGCTCTTTGCTTTATATCTATGCATATTGATATATTTGACTAAACATAAAGCACAATTCGCTCATCATCTTCCAGATGCAAGACAAGATTATGATAATTTGGTGGATTTATTGCCTAATTTGTTTTGCTTTCCTTTTGATCCTTTCTAATACTTCCATATTATGCATCTTCTTTCACTCTCAAAGCTTTCGTTCTCAGTTAAGTTCCTTCCTGCTGCTGATAAGTGAGAAACCATAAAAGTTATTGCCTATTTAGCTGCAGAGACTACTTCTACAGAGACTACATGCATGCATTTATGCATGTATGTTTAAATACATGTGAAGTATGAGATTATGTTATAAAGTATAAAAATAACTCAAATGGTGGTTATGATATATCATCAGGAAGAGCACATCCTTTTCAAACATGGGAAGATGTTACAATGGCTCTGCAGAAGCAATAGTCTTTCTTCAGTTTGAAAGGTGAAGGCGCATTAATTTTGAGTAGGGAAGGATAGAATTTGTTAACACTGAATGCACAAAAAAGAAACAGCTCACTTTTGGGAAAACGAGCAAGATGTACCAAACAGTAATTTGGTACATCTGATTGCTTTGGTTAATAATTCCCAATTCTATTATTTTCTAGATAGAATATCTCTTAGGTTTCTTACTTGTGACTTAGATATTTTATTATATTGTCTGTATAATTAAAAATTATTGTGAACGAAGTAGGAGTGGTAATGTGTTTGTGGGCTTGACTTCGTCCCTAGGTGCCTTTTAGATCATCAAGTAGCTATTCACTGAGTTCTACAGATCTTTTAGTTGAAGTAGTTGAATTTGGTAAGCTTTAACGGTGTACTTTTCTTTGTGTAATCCAATGATCATGTCCAACAATCTACAAATTTCATCCTATCTACTTAGGGCTATCTTTTGAAGCCTTGTTTGCTATATTCTTAATATCAAGAGGCTTACTTTCTAAAACATTCCATTTTGAATGATCCCCAAGACTTGCATCCAATTACTCTTTTGTCTTTCCCTCTTTATTTGACCACTTCGTATCTTCTCTATTTCTCTGGGAATAGTCCAATCACCATAACTTCTGACTTCAATCATTTCTTTTTTTTTACCTTTTTTTTTTTTTTTTTTGATTTGGCGGGTTCATCATACAATGCGTGTGCAAATACACACTTCAATCATTTCTTTTAAAAATAAATGTTTGTATATGTTACAGTTTCAACCAATCCTTTGTCACTTTTATCAGTAGTAGTTCTAATTCTACTCTTGTATCTCCATATAAAGACTTCCTTTGTGCTACCATATACTTCTTACATGCATTTACCATTTTATTGCTTGGCATTTTAATATGTACGGAATTGTTGGCTTTTTTGGTTGTTTTCTATATTGTCCTGGCATGTAATGTTGTCTCTTGGTTCACTCGCAAAAACATTTCTCTTCTTCATTTTACCATGTACTGTTTTTGTCCTATCTCTATATCTTTTATCGTTGAAGTATTGAAAATAATTTCTAGATACAGCCACCAATGGTCAAGATTCTTAGTCCTAGTATTTGGTACCTTACCAATATAGTATGATATGCCCCATACCAATGCAAGGCATATTGTTAGAGTTGACATGACACTCATACCATGCATTGATATGGGGGCATACCGAGCTCTCATACTAGAATGGTACTATACTAGGTTGATAAGGTAGGCATCACACAACCCAAATATGAGTCAATACTTACAACTTTGTTCACAATAATCGAGAAGTATTTTTTTAGCTTCAGATCCATGCCTTTGCAGTTGATTTTTTTTATAGTTGATTTTCAATTTTCAACATTTCTTTTGATTATTCAACTATATCGAAGTGTTAAAGTATTAAAGTTTTAGATAGTTGGATGAAGTTGTCCAGATTGTGGAAGTCTAATTACAAAATATATAGAAAGCTATTCTATTTAAGGAACATTTGCATATATAAGAACAAACAAATCTTTATGCATTTTTACATCATAAAGAACAAGGTTGGCCCTTCTTTTATTGTTTTTGTTGTCATTTTCGTGCTAATTATATATCTGAATTATAATAGAAAAATTAAATCTGTTAATGAAATATTGAATTTAGAATAATAATGTTGTTCTGACAAATTATACAAGAAGTGCTTAAAAGAAAATAATACGGCCACATGTTGAGTGCCTACAATAACAGGATTTGTAATCCTTTTTCGGAGAACCACATTTGATGATATGTAAAGGGACAAGAAAATGAATCTTGGTGGTCCTAAAGAGGGAATAAGGACTAGAGATTTGTTTACTTATGCAGAAGGGTTTGGGTACCCTTAGATTGGTCTGTCTCATATATTTCACACCTTTGCAGGTTTATTGGTTGTAATAATAAAACCAGGGAGAAAAGAAGAAGCGTATTGTAACATTATATGCTTTTCAGGGGTTTCTAACTATTGCTCTTTTTTTTTGTTTGATAACTAGTATGAAGATTCTTGGTTGATTAAGAATTTCAATGATATGTCAATGTCGGAGGCTGTAGTTTGTTCTATACTGGTGATGAATCTACACAATGAACAGGAACTGGTCTATATAAGATTTTATCCTGCAAATAGGGTTCTCTTCTCCCCATTCTCCCCCACTTTATTATCCTAAAGTTTTGGGAGTGATGTTGAGCATGATTGCATGGGCTACTATGGATGGTTGAAATCTGAAAGGTGGGAAGAGTGTTCTAAACATGTCAAGGCCCCTTGCTCTCTAGCAAAGGCTGGATATTATAGGTGACGACAGATTTCTTTGGCAACTGAATTGTGGGATGAGGATATGAATAGGGGGTTTTGGAGCTGTCATTGGTGAAGTAAACAATTTCATGGAAGAGAGCAGATAGGACTATTTTGGTAGAGGAAATGATGAAGATATTATTTGTATATGTTTGTGACAATGTTGCAAGCTATTTTTATTGGCGAGACAGTTTTTTTTTCAGGTAAGTCAAAAGAATGCCTAAAATTATTGGGTAAATTGTTACTATAGGGATTAAATCTGAATTGTGGATAAAAGGACAAAGAGGTGTTTCCTATTTATTTGATGCAGAATAATTGGCAATTCAGATTGCAAAATTGAAACGGAGAAGATCTTCAACTACACTAAACTTCATATACTAATAAACATGCTAACATATTCTAGTTGTTTTGAGCCAACACAGTTCGAAATTCAATATGCATTTCATATAATTCGATTTCGTAAAAGATGGTGAATTTGATACTTAGAATGATGGTCATAATTCAAGTAGAATTATGAAAAGCTGTAGTGTTTCTGACATACTAGATGATAATTTTCAATTGCTGATTCTTTGGCACAAATCTTGATGGATGGAAATTTTGCAGTACTGGCTTTGGACAGACGATGTTGAATATTGTTTCGCCATGTTGGCATAGGCACACATAGATTCTTTGAAAATAAAGATAAAACCACAGCTTTGTGAGTCCTTTTGGTTGCTCCATATTCTTAGCTTCATCAATACTTTCTGAAAAGCAAACTTGATCTTCAGAACTGTGTTAGACTAAACTATTTTACCATTTAGTTCTTGTGCATTCTTCAGTTCAAATACTTCATTACTTGTCTTTGGATTATTGTTGCAGGCATTAGTATTTTCTCTCGCCCACTACATAATGTATTATTCTTGCTCTGGATGTTGTTGCAGCATGAGGAGTGCTGATGCAGGACAAATTGGGGATGGCCTGCATTGCATGGGAGAACCTAGGGAGTGGAGGAGACTTGGGTTTGGGTCAACAATCACCCTCCTGTCCTGTCATGGAAAACAGGGCGGAAAATGTGTTTTTGGCATTCGCAACATTCAAAAGGCCAAAAAAGATTTCTATTGTAGGTCTTTAGATGAGGTACAAGTCCAAAGAACAAGTTTGTTTCTAAAGAAACTTGTCGAAGTAGTCCTATAAACAGAAATTTGGATCACAGATTTTATGTTTACATAGGAAGCAAGATCAAAGTGAGGTTTAGAGGAGGAAAAAAAAGATGAAATATAATAGAAGAGATAGAAGAGAGATCAAGAAGGAGATTGGGGGGGGGGGGGGGGGGGTGGAGGGGAGGGGGGAGACAGAGAAAGGTCGAACCTGGTCTAAAGAAATCCTTTCTTCTTTCAAAAAAAATGGCATACCATGCTTTCCATGAGCCATCCTAATAGGCCCTTTTATATTATTCTGTAACTTGTTTTACAAGTGAAGTAGGACTATCAATAACCAAGAAACTAATCGCCAAAACCTCCTCTTAAATGGAAAATTCAGAATCCACAATGCCCTATTTAGAAAGAAAGACACTTAAAACAGCTTAAAATCAATTCCTAGTTGCTTATAACTTGCCCAACACAATATGCACCTAAAATAGGGCTCTTAATACCAGTTCTCCTCGAAATAGGACTCTAGAACCCACTTTAAAAATTATATAAACAAATAAAAATATCAAAAATGCAATAACATTTTGGTAAACTGATTTTTCTTTTTTCCATGAAGTGCTGTAGCCTTCAGCATGCTTTCAAATCATTTTTGTCAAAGTGGCATTGTTCATCTCTTTCTTGTTCTAAGGAACAAGACAATTTCTCATATTTATTTCTTGTGATATAGTTTAAGAAGATAAGTCTTTGATAATTTCAGGTCCGGACAGTGTTGGACATGGAATGTGGTTTTGGCAGTTTTGGAGCTCATTTATTCTCATTGAAATTAATGACCATTTGTATAGCAGCTTATGAGGTATTTGGGAGTCAAGTCCAACTTAACCTTGAAAGGGGTCTTCCTGCAATAATTGGGAGTTTTGTTTCAAGGCAACTTCCATATCCATCACTCTCTTTTGACATGGTCCATTGTGCTCAGTGTGGAATTAGCTGGGACAAAAAGGGTACTGGAATCACTGTCTTCTTTCCCTCTATTTATGTTTAATAGATAATTCATCCAATACGGCAACTTATATAAGCTTCTAGAGTTGTTTGCCAGAACAGTGATCTGTACTCTTTTCAATACAAACTTCTAATCATCAGAAAATTTGCTTCTGCTCTTGGTTTGAAATTATATCATAATTTATAACATGGTAAAAGATGTCGTTTATTATCGCTTCTCTTGTGTTATTATGAATACAGCTGTACTTTTTTAATTATTATAGAAAGTTAGTGCACTACTTCTAAATTGTAATAGGATACAGATATATTCAGTTTGCTTTCCATGTGTATACTATCATTCCTATACATGAGTTCTATGCCGAGTAATATATGGTGTTTGGAGTCGTTTACACATGCAATCCATAGTGCAGTTTCATGCACTATTTTGTGTCTCTTAATCCCTTTCTTTTTGGAGCAAAATGATGGCAAGCCAACTCACATTTTATAGATAAATGAAATGAGACAAGAAGAGCGAAAAGATTTATTCAGCAAAGTATGTCTCCTACTCTTATACCTGTGCATGTTTGGCTTAATGGTCTTTTACTGCACTTTCTTAACTTGCTTTTCGAGTTTCATGGCACCAAAGCATGCGATTGTCACTCAAGTTCTTAAAAACATTGTGCTAGATTCTTTTATGTCTGGCAATCTCCAACTTTAAATCATTCTCCATTCCTCACAGTGCTGGACCATTAGAATATTCAATTTTTGTAACTGAATAATATATCCTATGATGCTTGTTGAGAATTTCCAAGAATCAGATGGGCCCATATGATTTTGTTTATCAAAGTATCTGCATTAATACAGCCACATTTGAGCATCATACAATATTCTTCTCCTCGATTCTTATATTCAAGTGGCTACTGGAGTTCTATTTCTGTTTTATGTGAGCATCATTAATTCTATAACCAGCCTTCGCACGCCCAATTGGCTTAGTTCACTTATTTAATCTTTGTTATCATGTTGGCCTTTAATATCAATTACACCTAGCTATGAATTAGATATTTAGTTTTTCTTTCTTTTTTCAAAATTTTGTTTAACTATTTTCCGCCATTTTGGGCCACTTATTCACATATAGCAACTGCAAAATAGCAGCATGACATTTTTTTTTAAAAAAAATGTCAAAATAGCAGCCGTGCTTGCATGTGTCAAATTTGATGAGTATTTATAAAACTGACCAAAAACAATTGATACAAGGCTTGAGAGTTATATGTTATTTAATGGAAGATTGCCTCATATCTCTTGTCAATTGCTCATCAACTCCGTTGTGGCAGATGGTGCTTTCCTAATTGAAGTTGATCGGCTACTTAAGCCAGGAGGATACTTTGTTTTGACATTGTCTACCAGCAAAGCTAAAGGTAGTTCACTTGGTGCAAGAAACAGCATCATCTTCACATTCATTGAGGAATTTGCCCAGAAAATCTGCTGGAGTCTACTAGGAGAGCAAGATGAGAGTTTCATTTGGCAGAAGACAGCAGGCTTTAATTGCTATGAATCTCGGTGAGGATAAAAATGCTGAGTTTCGTGCATTATGTTGTTTGTTGTTATTGTTATTGTTGTGATTAAGCTTGTCATTCTAATTCTGTAGCTAGAAGCCATTCATGAGAAAAAATTTGTAAGCCATTCATGAGAAAAAATTTGTAACATCATTTCTGTCATTTACATTATAGCAAGCAGGGTGCTGTACCTCTCTGTACGGAGGAAGACGAAGAATCATATAATAAACCCCTCCTTGCCTGTTTAAGTGGAACTACCAGCAAACGGTGGGTTCCCATACAAAACACATCCAACTGGCTTGCTGGCTCCAAATGGAACTTAGAAGAACTTGACATTCATGGAAAGTATTTGTTCTAAAATGTTTGATTTTTAGTATTCCACTTAGTCTTTACTTTGTCCTTAGAATATTCTGTTACTGAACAGTCTGAACTGCAATTGAATTTGCTATATCTCCTATAATCTTCTATCTCCTAAAGTGCTTGAGTTCATGATTGACCGTTGCTTCCCTCCCCAGAAGTTCATCCTGATGAATTCATTGAGGACTTAAGTGCATCGGAGACAGCTATAAAAGACTATTGGTCTTTGCTTACACCCTTGATATTTTCGGACCATCCAAAGAGGCCTGGTGATGAAGATCCATTACCTCCATTTAACATGGTGCGTAATGTCATGGACATGAATGCTAATTTTGGAGGGCTAAATGCTGCACTTTTGGAGGCTGGAAAGTCTGTTTGGGTGATGAATGTTATACCAACTGGGGTTCGTAATACACTTCCCCTAATACTTGGTCGAGGTTTTGCTGGTGTTTTGCATAACTGGTAGGTAACTTTTGTTCTCCTCCTCTTTGCACATTCAATCCTTGTTTAAGTTAATATTTATATGGAGAATAATTAAAAGCCTGGTTCACTGCATTGTGGTCGTGATTGTTTTCGGAGAAAATATTTACTTCATTTTGGCATTTTATGTTTGTCATCAAATCTAACAATGTCCAATACCATACTGGTAACAAATGGAAGTAGAAGGATTTGAATGTGTCAAGGATTTAAATATCTGGGAACATTTTGACGAGCTGATTATGTCTTTAAAAAATATATACGCAACAAGTTGGGTTAGATTATGTCGAGCTTTCATGCAATTATGTGTATTTTGGTATGCAGAAAATGTTTGTCTGGTAATTATAAATCATGTTTGCATTTGATAAGCTAGAGAAAGATTGATCACTTGAACATCCTTTATTTTGTGGAAATATATTTGACTGAGATTGAACAGGCCTTTTCATGTAATAACACCAAGTAGCTGGATTGGATGGAATACTAAAGAAGGATTGCGGGATTCTTGGTGTAATCTTTTTATAGACTGTCTCTTAGCTAGATTGCTCAGCACATATTGTTAGAATTGAGTATTAGTTTTCTTATTATAAATGATTCTTGTGCCAAGGTACATATGCCTATGTATGAATCACCCTTTAAATGAAATCCTCTAACTGGAATGAGCTTTCATTCTGACAGTCTGAATATTGTTGGTGATCTTTTAGGTTAGAATGTTGAGGGTGGTGTTTATTAGCCAAATCCATTATGTGTATATTTCTGCATGAACACGTATATTTGTGAGCTTTTGTGTATGTTTGTAGGCATTGGCACACTATTCATGCATGCCAACCGTGTAGTTGGCATATGCACACATGTACACAGTTTGGGGGATGGGGGAGAGAGAGAGAACTTATCATGTTTCTGAGCATCTATAAAGAAAAGATCAATTTCTTTTTCATCCATCTAGAATAAAATTAATCAAAATTTTTAATGTGATGGATTCCAAGCTTGTCTTTCATTCTCTTTATTTTGCTGGGTCTAGCTAGTTTGAGCAACTTTTTTCCATGCTGATATATCACTTCTAGCTATAAAATTCTTGTTGCAGATTCCAGTTTGTGGAATAATTGCTTATGTGGAGGTGCTCTTCATTCTTTTGCAGGTGTGAACCCTTTCCCACATATCCCCGAACATATGATTTGCTTCATGCTATGGGGCTTCTTTCTCATTATCTCACTTTAGAGAAGTGCGATCTATCAGCCTTATTATTGGAAATGGACCGCATTTTGCGTCCAGAGGTAGAGTTATTCCTTTCTTGGTAGTTGCTTTCTTCTAGAAGATATAGGGCTGTTGCATCAAGTTTTCTTTATTCTCTAATTTTACATTTTAGTAAGTTTCTCAGCTCTCAATAGTTCACCAGTAAAATTTGGACATCAAAAGGCTGGAATTTATTTTTTAGTTGTCCAGTTGTAACTTCTACTTATGAGCTGTCTACTCAATGCCTTTATTCAAAATAGGCTACAATTGTCTTTCTTTTTGTTAGTAAGCCGGCTGGTTTAGTCAAAGGCATTGATCTTCTATGGTGATGCTAGGTTCAAATCATGCTGGACCATGCTGCACTGCACCCGGGTCTGGGGAGCTTAGTCTGGGGAAATACCTGGCTGAGTTCACTTTCTGGTCTTCTTTGTTAACTTTTTTTTTTTATCACATATATTTACCTAATTTTCCCAACCCTAGGTCATATCTCAATTGTTAATTGTCCAAATTTATGATGGTTTAGTTTGCCTAGGTTCAACGATGATTGCAATTTGGAGGTTTTTGGGTAAAATTATTTTTTCCTAATTCATTCCACAATTTACTTTCAAAATGTTCTCATTTCAAGGAATATATTGCTTCTCATAATTACGAACATTGGTAAATTTCAAAGCTTTCCCTGAATTCAGGGGTGCCAAAATTTACATTTTGTTCCATAAGTCATGGGGGACGATTTGTGAGAGGATTTCTCCCTTGATCTGATAGATTTGTTGAGCCTCCTTCAACAGTCGTTCGGGCTTAGAAAGAGTACTCACATCCCTATGATAGACCCAATTTAGTCATGGCCCATAGTTTAACATTGGGACACAATTGAGAATTGCTGTGAAATAGGCTAAGGAAAACATATATAGGCTTGATAAATGAAGCTGTCAACTTCCTATGAGCCTATTGTGAATCATAAATCTGAAATAGGAATCAAACAGAAATATCAACAAGGCAGTGAAGTAAGCAACTATAACTTGGCACATAGCGTCATAAGTGTACAAATACACGAGCAATGGCAGCGGTGAAAGATAAAGCATCGTCCAAGGTTTGCCGTACTGATCGGTATCGGTGTGTACCAACTATACCGAACCGGTAAGCAGTATAGGGGACGTACCGACACTCAGTATGCCGAACTGGATACGGTATCAGGCATATTGACACTGTAATAGGATGGTACCGGTAAGGGGTCCAGTACCGAGACGGTGAACCTTGGCATCATCTTTTTAAGGTAAGTATGTTAATTCTGGAGCATGGTACTAAAGAAAGGCTTCATGAACATTTCATTGACTCAAATACCTCATTTGTTATGCTTCTACTACTGCTGCTACTGCTACTATTTTAAACTTCTAACCCTGTATCTACCACTTACCACTCCTACGTAAACTAGGTCTATTGATCTCGATTGACTGTTTATAACAATATCTGCAGTCCAATTTAGCTTCTATGAAATCTATCAAACCATTTCCTTTGATGTAATCATTTAGGTCAAATCTTTACATTTTCCCTTAGACACATGCTTGTGCCCCTCATCTCATACGGGCACCCCAACCATCACCAAACTATCGTAGGCCCTCTATTATCTTGTTTATTAGTTATGATAGATGTCTCATATTTAGTAGCTCTGCTAACATAGTTGGATTCCCTGTTTCCCATTTTGTTTTGGCTTATTTTCGCCCTTAAAAGTTTGTATCCAATTTATGGCCCTCACTTTAGCCTGGTTGCTAAGGCTAGATCATCATCAAAGATGTACACCCAAAGCTTGTGTCTTTTTGAAATCAAGACATCCATGCAGAAGTTAGTAATGGCTTAAGTATGGATCCTTGGTGTAATGCTCCAGCCACTTTAAATTTATAAGTCATGCCACAGTTCATCTGTGAACGGGTTTTAGCAACCTTATAGAACTTTTTGATAAACTTAATGAAGCATTAGGAGCATTCTTTTTCCTTGTTACACACCATATTGTGGAACCTGCCAATCGTGTAACTGCAATATACTCTTCCTTATGTTTTACCCCATAGAATTCCTCAATTATTAGAGTAGTTTTGTACATTGCCTTACTTTCAGAAATTAGATAAATTACATTTTTTTAGTCACCAGAGGCATCTTCTTCTCAGAAGTTCTTTTAAAATGTTCATCAGGGACCAACCTTATATTAATAATAATTATTTACATTTATCTTGAGGTGCTATCAGGTCATAAGATATGGTGTTTTTGCTGCAGAGATAAACTCCTTGCACCAGTTGCAACTTAATGAAGATCTCTCATTATTTATATTATAGTCTTCCCCTTTCTCAGCTTGGCTAGCATGTTGATTATTTTCTCACATTTTTTGTCATATTTACAACAATCAGTTATTTACCTATTTACATGTAAATTTATGAGTTTTACCTACTATACAGTATAGCAAAATTTCGGGACCATCCATTCCAGTCTCCCATGTGGCTGACAAAATTCAAACCATCACACTGGTTCACATTGGCTACTTATCTTTTCTTGATGCCTAAATATAGAAAATTTGGCAATTGTATACCTTAAAGACACGTGGGTCATCGACATGTGTAGTAGACATTTTGATATATGTAAAATGGTAGATATTATTTTCTTTTTTATCATTAAATTTTCACACTTATGCTTGCGTACATAGGTTTTTGTATTTTTTATTCATGCTGCAATCTGATCGTTAATCAAATTTTCTCCCCCATTTTATATGGGTAAATTTTGGATCTGTATTTTAGCTGTTCTTAACTGGTTTGTTTTTGGTACTGTTTTGGTTAGGGATGGGTTGTTTTACATGATAAAGTTCAGGTGATAGAAAAAGCAAGAGCACTTGTGACTCAGATTCGTTGGGATGCACGGGTTATTGAGTCAAAGAGTGATAATGACCAGCGGTTGCTTATATGCCAAAAGCCTTTTTTGCGGAAATGATTAGCTTTTGCCTGGGAAATTTTGGCTCCGCCTTGACTTGTTCCGGTTATGGTAAGGTCACCTCTCCCAAAAATGTACAGGTATTTTATGAGAATTACAAATATTTGTGACATGGAAGTGTGAAACCTATCCAACTTTTTTATGTTAGGATTTAACACGAAAAAGAAGGGTCCATTTTTGTTGAGGTACAAGCAAAAAATCATTGTAGCAATTACTTCTTTTCAAGATCATTGAAACTTAGAATGCAGTTGGTCTTCTTCTGGTTGATCATTCCGCGTTGGGCTTTCTACTAGAAATAGCAATGTCTCTACTATCAGCCAGCAGCCATCGTTGACCTTAAATGAGGGTCCAAATATTGGACCAAAAGTAGTGTGAAATAGTGATCTCCTCGTGCTTTCTGATTTCTCCTTGTTGTAATCTCTTTTTTCCTGCTATTTATATTAAATTCATGGAATTATCTTCATGATTGCAGGGCAATATTCATGAAATTCACTGTTTCATTATATTCCCAGATGCTTTGATTGGATACAATGGCATGTATAATCATAAAAGCGAAAATGGGGAGTATCAATTATCACAGAGTTCCACGTCCATTTACAATCTGTACCATTCATTGCAAAATTTTGTAGTGCATTATTAGATTGACACTTGCAGTATCTGAGTGGCACTAATTATTCTTTTGGGGAGAGAGGTGGGCGACAGGCTGACAGCAGTGAAGTTTTATTTTAACATCACAGTGTAACCTATTTTTGCTTTCTTTATTTCAGATCTTGCATATTTCTCATGCATTTCGTGAGATATTAATAGGGAGATCACGATCCAAAGATTACTCTCTCTCTCTCTCTCTCTCTCTCTCTCTCTCTCCATGCGTGCGTGCATGCATGCATGCGCATCCAATTTATCTTGGATTTGTGAAATTTTAAGATACAGTCTTATTTGTGAACTCAAATTCTTGTGGCAAGTGTGTGGTCAGCGGGATGAGGTTGTATTTTGGAAAGAATTCATCTTTCTTTGTGCAAATCCACTGTTAGATTAGATTGTGCAATGGTTGCTTTGAAATCTACACAGGTGGATGCAGGGGCGGCTCGATGCAATTGGAGGCCTAAGGCGAACTTTCTAAGAGAGGCCTTTTTTTTTAAAATAATAATAATAATAATAATAATAATAATAATAAATTTTAATAAGTGCAAAATACTTTAAAAATTTATTTAAAAACAATCCGTCTAGCTTTTTGAGATGCAAAATTGCTAATCAAACTTTTGTACTCAAGATTCATTAAAATACTATTTTCAATCGATAATATAGCTAATCCATTTAATCTTTCTTGTAACATAGTTGACCGCAAATAAGATTTTATCAACTTTAATTTTGAAAAACTTCTTTCAGCAGAAGCAACTGTTACAGGTATTGTTAACAATATCCTGTAAGCAATGCATGCATTTGGAAAAGAATCTGTTTTTTTAATAAAACTTAAAGTATCAATAGGGGTACTAGTTTCTATTTGTAAAATTTCTTTTAAAACGTTTAACTCTGAAAACAGATCAAGACCATCAATATCAGAATATTCACCGTGCTTTAAATAGTTTTCAAGATTAAGACAACATATTTTCAAATTCTCTTCATTCAAAGATTTTAATTTTTTAAAATTAAACAAAAAACTAAAAATATCTTCATATATAGTGAATTGTTCAAACCTACTTTGAATTGAAGAAATAGCTTGATCTATTATATATAAAAAGTAATCAATTCTAAAAGATTCTTCAGCTGATCTTGGTGTCTCATCATCAGTATTTTCATCAAATTGTTTTTTTCTACGGATCACACGTTTTTCACGAAATGTAGGTTCTATTTCCATTTCATTTGCAATTTCTTTAGATGAATTCAAAGCATTCATAAATCCATTTTCTCTATAACTTTTTAAATAAGAAAGAAGACCTTTTAATTGATCTATAGCAACATCAATATGCATGTCTTCAGTGCCGGCCCGAGCCCTAGGCGATCGAGGCGGTCGCCTAGGGCCTCGGACCAAAGGAAGGCCTCCGGCGTCCGCGGCTCCGCCTCTGGGAAAGCTCCTCCTCCAGCGACTAGCGGGCAATGACCAACGGGCAGGCGGCAGCGACCAACGGTCTGGCGACCGGCAACCGGCATCGGGCAACGGGGATAGGGCTTACGAGTTACGGCCTACCGCCCGACAAGACATCTTAGCCATCCCCCGTCCATAGCCCGTCTTCTCCAGCTGCCCAGGCCCCAGCCGCCCAGCGTAACCCCACTAGCCCGTCTTCTCCATCCAAGTATCCAACCATCCGTCCATCCGCCTGGCACCGCCGGTCCGCCACCGTCTTCTTTTTAAATCTTAGCCGTAGCGGCGTAACCCGTAGTCACCATCTCACCGACACCAGAATCCCAAATAACCAAAGAGGACGGCCGACATCGTCTTCTTCTTCGAATCTTCATCCTTGAGTTCGTGTTCTTCCTTCAGCAGCTCAGCTCTTCTTCGGTTCTTGACTCAAGAGTCAAGACTCGAGAGTTCTTCCTTCCCGGCTTCCTGAGTTCCTGTTCCCCGATAACTCGGTTCTTGACGGCGTCTCTTCTCCAGTTCTCCTTCTCGGCCCTCCGCCCTCTCGGCCTCTCCAGCCTCCAGGTGTCAGGGGACTCGGTTACTCGGACCACTCGGTGAGTTCTTTGTTCTCCAAGACTCCACTTCTCCTTCCCGGCTTCTCCAGTTCCACGGTTCCACCCTCTGCCGCTCTGGCTCTGTGCCTCCGCGGTCGGCGGTTCCGCCCCTGTTTCTCCAAACTGAAAGTTTAATGCCTTAATGGTATTTAGTTTTTTCGTTAAGTATTTGATTATGGGATGAAGAAATAACTAGTAGTTATAAAGGGTAGATAATGATTAATGAAGCATAATTCTGTTTGTGTTATTTCCCTAGTCAGATTCTGTTGGGTTTTTATTGGATGTGGATATCTAGGTTAGCTAATTTCTAGCTAATTTCCCCCTTTTCAATTGGTGAAAAGTTTAGTACCCTGTTTTTAGTGTTACAATTAATGATGTAAAAACTACAATTAACATTCTTGAATTTAATATCATGATGTACTCTCTGTTAGTCTGTTACATAGCTTCATTTTGCACCCATTTCCACTTTACTATTTACATTTCAAATTTTCAATGCTATCAAAATTTTTATTGTCGGATTCTTGAAAATAAATTTTTATGTCTATTCTTAAAAATTGATAATAGCTTTTCATGTCTAGGGTCTCCATTAAAGTTGACATTAGCTTCGGCACCCCTTCTCGTCATTAAGTTCGGCACCGCTTGTCGGAACTTGAGTTCATCGTCGAGAGAGTGAAGATCCTAAAATAAAGAGTGAAGCCATATGCTTAGCTACATATGAGATTGAAAATTTTGAATTCTTATTAGGCATGAATATTTGGTACGATATATTGTTTGCTGTTAACTCAGTTAGTAAGATTTTACAATCTGAAGACATGCATATTGATGTTGCTATAGATCAATTAAAAGGTCTTCTTTCTTATTTAAAAAGTTATAGAGAAAATGGATTTATGAATGCTTTGAATTCATCTAAAGAAATTGCAAATGAAATGGAAATAGAACCTACATTTCGTGAAAAACGTGTGATCCGTAGAAAAAAACAATTTGATGAAAATACTGATGATGAGACACCAAGATCAGCTGAAGAATCTTTTAGAATTAATTACTTTTTATATATAATAGATCAAGCTATTTCTTCAATTCAAAATAGGTTTGAACAATTCACTATATATGAAGATATTTTTAGTTTTTTGTTTAATTTTAAAAAATTAAAATCTTTGAATGAAGAGAATTTGAAAATATGTTGTCTTAATCTTGAAAACTATTTAAAGCACGGTGAATATTCTGATATTGATGGTCTTGATCTGTTTTCAGAGTTAAACGTTTTAAAAGAAATTTTACAAATAGAAACTAGTACCCCTATTGATACTTTAAGTTTTATTAAAAAAACAGATTCTTTTCCAAATGCATGCATTGCTTACAGGATATTGTTAACAATACCTGTAACAGTTGCTTCTGCTGAAAGAAGTTTTTCAAAATTAAAGTTGATAAAATCTTATTTGCGGTCAACTATGTTACAAGAAAGATTAAATGGATTAGCTATATTATCGATTGAAAATAGTATTTTAATGAATCTTGAGTACAAAAGTTTGATTAGCAATTTTGCATCTCAAAAAGCTAGACGGATTGTTTTTAAATAAATTTTTAAAGTATTTTGCACTTATTAAAATTTATTATTATTATTATTATTATTATTATTATTATTAAAAAAAAGGCCTCTCTTAGAAAGTTCGCCTTAGGCCTCCAATTGCATCGAGCCGCCCCTGCATGTCTTCAGATTGTAAAATCTTACTAACTGAGTTAACAGCAAACAATATATCGTACCAAATATTCATGCCTAATAAGAATTCAAAATTTTCAATCTCATATGTAGCTAAGCATATGGCTTCACTCTTTATTTTAGGATCTTCACTCTCTCGACGATGAACTCAAGTTCCGACAAGCGGTGCCGAACTTAATGGCGAGAAGGGGTGCCGAAGCTAATGTCAACTTTAATGGAGACCCTAGACATGAAAAGCTATTATCAATTTTTAAGAATAGACATAAAAATTTATTTTCAAGAATCCGACAATAAAAATTTTGATAGCATTGAAAATTTGAAATGTAAATAGTAAAGTGGAAATGGGTGCAAAATGAAGCTATGTAACAGACTAACAGAGAGTACATCATGATATTAAATTCAAGAATGTTAATTGTAGTTTTTACATCATTAATTGTAACACTAAAAACAGGGTACTAAACTTTTCACCAATTGAAAAGGGGGAAATTAGCTAGAAATTAGCTAACCTAGATATCCACATCCAATAAAAACCCAACAGAATCTGACTAGGGAAATAACACAAACAGAATTATGCTTCATTAATCATTATCTACCCTTTATAACTACTAGTTATTTCTTCATCCCATAATCAAATACTTAACGAAAAAACTAAATACCATTAAGGCATTAAACTTTCAGTTTGGAGAAACAGGGGCGGAACCGCCGACCGCGGAGGCACAGAGCCAGAGCGGCAGAGGGTGGAACCGTGGAACTGGAGAAGCCGGGAAGGAGAAGTGGAGTCTTGGAGAACAAAGAACTCACCGAGTGGTCCGAGTGACCGAGTCCCCTGACACCTGGAGGCTGGAGAGGCCGAGAGGGCGGAGGGCCGAGAAGGAGAACTGGAGAAGAGACGCCATCAAGAACCGAGTTATCGGGGAACAGGAACTCAGGAAGCCGGGAAGGAAGAACTCTCGAGTCTTGACTCTTGAGTCAAGAACCGAAGAAGAGCTGAGCTGCTGAAGGAAGAACACGAACTCAAGGATGAAGATTCGAAGAAGAAGACGATGTCGGCCGTCCTCTTTGGTTATTTGGGATTCTGGTGTCGGTGAGATGGTGACTACGGGTTACGCCGCTACGGCTAAGATTTAAGAAGAAGACGGTGGCGGACCGGCGGTGCCAGGCGGATGGACGGATGGTTGGATACTTGGATGGAGAAGACGGGCTAGTGGGGTTACGCTGGGCGGCTGGGGCCTGGGCAGCTGGAGAAGACGGGCTATGGACGGGGGATGGCTAAGATGTCTTGTCGGGCGGTAGGCCGTAACTCGTAAGCCCTATCCCCGTTGCCCGATGCCGGTTGCCGGTCGCCGGACTGTTGGTCGCTGCCGCCTGCCCGTTGGTCATTGCCCGCTAGTCGCTGGAGGAGGAGCTTTCCCAGAGGCGGAGCCGCGGACGCCGGAGGCCTTCCTTTGGTCCGAGGCCCTAGGCGACCGCCTCGATCGCCTAGGGCTCGGGCCGGCACTGGGTGGATGAATGCACATGTTCAGAATGCTCTGCGATCTGTGCAGAGTGTGATCCGATGGGTACAAGCCGAACCTGGTCTGACCCTGGGATGGTTTTGTGTATCGGATCTAATGCATGGGCTATTGTTGGTGGACCTCGTTTGTTGTCTTATGGGCTTATCATCCTGTTGGACTTTTTTCAATGGGGCATATTGCCACTATTTATTTACTCTTAACCTGTTTGGTTCCTGAGTAAGCCTGAATAAAGCTAATATATTTATTTGGGTTTATTCAGCCAAACAATCTTTTCATTATCTAAACAAAGTCCTATAATGAGTAATACTTCAGGGTATGTTTGCTTAAAAGGAAATTCATGGGAAAATGGGGACTCTTCCAAGGAATAAGGCAGATTTTTCTAGAATACAAGTTATATATTTTCCAAATTTCTTAATTTTGTAATAGAACAAACAAACAATTAGATTTTTCAAAAAAATAAGTTTTCTGACCAATTTTCTTAGCACCCAAGCATACCTTTATGGGTTTCAGAAAATCTTAAAATCATTAATTAATACCTAATTGGCTTTAACCAGGTGAAATGATAGATTTAGATCAATCTGTCACATTAGTAGCCAATATTGCTAATCTTATTATCAATTTACGAAGAATTTGTTCCTCTATGTTCTCTTCTTACATTTCTTAATTCTTACTATTCATGCACCTTATATGTTTCTGAATTTTGGATATCTCAAATATTTTCTATTCAATTCATTGTTCTTTCTGATATTGATTTATGCATTTTTTCTTATGAAGCTTGAATAGTCTCTCTAATTTCGTGGAAAGAACTACTAGAAGCTTTAATACTCCATCTCTTTATGCAGTCTAAAGGACAGGTTCTTATAGAATACTAATAAATAATCCCTCTTTGTCTACGATCTTTCAAATTATTTCATTTATTTATAGTTTCTAAGGTATTAGTTTCCTTCTGTTTTTTGTAATAAATGATAGGCGCCACCTTGTCCACTTGTAGGAAGTGCAAACAGAAACATATGGGACTCCTCTTTGTTTTTGGCTAATTAGTGCTTCAATTCAAGTTTGAAAGAAAAAGAAAAAGAAAAGGTTTAGCGGAGAGAGGGCGTCAGAGAGAGAGTGTGTGTGTCTTACGGAAAAATAAGAAAGCCTGGCATTTTATTTTGTAATGTGAATTTTGATGAAAAAGATCAAATCTAGAAACAAAAATTCATAAAAAAAATAGTGCGGGACAAATAAGAATTAGGAAAGCCTGCCAATTTATTTTGCAATAGGAATTTTGATGAAAAGGATGAAAAAGATAATATTTTGACTAAGAATCATAAAAAATAGTTAAGAAAATGATTCATTTTATTTTGAAATTTAGAATTTGATGAAAAATATAAAATTTGAAAATTAATTATCATTAAAAATACTATAGCATAGAAATCTGAAAGAGCCACAAGAAGTTTGAACCGTTTCCATTATTTCATAAAAGGAACTACAAAAAGCTTGAATATCTTATCTATTTATGTAGACTAGAGGGCATGACTAAAAATCATAAGAATTTAGTTTAGGAGAAATATGTATTTAAAAATCTGATATTTTGATTTTGCCCTGTGAATTTTGAAGAAAAAGATAAAATTTAGAAACTAAAGCAAGGGGCAGGAGGCGGGCCGGGGGGAAGAGGAAAGGAAAGGAGGCAGGTGGAGAGAGAGAGAGAGAGAGAGAGAGAGAAGAAAAAATAGGAAGACTAATATTTTATTTTGTAATGTCAATTTTGATGAAAAATAGAAATTAAAAATTAAATAAAAATATGGTGCAGGAGAAATAAGAAATAAGAAGACTTGGCATTTTATTTCGTAATGTAAATTTTGATAAAAAGATGAAAAGGATAATTTTTGAAAACTAAGAATCATAAAAAGAAGTTATGGCAAAATAAAAATTAAGAAATTGTGATGTTTTATTTTGCAATGTAAAATTTGAAAGAAAAAAAATAGAATTTGAAAGCTAAGAATCTTTAAAAAAACATAGCATGAATAGTCTACGTCGCGGAAAGAACTACAAAAAGATTGAATAGTCTCTTATTTGGCAAAATAAGAAGCTTAAATACTCTATCTATCTTCTCACTATAAAAAACAGACTTGCAAAATATTAAATAAATAATCCCTCTTTTTCTTTGATTTTTCAAGTTCTTATGTATGTTTGTAGTTTCTAAGGAATTTCTTTTTCTTTTGTTGTTTATAATAGAGAATACGTACTATCATATCAAGTTATAAAACTTGTAACTGATTTGTTTTCAAAACTCCTTAGTGGATAAATAGTAGCTTAGAAGGCTCAAGTTTGATTTTGATGAAAAAGATAAAATTTAAAACTTTAATATAAGTGAAATAACAATAAATAGAATCCAATATTTATTTTTTAATGTGAATTTTTATGAGAAAGATAAAATTTAAAAACCAAAAATCATTTATAGAAATAGAAAAATCTAGCATTTTATTTTGTAATATGATTTTGTTGAAAAATATATAATTTAAAACTAAAAATCCCAAAAAAATAATGCAAGAGAAATACGAATCAAGAAAACCTCGTATTTTATTTTGTAATTTGAATTTTCATGAAAAGGATAAAATTTAAAAAGTAAAAAAAATTATAAAAATAGCATACGCCCACCGTGGGGCTCGAACCCACGACCACAAGGTTAAGAGCCTTGCGCTCTACCAACTGAGCTAGACGGGCTGCTGATTGTTGTTTTCTTACTTTGTAATTGAAGTCTCTCTGGCTGAGTGAAACCATATTTTGCTACCATTCTGTTTTGTTCCTGCTTTATTTCCTCCAGACTTAACCGGATCCATTGCAACTCAAGGGAGGAAGCAGAATGGTATTACAGAAGGTGACATCCCATTGATATAAAGGTCGAAATGTAACACATTACCACATCCCTCAAGTCCATGACAGATATGGTTAGCCAAATATTTTAAGATGTCTCCTAGCGCACACAGAATTCATTAGGCTCATCTAGTGCCACCTTGGCAATTCAATGTTAAAACAGCTTTTAACATTCCTCAAGTAACACGACTCTCCTTGTGCAAAGCATGAAAACATTTTGTGTTCATGAAATGGAACACCCCTTAGCATTCCTCGTTTGTACCTCAGTCCAGATTTCTCCTCACATCTAAGGGGGAAAATAGAATGCTAAAAACAGAATTTAGTGGGCTGAAATACAACGCTCAAAACATAATGAGCCAAAATAAAACAGAATAGGCTAGAGACAGCAGGTAAAAACACAGTGGAATAGGGCTCAAAACGGATTTATATCTGATCAGTATCTATTTTTATTTGACAAATATAGATGACGATATGGATATTAGCCTGATATAAAAATTTATACCCGCTTTTTATTTCCCTTCAAAGTTCGTAAGTGCTATATCAAAATAAATAAGATTACAGGTATAGTTGGATATTCGGATACGATCAAATAATTATTTATCGATAAATCCTTATCCATTTTGTGTTGATGAATATAGATATAGATATAATTACGGATATCAATCAGATGACCAAATTTATAACTATATTCGGATAGATTTTGATATGACAATGGATCCGGATATTATTCAGTATACTTCCATCCCTGTAGTAGGGCAAAATACAATAAAGTATGACAAACCGATGGACTCCTTTATTGGAGTATCTAGTGCTGAGCATTGTCTGAAACATGGTGAAATTCTTTGCCTGCATGCTTCAATGAGAACTAAATTGACGAAGAGACAATGGGACATCAACCGGAAGGTATCCTTCGAAAAGTATAACTTCTGTTCCTCCGCCCATTATAACATCTTTCCTAAAAATGCTCTTATTTCTTCTCTCCTTTCATTTCTCCTGATTAATGCTTATTTGCTATAGATGCTAGATGCTATTTCATGCTGTTCATCCAAGGTTTGGAAACATTCTCTGATTCATCTTTCTGATTACTTGTGCCACTTATGCTTCACTCGACTTTAAAATCAAGATGTTGCAAGGTAAATCAAAGATGACATTTCTTTTATTGCATATATGCAACTGATATTTAAAAGGCCATGCATACTTATGTTTCTATTATAAATCCTTGTCATATATTCCCTTGTTAAGTCTCTGCACACGACCTTTTATTGTTACCTCAGAAAATCGAAATCCACCAGGACACAGAGTTATGTTCTCACAAAAAGAATATGTATTCATTGTTATTAGTATAGCCTTGATGCAAAAATTGCATGAAGCAAGTGTTTTTCTTTGAAACATAACATTTGTCATGGGCAAAGCTATCAAACACCAGTTCATTCCCAAAACTGCTAGGTGGCATGGGCCATGGGGGCGGGTATAGCATACGTGGGGATTGGTCCACTCAAGGGTCATCTTAGAACCATGGCAGAGGGAATGAAGTGGGGAAAGGGGTGGTGCTCCTCACGGAAACCTCAGAGTCCAACACCTATCAAATGCCGAGGCCTTCTGCATGGGAAGTTGTTTCGGTCACCATACATCGCTCTGCAACCCCTGCATGGTGGGGTGCTCCTCACTTTTTGAGAAGTGGAAAAGATCGTGTAAAAGATGTTCATAGCCTTCTAGGAAAATCCAACCATGTACTCTCTCATGTGCCGCTTGTGCCAAAAACAAATCTTCTGTATGCTGGAAGAACTCCCTAGGATGTCTCTATAAGCCAGTCCAATTAGAATCATATCCAAGCTTCCATAAAAAAATGTTCAATCTATCCCATCAAGGAGAGATTCAAGATCCTTGTAATCAAGAACTAAAGCATTTCCAATTAAGCAAAGATGTTCAAGATTCTTGCGATCAAGCAAATCAAGAGTCAGAGCATCTTCAAAAGATTTGTCCAAGATCCTTCTTGTTCGCGAAAAAAGGAAGCCCATGACTCAAAGAATCAATTATGCCTTAACTGAATCCAATTATGATCTTGTATATATGATTTTGTTGACTCTACCTCTTGTATCCTATCAGTTATCACGCTATACATATATGTACATATTCATTTATTCATCCTCGGGTACATTTCAAAAGAGTGAGAGATGACTATTCTTGTGTTTTCTTTTACCCTCCACCTTGTTTTTCGATTATTATCTGAAATGTGTTCCTGGTCTGAGAGACTCTATGTCAGCTGACCAGCAGTGGAGGTTTAAGAGTCCATTCTCTGATTGAGCACCGGGAGGTTTTGGCGACTAGGCTGGCAACCAATTATCCCATCAAGGAGAGATTACAAGATCCTTGTAATCAAGAACTAAAGCATTTCCAGTTAAGCAAAGATGTTCAAGATTCTTGCGATCAAGCAAGTCAGGAGTCAGAGCATCTTCAAAAGATTTGTCCAAGATCCTTCTTCGCGAAAAAAGGAAGCCCATGACTCAAAGAATCAATTGTGCCTTAACTGAATCCAATTATGATCTTATATATATGATTTGTTGACTCTACCTCTTGTATCCTATTATGAGGATCCGTGCGGGCGTGTGTTTAGTCCCACATCGGTTATTCGCTGGGTAGATCTTGGATACTTATACAGGATCAAGGAACCCAAACAATATCTTTCGGCTAGCCATTTAGGGTGAGATCCTGGGTTGTTACAAATGGTATCAAAGCAGACCCGGCCCATAACCTATATGGACTAGGGGACACTGCAGCACGGATCTATTGGGGTTGACCACGGACCGATCGTGGTGTTTGTGATTAGATTTGAATGGATTTGAACCCTTAGCCTGACGAGGACGTCAGGGCTTGAACGGGAGGAGTATGTGAGGACCCGTGCGGGCGTGTATTTAGTTCCACATCAGTTATTCGCTGGGTAGATCTTGGGTACTTATACAGGATCAAGGAACCCAAATAATACCTTATGGCTAGCCATTTTGGGTGAGGTCCTGGGTTGTTACAAATGGTATCAGAGCGGACCCGGCCCATAACTTATGTGGACTAGGGGACACTGCAGCACGGATCCATTGGGGTTGACCACGGACCAATCGTGGTGTTTGTGATTAGATTTGAATGGATTTGAACCCTTAGCCTGACGAGGACGTCAGGGCTTGAACAGGGGGAGTATGTGAGGACCCATGCGGGCGTGTGCTTAGTCCTACATCGGTTATTCGCAGGATGGATCTTGGGTACTTATACAGGATCAAGGAACCTAAATAATATCTTCCGGCTAGCCATTTTGGATGAGGTCCTGGGTTGTTACACCTATCTTGCTATATACATATATACATATTCATTTATTCATCCTCTGGTATATATATGCTATTCATCCAATTATTATCTGAAATGTGTTCCTGGTCTAGGAGACTCTATGTCAGATGACCAGCAGTGGAGGGTTAAGAGTCCATTCTCTGATTGAGCGTCGGGAGGTTTTGGCGACTAGGTTGGCGACCAGGTATTTTCTAGAGCCGGAGAGTTTTTAGGGTGTTGTGTTGAGGGCAAAGTATGGGGATCCGGCTAGCCCATTAGTCATCCATATCAGACGAGGCTGCTACTTCATATAGCGAGAGATCTGCACCAGAGCCTTGGTCATGTCCCTGATGATCATATAGGAGATCGGGGATGGATGGTCTATTGACATCCTAGAGGACATATGGTTATCCGAGGTTCCCCTGCAGGGTTGGCCTACTATGCTTGATCATAGTTGGCTGGAGGGACACAGAGTATGTGATCTTTTTGCCCCCAGGGAGCAGAGATAGGATGAGGATCTTGTTAGGCGGGTGTTTGAGATGCAGCCCGCGGAGCGAGTTTTGTCTCTGCCGATCCCTACAGGCGAGGTAGTGGATCCGCGAGTCTAGAGTATGACTAGGAGGTCAGTGGTGCGAGCCTGGGACTTATTTGGGTTGGTCGGGAGGTCCTCAACTCGGCAGATTGATGGGAGCTGGATTTGGAGGATGTGCATCCATCCCCGTATAGCATTATTCCTTTGGAGGGTGGCCTGGGGGTGTCTGCCTACCACAGATGTATTGGCGAGGCAAGGAATGAGGATCCCGTCGGCTTGCCCGGTTTGCCCGAAGGTGGAGAAGTCCATATATCATATGCTGATAGAGTGCCCGCGAGCCAGTTAGATCTAGGGCAAAGGTGCACGTCGATCGAGGATCTGCTGCACTTCCTAGCAGCCTCCTTGCGGGGACCTAGTCTTTTAGAGAGAGGGACGCGAGCTGCCTACCTGGCCTACCACTGTTGGTTGGATAGGAATGCTCGGATCTTTGATAGTGGTAGCGCTCCTCCGAGGGTGGTGGTGGACAAAACTATACTGCATGCGATAGAGATTCTCGACACTATTGCGGTATCACCTTCTGGGATGGCTGGAAAAATCTAGAGCCCCTATTCTGCTCTTGCAGCGTCCAGGACTGTGCTCATCTCCTGGGTGCCCCTACCTCCTAGTTATCTTAAAGTAAATTTTGATGGCAGCGTTGGTGATGGAGGAAGATGGAGGGGCGTGAGTTTCGTCATCAAAGACCATGAGGCCAAACTGGTGGCGGCCGGAGGTCGGCGCATCTTCGACACAACTACTGTCAGTGCTTCGAAGGGCATTACCTTCACGAAGCGTGTCCTAGGTGCAAATCATCTCCTCCTCGAGGGTGACTCGCTACGGTGATCAAATGGATCCGGCGTCGGAGAGGCGCTACAGAGGAAAGGCCGCTGCTTTACGACATCCATAAACCCCTGGGGGAGTGTGGCTCCTACATAGCCACGCAATGTCTACAGAGAGGCAAATGATGTGGCTGACTGGGTTGCTTTCTTTGCTGCTCACCACTCCGGTGGCATTGTATGGGGAAATTAAGGCTCCCTGCCCGAGCCCTTTAGTATATATATATATATATATATATATATATATATTCCTTGTCGGCTATTTCGGTCCCTAAACTCTTGCTTTTTACTCTTTGGATAAAAAGGTCGCTGATTCATCAATTCAGCAGCATCAAAATTGCGACTTCTTTAGGATGGTGTGATCGTTATAACCAAAACAAGCTTGCAAAAATCCGATTATGTGCATCTCATGCATGGGAACACTTGTTTGTTTTGGTGCTTCTCACTCATGGTGCAGGCTGATGATGTATGACAGCCAACAGAAGATTCCGCATCGAGTGAAGCGTTAATTAACTAACAATCATTGGATTCGGTGGACCATCCCATCCAAAATGGACAACGACTCGATGTCACTTTCGTAAAATCGAATCGGATCTCAGTTCCGTTCCCCGTCAGGAGATCCACTAATATATATTATTCACGATCCAGGTGCAGACGGCTGGCGGTCAATCTCTTACAGAATCTGGCATTCTCCTGTCTTCTGCTCATATTTTTACACAGTCGAGTTTCCTCTTCACCATGGACAAAACTAAACAACACAGTACTTACGTCAACCGAGGGGGACCATATAGATATTTCGTGTCACCTCCTCATAAATTTAGGTGCTGCCTTGGGACAATTTTTGGTTTTATGCTACAGGCTTTGCTTGGACTTCATTGTCTTTAACAAAAGAAGGAAAAAAAACAAACGGCAACAGACATTGAAGTTATTTGCGCTCAGTGCAATTTCATTGCCTCCTGTCAGCATTTCACAGATTAAACATATATTAACGAGGACCTTTAAGAGAGAGTTCTCAAAGTGCAAAGACGTTGGAGAAACAGAATAGGATTCATTGCTGGTCATGGAATCTCAGCATCTTTGAAATACCATTAATCATCATTCTTAGAATAAAATATCTTGTATATAATTTAGTTGGAAATTTCAAATTATACACAAATGCTGATAGCACAAATTCTTCTTAATTCTTCCTTTTTCACACATTCTTGTATTATCTTGGATATTAATTAGAAGGGGATTCAGCCACAATAATGCAGTGGCTCCAACAGGAACGTCCTTACTCCCAGATCCCACACTCTGTTTTCAGGACATTTTGGCTTTAGCTCATTGGTTCCCTCAATTTTCTAGGCAGCTGATTGGTTGGCCAATTTTGCTGTATATAATAACCCAGGTATTCATGGTAGGGGCACTGACACAGGATAGTGTAAGTTGTCTTATCCATACACCAAAACATTATCTAAAATAAAAGCAAAGTACCCAAACATTATGTAAAATATAATCAGGGAGCCAGGCAGCGCAGCACTTTCCGGATACTTCAAGCTTCCAAGCTGGAAGCTAATAATTGGTCTTTGATGGATTTATTTGTTCAAAAGAAAGCATTCTGCCAAAATGGCAACCACCAGAAAACTATCAACCGTCATATAGAATGATGGGAGAACAAAGATCCAACCCTTTTCATATATGACCAAAAGAACTGTCAGCTAAAGACAGTTTGTGGTCCAGAAGGCGATGGGATGCTGTCAGTTTTACCTGCCCAATGTGCAATTAAAAGAATCCACATACAAAAAAAAAATGATACAAGAATCCAAAAAGATTTCGAACTGACGCCCTTACCTCATTTATAGTCATCAAGGCTTGACATGCAAAAGTGGATGACATGTCGGCGTTGAGGCAGGTCATTGGCATGCATATATTATTTCCTGATACTTTCTATAGAAGTTCAACAATAAAAAACAAGATGCTGGTGGTTGCTTTTTGATTTAAAGACAGTAACGGTCGTTTAAAAAAGCAAAGATAAGGGCTACTCCGAAAGGATTATCCATCGGAAGTCCAACAGTCCCAATGGAGCTCATTCACACCACTTTTAGAGAAACCATAACTGTTTTGAATCCCCGCAATTTAAACCACCGCACAGAGTTCCAAAGACCAACAGCTGCCAACCCACCCACACCAAAAAGTTCAGGTGTTTTTTAGAAGAACGCCAAAAAAAACAATGCCAAATAATAGTAGCATTATTATGTCCTTATATCACACATTACCTTTCATTCCAATACAACAGGAAGAAAGCAAAAGGATCCGGTGGAGACTGAATTAGATGATCAAGAGTAACCTAAGCATCATAGCCATTTGTCATATAAACAAATAATAAGCCCTCTCCAATTGAAAAATAGCACGGAATAAGCCAAACCTCCTCTTTCATGAATATACAAAAACCTATAATTGGGGCACAACAAAGGAAAGACTGCCCACTGCATCAATTTCGAATAAAAAAAAAAACACCCCTACAATGTTGCATCAGCTTCATACTATTTAGTGGATGCAACTACTTCCCCACCTTTATGTTTACTTGCGGATGGAAAGATATGCATAAAGCACCAGAGAGGATAGATGATAACAGGGGTGAAGGAAAAACCAATTGACTATTTAGTAATCTAGAGTGAGAAACAGAGCACCCCCTCTGGAAAATTTCCGGCCGTGGCAAAAGCCGTCACATGGCTCTGGTGTAATGCTCTGCGAGGTGCATTTTCGGAGGTTGACAAGCTCTCCACTCCATCTGTCCGAGCCCGACCATGGAACATTGCAAAACGGTTCAAGATGGAGCACCTCTCCAAGTCCCGGCATTCAACTCTTAAATCTAATATAGAAGACCTCTTCTCCAATCTGAGACACACAAATTGATCTGATGAAACTCAATGTGCCAGGAATATAATGAGATATGGAACAAAGTTGGCTTTCAATATATTTATTGGCGATATAAGAATGCCTTTCTTGTGTAGTCATAAGCATGTAATCTATCAAGAAAAGAATTCATATGTTCTTTCTCCATGAAAAATGGTGTACAGCACTCTCTTTGCAACATCTGTTCGGTCACGTCACATAAAAATGACATCAATTTTGGTTATGACATTTTGGTTTAAATTTCTTTGGCCCTTCGTTGAATGCCTTGCCAACTGCACAACCACCCATTTCTAGAATATCAAACAAAAAAGCAAAAACTCGATTAAACTTTAAACACCTTGCTTGAACTAATTCCTCTAACCCTATGTCTTTTCAGTAATACAAAGGACATCAGGCGGTCAGTCCCAACCAACCAGAAATTTTCTCTATTTCTAAAATTGTGTAAGTGATAACCATTTACCAAGCCTTGTCCATCCAGATAAGCTTTGATAATGTAGATCCAGCTACATTCAAGGGCTACAAATCCAACTGTCGTCTTAAATCTGCGTGTTTCTTATGCATTCTATTCCAACCCTACTGCACAAGTCCCCTGATCATCATTCAAGATGGCCATGACATTCACTTAAAAAAAAAAAAAAAAAAAGTAAAGAAAAAAGATGACCATGACAAATCAGTCCTGCATCTATTAATTTATCACTCAATGGCCATAGCATTCTCATCAAATATGCAAGTCATATCTTCCATCAAAAAATTTTCAGGGACCTCACTTCAATATGCATTCGCACCAAATTACATTATTAAAGCATTTGGATATCTATAAATTTTTGCCCCTATCACGATGATTCTCTAAATTCCCACTTCAGCATTCATAAAGTTTGTCTCAGAAATTAGCACTTAGTTCACAAATAGCTTACATGATTGAACAATCTGAATAAAAGCAATTGATTCATCTAAGACCTTACTACCTAGATTCTTCTACATGGCTAGGAGACAATTGTTGAACACATGTTGGCATCCAATTTGCAGAAATTATTGTTGTTTTTTTCCTTAATTGCTAAGACTATCTAAACAAGAAAAAAAAAATCATAATCTAAAAACCATATCTTCTTTAAGGGCTCGTTTGGTTCGCGGGAAAAGAAGGGGGGAAAGTGTGGTCAACGGGAAAGTAATGAGATGCCTCTTGTTTGGTTGGAGTTTTCAAAGGAGAGAGAAGGGAAAGTTATATTCCCATGGGAATGTGATTCCCACATTTCATGGGAAAGTCTTTCCCATGAGAAACATGGGAAAGTTACTTTCCCATGAGGCGGGAATCACTCCATTTTTACTTTTTCCCAAAAAGTCCCTTCAGCATTAAAGAAGCATTAAAGAGGCATTAAAAATCTAATTTTTATTAAGGGCATAATAGGAATTATATATAACTTTCCTAGGAAAGTGGATGGCCAACCAAACATAAGCACCTTGGAAATTTGTCACTTTCCCATGGTCAACCAAACATGCCAAAAATACTTTCCTAGGCATCATCTTCCTAGGAATTTGTTTCCCAGGAATCATATTCCTAGGAAGGAAAATGCTTCCTGCGAACCAAACGAGCCCTAATTTGTTGGCTACCTCAAATCCAAATGATTGAGCACCATACCATAGAAACACGACATTCTCATGAAATACCATCCAGATGAATACCTTTACAGATCAATTTGATCTACAGGATGCTTCCTTTTAGTTCCTTTCAAAATTTTTCGCTTAAACCATGTAATTATTACCTAAGTTAAACTGAACTGTCTCTTGGTCTTTATTATGTTTTCTACAGAACATATCCCACTTATTCTGTTAATTGGTCTCTACAACAGATGAAAAAACATACCCCACATTTAACATTATTATGAACTCAATAACAGTGTGATTCATATGTATTAGCCATGTCATGGAATTTTTGAAATTCTCTTTGAATATAACATGCATCCTTTATTATACATTTTAGAGTTAATTTGAATACACCCTTTATTGCACATATTTGATTTCTTTGAATCAACATACCTCCATTTCTAGTAACTTTCATAGTATTTTGTTCGACATTCTTTTTCTTCCCTTTTCTATATCACATTCCCCAAATGACCCATTCCTATCCTTCAGATTGCTTTAGAAAAACCCCATTCTATCTTATTTATATCAACCTTGTCTTAATCAAAGGATGGATCCTCTCTTAATATCATCTCCCATCTATTTAAATTGCTTTGCATGTACCCTAGTTTCCTTGTACAAACCTCAAAAGGCAGACAATATGAACATTGAGAGGTAGGATACCTTTACAAGAATCATCAAAGCTCTGAATGAGAGAAATCACCTTTTCATCTTGCAAATATCCTACAAGCTCCCTCTCCCAAAGTTTCCAAGTCAGAGCTAATAGTCTTCTTTCTTTACTATACCCAATATATTTAATTGGTTGCCTATGGCAATGCACCTAATTAGCCATGCCCTTTATATAAGCCTGTACTATCTATGCATATACCCAGCAATGTGTTCTTAGAAATCTTCAGATTTGGTCCCATTACCCTTGCAAAGCATATTGAAAGTGAAGCTAGAGGACACCAATTTATCAAGGCTATCTTTGCAGAAGGGTATTCTAAACATGTTTGTTATATTCTCCTACTCACATGTAGTAGACTAATTTATCCCTCCCTATTCCCGCAAAATACGTGCCCTGCTAGGAACTTCTACCACTAATGTTTAAAGGAGAATGGAATTACCTTCCAACAGAACTTTGCTAGAACTGAAGTAGTCTAAGTCATGGTCTGCCATACCGGTCCGTACCGGCCGGTATGGGCCGGTACGTACCGGTCCGGTCTGGGACCGGTACCAAATCAACGTGGAATCCGGTACGAGTAGTTTATTGTTAGAGAACCGGTATGAGACCGGTTCGGACCGGTACGGGACCGGTTCGGACCGGTACGGGACCGGTTCGGACCGGTACGGGACCGGTTCGGACCGATACGTACCGGTCCGGGCCGCCACCAGTACGCCGACCGGTACCGGTACCGGTACGGCGGACCTTGGTCTAAGTAATAAGAAACTTCCAGACCTAAAATTTTTAAAGTTTTCAAATAGAGGAGATTATTTTTAATCTTAACAAAAAACTTCACTTGATGTTTTCTCAATGATTTAATTCTTTCTTTCCAAATCACCAACTGCAATGGATTATGAATCATGTTCTGATGTCCCGCATACCTAGAACCTTCTCATCCTTCTCATGAACACCAGAAAAAAATAAGCTACCAAGAATCTCAGGCACCAGCCTATATAGATCTTTTTAACATCAGTTCAAGAGAGTATGCAATGGAAAGAAGATGAATAAAAGATCCAATTCAATGAACATCGTTTCAAAATAAGTAGATGAAAAGTGTTCCTTCATCATACCATTAGATCAAAACCGCCACACTGATAACTCATACTGTCCTATAGAAGTGAACCCACACACTTAAAACTTATTATATCATACTACTAGATCAAAAAACTGCCATGCTGATAACTCATAACATCCTATAAAAGTGAATCCATGCTTTTAAACCTTATTATATCTTCTAAAGGACTTCAAGAGTCATTTTCAGTCTCTGGATGGTCACTTATATTCTAAATATTTTAAAAGACATAATATTAGATGCAGGTATCAGAGCCTTGTTATTCTCCACTTTATTCAACTTTCATTCAGTTTATGTTTTTCTGGCAGGAGTGACGTAACCCAGCTATCTTCTCGATATATCTATCCTGATGAATGTCCTATGTTCTGGTAAAACATGCATTGACCAATATATTTGCATGATTGTATGATCGTGCATGTCAGATGTATATATGCAGTTATTTGGATGCTTATGCAATATATCAATAACATGCATGAGTACATACATGGATACAAATAATCATCATGCTTCTGCTTTAAAGTTCACTAATTTGCAAGTTCTAATATCAGTGTCAACATTTCCATTCCAATCATTTTAGGATCACCAAATTATTTGCATATAATATTTTTCATCCCACTACAAATGTGCGTCTTCAATACTGAACTTATCTAGCACAACGTTCATGCATCCATGCTGCAAGGTGCTGACTGAGAATCTGAAGCCTCAGGAGTTAGGATTTTTCCCATACCATATCCATGTGTTTGGCTCTGGTACAGCATATTGATCAGTCTATACAGCCAACATGGTAGATATTGAGAGCAAAGACAAACGAAAACCTTGGTGCATGTAGCAGCATTATCAAATTAGACAATAAAGTAAAGTTACAAACTGAGATAAGCCATTTGACCAGTTTGATATTGCCACTTCTAATAGCTTGTATCAACAAGTTGCAATAGGACATTGGAGAAATAGTCACTGATTGAATTTCAAAGGTAGTTCAGATGTGAAATATATGGGCAGAACCCCGTCATTAATGTGAAGGGTGACCTAGATTTATCAGTGTGCTTGAGATCGTATGTAAATAATGGCATCATATTTGGATTTCTGACTTTAAATCTGAAATATCATGAGCAGCACCAACAGGAATAAAAGTCAACAGAAGAAAAAAGTTACAACATAAAGCTCACACACTTACCTCAAGAGATTGGTTTCGAGTTTCCCTAATCTTCCAATAAAATTTTCCATGGTTTTCGAGAAAAAAGAGTTTCCTGCCTTCTCAGCAGTCTTAAGTTCTTCAGGTCTCCTGAACAAATTTTAACCAAAAAAAATCAAATATGTTCAAAATGACAGAATCTAGTTGACCTTGCAAGTCCAAGATATGAAGAACCTATGTTAGTAAAAATTAAATATATAGCACCCATATCAGATAATTTGAGAATTTTAAAAGCAAGCAGCTTACTCATTTTGAAACATGTGATGTAAGTGTAAAGCTTACATTTTTCTATTGTTCAAAAGCATGTGAGAATCATTTCCTGCACAAGAGATAAGGCTGCATACATCTCCTAGTGCTAATTTAGCAACAAAGTACGTCAGACTTCCATAAGAAGCAGTTTCCTCTGCATTCAGAAACATAGCTGGTACAGAAGGAATGAGTTGTTGCATTAACTGAGTTGTCAAGACAAGCCTTCTCCGCAATCGAGTAATTGATGGGCCATCTTCCACTATCTCAAATTCATCTTCAACCTGTAGGTATAAGTGGTCAGTATACTCTGTTATGAAAATGCCATGGAGCAAGATAAAGAATCACAACATGCGACATTGATGACAAGCGAACCTTCTCAATCAGCCTATTCAGAGCCTGAGCCCAATCTAACTCTGCCATGCTGTAAGAAATAAGAAAGAATTCAATTATTAACTAGAAAAGATAGAGAAACAACAACATGCATGCACTTATGCTTGTCGTGATGACATGCAAACACAAGGACCATGTCCCCACATAAGCATGTATACATAACCACAATGAGCACAATATTTCTTTTTAAACACAAATCGTCTAGCAAATTGTTGTTTTATGAATACTACCTGCTAGTTTGCAGCCTTTTAGAACCCTGCATCACCTCCTTGTGCCAAGGTAACAGCTCTGATGTTGCACTTTTGCGTTTCTTTGGAATTAGAGTCATATTGTTATCAATGGCATCTGGAGGCAGATGATGAGAAGGTGAACCCTTGCCAGCAGCTCTGGCAGTCAATGATGTATTCTGCTGGAGGCTACCAACCTGACTGACATTAGTTCTTTGCTCCACCACGGTACCATTATGCATGCTCTCAGAAACTTTTGCAGAGAAGCAGGTGACACCTTTTGCAGTCCTCTGAGAATTACCAAGTCCATCATACATTGCTAGAATTTGACCATTTTTATAGGTTCCATACTGCCCAAACCAGGAAGGAGCCATTTGAGGACTAATCCATGGCCGTTCATTCCCTCCCACAGACGTTGACTTGGAACTTTTACTAGGAGAATTTGCATGATTCTGAATATCATGCTGTCCTGAAGCAAGTAGATCTTGAGAAGGTAAATCTCTACAAGCGACCTGAGAACATGTGCTTGTGCTTTTGTCTTTCTTTGAAGAAAAGCTTAGCATTTTGACATCAGAAGGAAATGAACTATGCTGGAAGCTTGCATCCAGTTCATTCAAAACTGGTTTCTGTCCAAAAATAAACCTCTGACCTGCCCACTCCATCTGCAAAGCATTACAACCCAAATCTGCCCCTTTGAGCCTCTTTCCAACCCGTTTACTAGGATCAGACTCTGTATCCTTCATAGCCTGTTGAAGCAGGGAATAGTTTTGTGCATGAGCATCTAGTAATTTTAGAGTTTGTCCAGAGGCACCCTTATCATGATTTAAAGAGGCAAAATTCGAGTCCTGTTCATATTTTACTCTACTGAGATCTTGCTGATACAGACGCACCAGTGATGGAATGGAGACAGAAGAATTTCCATCGGAAATATGTTTTGGCACTGGTTCTTGCCCTCGGGATGCACTTCCTTTCTTAGCAGCAACATCCACCTTATCAGGAGGCTTTTGTTCAGAGGAATCAGTTTTAATTGAATATTCTCCTCCATAAGTGTCAATAAAAGATGCACTTTCCCCTTTCCTATTGCTGTCATCAACAGTAATCTGTGTTGTACAAGAATTTGCAACCCTCATGCTAGGCAATGGGCTTGTAGACTGATTTATAATGGGCAAGGCATTTTTAGGCTCGGCTCCAGATAGGCATTGTTGAGATGACACACTTGTCCATATATTATGTAGCATTGTTGAAAAGCCACCTTGTTGAGAAAAGCCTGCTGTAGCAGAATGTTGGTCAACTGATTTTGTTTCCATGAGAGAGGGTTGTTGGCCTGAATTCATTGCATGCATATCTGCATTTATCAGCTGAGGATGCCCTGAATCTAGTGAACAAACCTGTGAAGCAATGGGTGCACAAGTATCAGCAGAGAGTGCAAGTCTGAAAGAGGAAACTCTGCCATCCAAACTAGGTAGTGAAGCCTGAGCAGATTGATCAGCTAAAGCTCCACCACTAGAGTCATCAGTCAAATTAGGATGAGTGGTGTGCTTGCTATGACCATCCATATAACTTTCACTTTCAAAAGAACTTGTTGACTGGCCCATTTTTGCTAGTTCATTTGCACTAGAGATGTCTCTGTTCCTTGCATAAGGAAGTGAGGATGGAGCCAAGGATTTTTCATAAACACTTGACTTGTTTGCCTGTCCAGATATACTTAATTTATTATCTAAATTTTCTCTCTGAGATGTTTCAAGAGAAGGGATAGACAGAATTTTAGTGGGAGATGTCAAGAACATTTGATCTTTGTCTCCTGCCCCTGAGTTCAGACTCTTTGAATCACAATCATTTAATGCTGGTAAGGAAGTCTGTGAGGGCAAAGAATGGCTTGAAAGTGGTTGTCTTTGAGATGGTGGAGCCAATTTTAAACCAAAGGCATAAGACTGGCTATGCTGAAGATGAGAAGAACCATCAGAAGCAGCTGACTCAGGGATCTCAGGTGGTGCAGTGTGTTTGGAGTCACTGAAGTGTACGACAGTGTTTCTTTCCCTTGATTGGTCCACCTTATGAAGAAGGTTGAGCATATTTTGACTACAATGGAACATATTTATTTGTGTTAGAACTTAGAATAAGGCATACATAGGAAAGTAACACCCTGACAAACATTATATCTGAAAGTAGCAAGATGGTAAAAAAGAAAAAAGAGGGATTAAAAGAAGAAATATGAATTTTAATCCAAAAAGCTATTGCACAATTTCAAAACAAGAACCTGAGAATAGTTTTGATGCGCTGGTTGATTTCTCATGAGTTGCAAGCTCATGAAATAACTAATGTAAGGTTCTATACTACAAGGCCGTAATGTTACAGCAGAAAATCATCATGGAGGACATTAAGAATTAATTACTAACCTTGCCTGACCATCACTTCTATTCTGAGAAAAGCGAGCAGCTGATACATCAAAGGGAAACATAGCAGAGCCATGGCCAGGAATGGAGCCTTTGTATTGTATTTCCTCCACTCCTTTTGCACTCCTTTGCATATCAATTAAGCGCCCCTATAAAAGGACAAAAATATAAATAGTTCCAGACTTCCAGCCAATGAAAAGGACAGAAGGAAAAAAAAGCGAAACTTAAGTTCACCATTTACCTTTCCTATATGAACAGCATTAGATCCGATGGCATGTCCAGCTTGCTCCTGATTCTTCGAACCTTGAACTACCAAGTGGGAAGAGCCCTGTGAACATGATCTCCAAATCTGGGAATCGGTTTCCATATTCATCTCCAAATTTCCCATTGGGTGATACTGAAACCTGCAAGGCCCCAAGGTTTTCTGACCAGATTGACCAGATGAATATTGGGCACTGGCCACTAAAGGATGGTGTTCATTTCCAGCTAACAACAAATCCGCTCTTGCACCACCTCCTGGATCAGTATGTTGGGTCGGATGTGATTGACTAAAAACATATCCTTCGTTAACCTCTCTTGGGAAGCTATTTTTTTGTTTATGGTTATACATTTCAGCTGATCCTTGGTCAGTGGTATTTAAGGATGAGTCCCAAGCATGTTGAGCACTGCTTAACTCATTTTGGTATTTTGCAAAATTTTCATCTCCTACATATTTCGCAGAAGAATCAACAGCAACATGTTTTCCATAATAAACCCGATGCCTGTTAACAACCTGTTGATTTATTTCCTGATTAAATTTCAAGGTGCTTGAAGTTGTAATAGCAGCATAGTCACCCATACAAGCATCATCACTGTTCATTCTAGGACTGCTCATGTCAGATCTAACTGGCTGCAGCCCGTCAGAAAAGTTAGGGAAGGATACAGTGCTGTTGTCGCAATTCTTATCCATATGCAAGATTCTATTGGTCTCATATCTTTGAGCATGTTGATTGGTTGCATCATTATCATGGACTATTAATATATCAGGAGTCAGGGACCCATTGACATTCCATCCATCTGGATTGTTACCATGCTGGCCATTTACATTATGCAAGGGCATCTTCTGTTGGTGAGCCAAAACCTGCGTGTTCTGCAAGTTCAACTCCATGCCTGCAGGTTGTGCAGAGTTTACTGACTGTTCATACATCTGTCCTTCCCAAACACCATTAGAAACATTATCCAAGTGCGTTTGCATTTGAAAATTAGCCCCTGCAAATTGCTTTTTCTGGTGACTCTGATCTAGATGCTCGTTCCTAGCTTCCTTTGATGGTTGTTGAATGGACTCATGGGAAGCATCAGCTGATACACTCTCATTCAGTTCGTATGCAAATTTAATAGGGTGCTCAAAACCAGGGGTTGTATGACAATTTGAGCTGGCATCAGCATCATTAAAGAAAGGAAAAAGTCTTGAAGTCATAGATGATGCACTCTGCAGATTGTTATCATCCCACATCATTTGCTGTTTCCCATTATCACTTAATACAGCGGACTTGTTCCCACTCGATAGTTCTGTTTTCTGGAAACTCAGTCCACTCCACTCTTCATGCAGTCCAGTGTCACTGCTGGAAGCTTCCAGAGCCTCCTGCATAAGAGCACACCAGCTTCCATTTTGAATAGAAGGAAATGCATGAAAATGGTCATTACTTTCCAAAGGATTACCATGCAGAAAACCTGTTGAGTTTGTGATACTACTTCCAAAAGAAGCGGCCCAATTGCCATCATCTTCTGCACCGAACAGGAGTTTCTCTTCCGTCTGATCTATACTAGCTCCAATATGAGAAGGCTCTACCTTCATCACTGCCTTTTCCTGTAAGGTCCCTGACCAATCATTATCTTCTTGCCTACTATGAAAATCTTGAGCCTGCAAACTACATGAGAAGTTGTCTGCTTGCTGATAGTTACCTGATGTGGCGCCACTATTCAGGCCTTCCACTGGAGCAACTGCAAATGAAACCTTTCCTTGAAAGCCCTGCTTATCCACCAAAAAACTGTCCTGTAAGCAGCCCTGCTCGGGAACCATAAAATGATCACTTTGAAAACAACTTAATGCAGATGATGGCATTGATGGCTTCTCTGCCTGGTTCCCACCGGCCGGGGTCATTGCATCAGTGCAATCATGAGACATTCCTTGGAACTGGGAGGAATAAATCAAAGAGTCTCTACAGTGGGAAACAGGAGTCCCATTCAAAGATTGATCAAGTTGTGGAGCGAACCCCAAAGGTCGCATTAATTGGCTTTGGTCATGTGAAAACATAAGCCCATGCATTGGAGACCCACTACATGGTGCCATGTTCATACTCCCAGCAAGGAGCATATGAGAGCTACTCAGAGTCTTCAATTCACCTTCCTCGTGCCCATTTGACAACATGTAATTAGATGCCTCGCTAATAGGCATGCCATTCAGCACACCTGGAAACTGATTGACAGCTGCCTGTCTTGCAACTTCAGATAGCTGAGTATGTAAGTTCTGTGGCCTTCCCCCCTCGTCCAATTGCTGGAGTTGCTGCTGCCTTTGAATCTCTTGTATCTGTTTGTATATCAAGTTTTGTTGCCATAACTGCATATCATTAAACCCTTGCTGCTGCCTAGAGAAACAATGTGATAGTCCTGGGTGTTGGCTCATCATGAGCTGTTGTTGACCACCAAGAAAGACAAAATTCGCAGGAGTTTCGAATGCATCTGACCTCTCGGAACTTCATTTAAGGCTGGAACCATATTCAGGAGCCTTTCCCTGTTTCAATTGGAAAGTCAGTACGCCTGTCAGCATTAACCTATGACTATCAGAAATTGTTCCATCCCTTAGAAAACTCACTTGATTGGAACTTGTGGGAAGACCATGAGAACCATGAATAAATCCATTCAAGTTCAATTGCTGGTTTCTAGACCGGTTATTAGCAAATTCTGGGTTTAGGGTTGACTGTGTCAAATTTGTGCCAAGAGGCACTTCTGAAGACTGCCTAACATTTCCTTGCTCAGAATCTGTCAAAAACAAACAAATGACAAAAATTTATACATGAAATCGCAAAAAGAAGCATCCTGTTTGTTCAATCAAATCAATGAGAAGATATCAAAATAATTTGATTTCCCTTTTTCACTTTGCAAGTCAGTCCACCAAAATTGCAGAGGAAGATATATAAAAAACAGATGAACAAATTAACAGATAATCACATGTTGCGACTTGACTGCACATTTAGCAAGCTTTTGGGGATAATAGGGTGCCTAATGCAGGTTACAGAAGGGGAAATTCACTGGATAAACATAAGTTCATAGCTGAAAAAAAAGGCATGTAGTTCTTTGAATAAGGATTATGAAGACCATTCTGCCTTTAAGTAACAACCTGCAAATTGTTGTTTAAAACTGACCAACTTTCATCTTGCACTTGAGATGGAAGAATTTGGGAGAAGCTGTCCTGCTCACAAAGCTATGGATCCTCTCAGCAACTTCATTCCCAGGCATAGACGAGGTGACTTGCAGTAACCAGGGCTAGTGCTTTAGTATTGCCGAGAAACAGTAAGGGCAATCTACCCAGATGGAAAGAAATAAGCAGATTTCAATAGCCGCTTAGTCCTGGAGAGCAGAAAAAAGATGGTCAATAAAAAAGTGCAACTAAATAATTCAAACTCCCTCAAAACATGTGATGTGACTATTCATGGCAGCTTAAGTTGTGCCAGCATTACACTTTTCTCACCTATCAGGACTGCAGAATAACAACTTTTCTGATACAATGTAAAAAAAAAACCAGAAAAGAGTGCACGGTCCAATAAAAGTAGCCATACATCTTTTAACAAGTCTCTACAACATTGAACAGTCTATGATGATCTTATAATCCATTAATCTGTAGCTTCTTGTTTGAAAGCCGATTTTCCCTCAACCATACCTTCCAAAAAACAAGCTATCTAGGTCACCTAATAAACTCAAAATATCGGCATCAAAAAAATATGCTATATTTTGGGGAAGAAAGCAATAAAATAGAACAAAATTAAGAAAACCATGCAAGCAGGTCAAAAAAAAAAAAAAAGAGCACGACATTTCAAAATAATGAGGCTATCAAAAACTGATTACATGACGTAAAATATGGAAAGAAAAAATAGTTATGAAATTTACCTTGGAGAAGTACCTGGTTCCATTCTTGCAGACATTTTCCGTCAAGAACTCATGCTAGGCCTGCATGCAAAAACATCCACTCAGATAACATTATGCCAAAAGTAATGTAAACAAAAAAGATTGTTAAATAGAAAGAAAATGTTCTGCACTTGTAAATATTTATATTCTTACACTAAGAACTTCCATTCCTTTTGGTTCAAGCCATAGACAATTATGGCCTAGAAGAAGAAAAATGATTGAAGATCTTATCACGAAAGGCATGCAAGTCAAGCAAGTCAAGCGAATGAGAGAGAGAGAGAGAGAGAGAGAGAGAGAGAGAGAGAGAGAGAGATGGGGGGTGGGGGCGGCGGGGATCGATTGGCTTAGGAAGACATACATAAACCATACAACACAATGTGGCCTGGTTTCAACCATCACCCTTTCGAATTCCCAATTAAACTCTACTTGATGACAGAATTAGACTTGGAATATGAATCTGACATATGAAATTCAGAAAGGAAGTTTGATGGCTAGCCTTATAAGAAAAATGAACTGCAGAAAACAGTTGTGTAACATATGGCAAACATTTTCAACGATAATTTAATCAAAAGGGATGACAATGTTGATTAACAGGTGGTGATATGGAAATGGAGCAGTGGCATATCAGGGAAAGGTCGATGGAACACTTTCTTTGTAACATAAACTCTTTAAAATATGTCATATTACACGCCGATGGGCAGTCCACAGAATATTTAGAAGGACTTTTTTTAAACAAAAAAATAAGTGACATGAACCAGTGCATTTTTTTACTTCGTTTGCATTATCAAAGCCAAATGCAAGCAACATGTAAAAGCAGGTGATGGCAACCATAGATCAGAAATTTTTATGATATAAAGCAAAGGGAACGACCATCAAACAAGAAGGCTATAATATCTCACTAAGACAGCTCAGTTGTCAGGTGAACCACCTCTGAAATTTTGTTAGAGAGCATCAAATTATTTGGTCTCTAATCCATCAGGAAGTGGGCCTGCAATGAAACATTGCGGCATGCAGGAAAGTTGAGGCATTCATCATAAATTTATAGCTGAAGAGTAAGAGAACTCTGTGGATAGACAGAGAAAGATGAAAAGCTTGAAATCATGAAAATAGTAGATCATGTCCAATAGATAACGCTCCAGAAAAGAAACCCTGTACCACATCTTTAACTGTTAAGAGGTACGTTCTTCAACTATACCAACTGATTTCACAAACAATAACAATACTTCACCTCAAAAAGAATCATGCTCCACCGAAACAAATTACGATCTCATGTTAAAAAACTATGAACCATCGTTCATCCAGGAGGACCGAAAGGAGATGCAATATATGGTAAATAAATTTGAAATTTTGTGGCAGCAATGCATCCATACATTAGAAAATCTAGCTCTAAAAAAAGAAACAGCTTCCAATTCAGTTGAAAATGCATGAAATAAAAAGAAACTCGATTCTCATAAACTGGAAAGCTTAAGAAAGCACCCGAGCATCAAAGAAACGAAAGGTGATCATTTCTCTATCAACTAACAAGTTCCACACAGCACGCACGCAAAAAAGAAGCACCCAAACCCTAAAACTGCACCTCCCCACGTAACACACATCCCCGTCCAGAAACCAAACCTTGCCATTAAACCAGCTCCAAAATGCCGGAATGAACACACTGCCCGCGCTTCCTTCGCGCAATTCACACAAAAACAACAGCAAAACCATGGAATTCCCAATCACCACACACAAGTAGTCCCACGGAGCGAAGCAAATCGACACCCAACACCAATCCAGAAAACAAAGAACCTGAACCTTAGATAAGAATTGCCCCGATACGGGAACTGCCGATCCGGCGCGGGAGATGGTGGGGTTTCAGCTAGCTTACTCGGATTTCCTACGAGTTCCACGAGTGGAGATCCAGATTCCCCATGAAACAAGGGTTATGGTTTAAATCTCTCGAATCCAAGCTAGGGTTAGGGTTGGGAGTAGAGGAAGGAGGCAATGGAAGCCTTTTGAGCTCTCCCTCTCTCGGCGAGAAGGGGGGCTTCGGACCAAAGATAAAGTGATCGAAAATTTCAACTATGTCCGGGGTAGAGGAGAACCCTGGTTCGGATCCGAACCGGGCAGGCTCGGACCCCGAACATGGGAATTAGTTTTGCGATAGCCCGAGAGACAGGGCAATCATAACCGTCCATTTGGTGGATTACCACCTTGACCGCGACTCAACACCGTCTGATATGCAGGCGGGAGAGGTTCCGCGGGGCCGCGGCTTTTTGCGGCGAAGACGGAGTTTGTGACGGACGTTTTAAAGTGATGCGCCGTGTGCGGTTCAGTTCTGGGCCGGTTCGGTTCTCTTTTTTACTTCTTAAAGTAAAGGTAATAATAAAGCCGTGATAACAGGTACAACGGTTCTGTAGACCGGAAAGGTGGCGGTTCGAGGTTTTTTTTTTTTTTTCAGGTTGTTTCTTTTAATATCAGCATTTGATTGATAATTAAGTGATCACTAGTGAATGGATATAATTAAGGACGGGTACTGATGATTCATGATTGGAGCTGGACTGGTTTGATTTGTTTTTTTAAAAATTAAGTAATTATACAAAATACACTATTTGTTTTCATCATCATGTCCAACTAATTATGAGTTCACTATTGGTAAGGTAATTATGGGTTCGTTAATGGATGTAGTCATTGTAAACTAGCTTATAGAGATTATTTAATGTCTTCTTATAAACCTTCATATATACCCATGAGAGTTACACATTTTTTTCCCATATATTGTGTTAGAAAACTATAAAGAAAACAACACTAGTCGAGTCTTGTAGACAATGAGAACAAGCCATTGCTTTAAAGATTGATTTTGATGATCACAAAACCTTGAAGTATAAATACTAATGTTTGTGTTGCAAGGAGAAAGATATTTATTTTGCAAGGAACATAGCAAGTTGGAAGAATACAAGAAGGCCTCCAAAGCTCTCAAGAAAAGTTGGAAGAAAGCTACAATTTATTGGCCCAAGTTTCAAGTTTAAAGTATTCAAGTTGGAGGAGCAAATTCTAAAGAAAAATTCAAAAGAATAGTTCTCGAGTCGACTCCTCGAAAATTCGAGTCGACTCCGATACATGCCGAGTCGACTCCCAACGTTTCCGAGTCGACTCAAAAGAGTAATAGAGGAAAGACAGAACAAAGAATTTTAGACCCTGCAACCGAGCCGACTCCAGAGGACCACGAGTCGACTCCGAAGTCAGGCGAGTCGACTCCTATTTGTGCAAGAGTCGACTCCCAGAGAAAAGCAAGGCAAAAAGTCAGAGAGACAATTTCGGACACTAAGAGCCGAGTCGACTCCCGCAAAGTCCGAGTCGACTCCGAGGCAGTTCAACTCCAAAGACAGAGGATCAGTTTTCGGGCTCTGAGAGCCGAGTCGACTCCAAAAGAATCCGAGTCGACTCGAGGAAGAAAATCAGAAAATATGTCCTCTGGATTCCTGAGAATGAGCCGACCCCCAAGTGCCCGAGTCGTCTCCAGCTATTGGCGAGTCAACTCCAGTTTGGTCCGAGTCGACTCTAGGACAAGGCATGCACATTAATTCAAATTTGGAACAGTGGCCGAGTCGTCTCCAGTCAAGCACGAGTCGACTCCTGCAACAGGCGAGTCGACTCCAGATCGCGCGAGTCGACTCCGATCCCAACGGAAATATTGTCAGGAGGTACAGACTGTGTCCAACGGCTCTATTTTCGTCTCTAACGGCTAGATTCTTGTTTTCACGCCATCTAAAGCTATAAAATCAAGAGGAGAGCTAGGGGAGAAGGTATGGAAGTGGGAAAGAACATTTAGGAAAAAGATTTCAAAGAGATTACAAGGAAAATCTCCTATAAGCACAAAAGGGCCATTCAAAGTAAAATAGGGAGAAGAAGAGCATCCAAGTGAATCCCAAAGCTTCCTCTCCATCCGTGTGCTGCCTCGGTGATCCTCTACTTCGTGCCAAATCAGAAGAGGGTCAAGTAAAGAAGAAGCCGAGCTCCTTCATCTTCAAAACTCGTTTGAGAGCTTCTCTTTACTCTATTTGTTTATATTTGCTATATTTGCTTAGTTAAGAAGCTTGTATTTGCCTTAAATTCTTAGTCTAATATCTTGTAACTTGATTCAATCAAGGGATTGAATCAAGAGGTTAAGGTTTGTTGGTGAGCCAAAGGAAAAACCAACGGTGTTAAGGTTTGTTGGTGAGCCAAAGGGAAAACCAACGTTGTAAGGTTGTGGTTGGTGAGCCTTTGGAAAAACCAACTGGGTTGATTGTGAATCCGGAAAACAATCGTTGTAAGGTTGTGGTTGGTGAGCCTTTGGGAAAACCAACTGGGTTGGATTGTGAGCCCGTGAAAACAATCGGTTGGTTCTAGTCGGTGAGCCTGTGAAAACCGACCGAGTTCGTTATGATCTCGCAAAACAACAAGTTGGGTTGTGAGCTTGTAAAACAACCGGCTGTAATCTGAGGAATTATAGTGAAATTCCCAAGAGGTCTTGGGAAGTGGATGTAAGTGCTGGGATGCACCGAACCACTATACTTTTGTTGTGTTTGTGATGCTCTTTGTTATCTAACTTCCTCACTCACTTACTTACTTAGATACTATGCTTGCTTAACTCTTCTCCATGCATCCTTTTGTTGCAAGCATATTCAATTTACTTAATCAAGTCTCATTCAATATAACAGCATTAAGACTCATTGTATTGAATTGCATACTTGGGCAAACTTAGACTAATCTTTTATTGAGTCCGCTGCTTAATAGTTGATTAGATTAGAATCATACTCTTGCTAAGTTTAAATTCCACTATGCATTCATACAACTTAGCTTAATTAACTCTAAAAGATTAGAAGTAGTTGAAAAGTTTTTAAAAGACCCAATTCACCCCCCCTCTTGGGTTGTCACCTTGGGCAACAAGTGGTGAGGATGATAGTGTTATTTTGATGATTAACAAGCAATTATCTAGAGTATGTTATAAGTTAAATCGATACTTCATTCATAAGTTTATTATTCTCAGTATATTTTGTATTAATTGATATAGATACATTTCATTGTTCATTTGAATGAATCTAACCTTGAGATGCCGCAAAATGTGGATTGAGTCGACCCAAAGGATGATTGGGTCGACCCCGGCACATCAAGAAAACATTTGGCACACTTCTGCAAGAATGGCAAAGATGAACAGTGAGTTGGGTCGACCCAAGGAAAGCATGAGTCGACCCAAGAATCAAGATCCTCAAAACAAGACAGAAAAATGGTTCTCTGGATTTACTGAGAGGGTCGACCCAAGAAGTAGTTGAGTCGACCCAAGCTTGAGTCGACCCAAACCCTGAGAGGGTCGACCCAAAGGCAAGACAAAAAAGAAGACAGAAAAGGTTCTCTGGAAACCCTGTTAGGGTCGACCCAAGAAGAAGTTGAGTCGACCCAAGTGGACTTTGAGTCGACCCAAAGAAAGGTTGGGTCGACCCAAGTGAAGGAAGGCTGAATTATAAAGTTTCTGTGTTTCTGAGAGGGTCGACCCAAGGAATGTTTGAGTCGACCCAAGTGAAAGTTGGGTCGACCCAAGGACAGGTTGAGCCGACCCAAACACGGGCTGAAGCGGCTAGTTCTGCAGATGTACTTTTTGTCCTTCCAAAAGGGAGTAACGGCTAGTTTTTGAATTCTTTCCATTGGGGCTTGTCCAATGAATGTAGGAAGCTATTTAAAGTGGCACTATTCATCAGATAGAACAACTTTTCCAAAGAATATCAAAGAGTACACAAGAAAGAGAAAGTGCCCTAATCTTCTTCATCCAAGTGCTTCATTCAAGAATCAAAGAAAGGGGTTGAGCAGATTCAAAGAGTCATCTAGAGCTCCATCCTCCTTTGAAGAGTGAAGCATCTTTGACAAAGAAGAGAGAAGTCACTACAAGTGATAAATACTTTCTAAACTCTTCTTTGTAGTTTATATTGTTTCATTTGCTCATTTAGGAGTTTAAATCTTCTTTCTTTGTTTATTAAACTACTTGTAAAGGTTGGTTGGTTAGCCCGCAAAACCAACGGAATAGGTTGATTGGTGAACCCGGAAAACCAATTGTAAAGGTTCGTTGGTGAGCCCGTAAAACCAACAAAGGTTCGTTGGTGAGCCCGTAAAACCAACATAGGTTTTTGGTGAACCCGGAAAACCAAAGTGTAAAGGTTTTTGGATTGTGAGCCCGGAAAACAATCCAACTGTAATCCGCGGGATTATAGTGAATTCCCAAGGGGTCGCTTGGGGAGTGGACGTAGGTGCTAAGGAGAGCACCGAACCACTATACTTTGTGTTGTTTGTATTGTAATTTGTTTTAGCTTACTAATCATTCATTTAACTTAAGTAAGTTAGTTAAATTTAAAAGAAACCAATTCACCCCCTCCCTCTTGGCTTGTCACCTTGGGCAACAAGTGGTATCAGAGCAAGGTGCTCTAATAGTACTCATTGATCTCACAATCAAGAGTTAAAGATCATGACAACCCAAGTGGGATGTTCTATGAGTGAGGGGCAATCCACAAATAGACCACCTCTATTTAATGGCACAAACTACACATATTGGAAAGCTAGGATGAGGATATTCATTCAAGCTTCCGACTATGAACTATGGTACATCATCACTAGAGGACCTCACACACCCACACTTAATATAGAGGGCACTATCATACCCAAACCAGAAATGGATTGGAATGAAAGTGATAGAAGATTAGCACAGTTAAATGCAAAAGCTATAAATGTACTTTACTGCTCATTAGATGTAAGTGAATTTAATAGAATATCTACTTGCACTACTGCCAAAGAAATTTGGAACAAACTTGAGGTCACCCATGAAGGGACCAATCAAGTTAAAGAGTCAAAGATAAACATATTAGTACACAAGTATGAATTGTTTAAAATGGAATCTACTGAGTCCATAACTGATATGTTTACTCATTTTACTGACATTATAAATGGGCTTAAGAGTTTAGGAAAGTCTTACTCTAACTCTGATTTGGTGCGAAAAATTCTCAGGTCTCTACCAAGAATTTGGGAGGCCAAGGTAACCGCAATTCAAGAAGCTAAGGACCTCAACACACTGCAATTAGAGGAGCTTCTAGGATCACTCATGACCCATGAGTTGACAATGAGGCAAAATTCAGAAGATGAGGTCAAGAGAAGAAAGCCCATTGCCCTAAAGACTACCACCCCTAAACAACAAACTGAATCGGAAGATTCAGATGATGATGAAGAAATTGATGAAGAAGGGATGGCTATGCTTGGGAGAAAATTCAGAAAATTTATGAGAGGTAAGAATAGATTCTATAGAAAGAAACCCTTCATCAAAGGTAACTCAAGCAAAGAAAAGGGTAAGGACAAAGAAAAGGAAAAAGAAACTCCCATTTGCTATGAGTGTAACAAACCCGGGCATTATAAGATAGATTGCCCAGATTTGAAATGGATGGCAAGAAAACTGAAAAAGAAGAACTTCATGGCTGAATGGAGTGAAAGTGAGGAATCAAGTTCGGAAGAGGAAGATCATCAAGAGACGGCCCAAATGTGTCATATGGCCAATGACGATGAGGTAGATTCTGAACTTGACTGTGATTTTACTGTTGATGAATTACATGATGCATTCTTAGAACTCATGGAAGAACATAAGAAACTAATTAATAAAAATAAAGTTCTAAAAGAAGAAAATCAATCTCTTGTCAAAGATAAGTTAAAACTGTCTCATAACTATGAAACATTAAGTAGGAAACTTGCAAATGAAACCAAGAATCTAATTGCTGAAAATATCAAGCTAAAGAAGATGCTGAAAAATATAAATCCTTGGTAGATAAATTTACACTTAGTTCTACCAAATTAAATATGATTCTTGATAGTCAAAAAGCTGTATATGATAAGGCTGGCTTAGGATATAGAACAAATATGAAACAAAAATTCTTAAAGAACATTTTTGTAAAAGCTAAAAGTGAAAATATCACTTGTTATTGCTGCAATAAGTTAGGACATAGAGCATATGAATGTAACTATAGAAAGTCCAGTCAAAACAAAGTAAGTAATAATCAAAAGATTAAATTCAAGAAAGTTTGGGTTCCAAAAGGAACATGGAGTACTAACCCTAAAGGACCCAACTTAGTTTGGGTACCTAAAGTTTCTTCTTGATCTTGATTGCAGGTATGTCTTACAGCTGATAAAGTGGAAAAACGATGGTATCTAGATAGTGGCTGTTCAAGACACATGACTGGTGACGTAGATCAATTTGTCACCTTGGAATCGAAGAAGGGTGGAGTAGTAACTTATGGAGACAATGGTAAAGGGCATATCATTGGAAAGGGTAAAATTTGTATTACTCCATCTATTTTTATAGAAAATATCTTATTAGTTAAGAGTTTAAAACATAATTTGCTTAGCATAAGTCAATTTTGTGATAAAGGGTTTAAAGTCACATTTGAAGCATCTGTATGCATAATCACAAATCTTAAAGATAATAGCATTGTACTTGTAGGACAAAGGCAAAGAAATATTTACTTAGTAGATCTTCATGAGTTAGGCAAGAAAAATGGATTATGCTTAATTACTAATGAAGAAAAGAAAAATGAAACTAGTTGGCTTTGGCATCGAAGACTAGGACATGCTAGTATGGAATTAATATCAAAACTAGTCAAGAAGGAATTAATAAAAGATGTGCCAAAATTGATCTTTGAAAAGGACAAAATATGTGGACCATGTTCATTGGGAAAACAAACTAAATCATCTTTCAAATCGAAGAATATAGTATCAACAACTAGACCATTTGAACTCATACACATGGATTTATTTGGACCTACTAGAACTACAAGTCTAGGAGGGAAGAAGTATGGACTAGTTATTGTTGATGATTTTTCAAGATATACATAGGTTTCATTTTTGGCACATAAGAATGAAGCATTTTCAGAATTCTTGAAACTATATAATAATATCATAAATGAAAAGAAACTCACCTTAGTAGCAATTCGAAGTGATCATGGTACCGAATTTGAAAATCAACACTTTGAAGAATTTTGTACTAAAAATGGTATATCACATCAATTTTCAGCACCTAGAACGACTCAACAAAATGGGGTTGTTGAAAGGAAAAATAGGACATTGGCAGAAATGGCACGCACAATATTGTGTGAGTCAAATCTTCCAAAGTACTTTTGGGCTGAAGCTATAAGCACTGCTTGCCATATTCTAAATCGAGTTTTAATACGACCAATAACCAAGAAAACTCCTTATGAACTTTGGAAGAATAAGAAACCAACTGCTAAATATCTTAAAGTTTTTGGATGTAGATGTTTCATCTTAAACAATGGCAAGGAGGATCTAAGTAAATTTGATGCCAAGTCAGATGAAGGTATCTTTTTAGGATACTCCACATCTAGCAGGGCATACAGAGTATTCAATAAAAGAACTTTAGTAGTGGAAGAGTCAGTCAATATTATATTTGATGAGTCTGATAGTGAGTCTGCTAGGAAAGAAAATATTGTTGATGATGATACAGGAATTATAGACTTTGAAAAGTTGAATATTGATGACGTGCCAAATCAAGATAAGGGAGATGATTGCGTGCCACCTCAATCCCAAAACTTGCCAAAGGAATGGAGGTATGCATATGGACACCCTAAAGACTTAATCATTGGTGATCCATCTCAAGGGATAAGAACTCGATCATCTCTTAGAAATTTAAATGATTATCTTGCTTTTGTTTCACAATTAGAACCTAAGACTTATGAAGAAGCTGAAAAAGATACTAATTGGATAAATGCCATGCAAGAAGAATTGAATCAATTTAAAAGAAGTAATGTATGGACATTAATTGAAAGACCAAAGCATAACTCAGTAATTGGAACAAAATGGATATTTAGAAATAAATTAGATGAAAATGGATTAGTCATAAGAAATAAGGCTAGACTTGTAGCTAAGGGATACAATCAAGAAGAAGGAATAGATTTTGATGAAACATTTGCTCCTGTAGCTAGATTAGAGGCTATTAGATTACTTCTAGCATTTGCATGTTTCATGGATTTTAAATTATATCAAATGGATGTGAAGAGTGCTTTCTTAAATGGTTTTATTGAGGAGGAAGTATATGTAGAACAACCTCCTGGTTTTGAGAATCATGAATTGCCAAATCACGTGTTTAAACTACATAAGGCTTTGTATGGATTAAAGCAAGCACCTAGGGCTTGGTATGATCGATTGAGCAAATTTTTGCTTAATAATGACTTTAGTAGAGGAAATGTAGATAAAACTCTATTTCTCAAAAGAAAGGACAAAAATCTATTAGTGGTACAAATATATGTAGATGACATAATCTTTGGTGCCACAAATGATACTCTTTGCAAAGAATTTGCTGATTTAATGCATGGAGAATTTGAAATGAGTTTGATGGGAGAACTAAGCTTCTTTCTAGGATTACAAATCAAACAAACTAAAGAAGGCATTTTCATTCATCAAACTAAGTATACAAAGGAAATACTAAAGAAGTTTGGGAATGAAAATCATAAAGGAGTAGGCACTCCAATGAATCCTACTAGTAAGCTAGACAAAGATGAAAAAGGGAAGAGTATTGATATTAAGCTCTATAGAGGACTAATTGGATCCTTGCTCTACCTTACTGCTAGTAGACCCGACATCGTATTTAGTGTAGGAATATGTGCTAGATACCAATCGGATCCTAAGGAGTCACATTTAAGTGCTGTTAAAAGAATCTTTAGATATTTAAGAGGAACTACCAATATAGGATTATGGTACTCAAGAGACTCCTGTCTAGATTTGCTTGCATATTCAGATGCGGATTTTGCCGGATGCAAATTAGATAGGAAGAGCACAAGTGGCACATGTCAATTCTTAGGAAATAACTTAGTATCATGGTTTAGCAAAAAGCAGAATTCAGTGGCACTGTCCACAGCTGAAGCTGAATATATAGCTGCTGGTAGTTGTTGTGCTCAAGTATTATGGCTTAAGCAACAACTAGAGGACTATGGAGTTAAGCTAGATAATATTCCTATTAAATGTGATAATACTAGTGCCATCAATCTTACTAAAAATCCAGTTCAGCATTCTAAAGCCAAACACATAGAGATAAGGTATCATTTTATTAGGGATCATGTGCAAAATGGAAACATATGTATTGAGCATATATGCACTGAAAAATAATTAGCCGACATATTTACAAAACTATTGAGTGAAGATAGATTCTGCATGCTAAGGAGGGAATTAGGCATATGTGATCCTTTTTATTGAAGAAATATAAAAGGAAGCTAGTAGTTTCATGATACATTCCTCCAATTTCTAAAAACCCATGAAACATGAGTCAAACTTGTTATCTATAGATTCCTTACTCATGTATCATTGTCCCAGAAAGAATTTATAAGGATTGGAAGCAAGAAAAATTTTTAGACGCAAAAAGAAAGAGAAAAGAAAAATTCTGCACTTGGGTCGACCCAACCCAGAATAGGGTCGACCCAACGTTGAGTCGACCCAAGAAAATTCTTGAGTCGACCCAACGTCGGGACCCCACTGTTAAAAGGGGGACCCGAGAGCAATGTTAGGGCACTGTTTGCCCTTGTCCTCTTCTGAATACTCTAATCTCCACTCTCCAAACTCCTCCAAACTCCTCCAAACAGTAGATTACCTTAAGATCTTGGAGAAATGGGACCCAAAAGAGCCGTAGCCAAGAGATCCGGAAGAGTCACACGGATCCAACGTGAGGAAAGGCAACCTACGGAGCCATCTACCGTGTCTCCACGACGTGAGGCACGTGCGGAGCCACCTCCTCCTCCTTCCCCCTCTGCTATACTTGCAAGATTTGCGGGAAGACCGGTTACAACGGGGAGAAGGATCCATTCCGAGTTCTTTGATCAAGAAGGGTTTCGGTTGAGGGAATGGATCCAAAGGCAAGGTTGGGAGTATCTTTGCTCCCTAGATGTGTTGATCTACCCCGGATTGGCTCAAGAGTTCTATGCCTTCCTTAAAACTGGTATGGGAGGGCTTGTTTCGGAAGTTCGAGGGGTTCGAGTTCGAGTTTCCGAGGAGAGCTTGAGTGAGCTACTTCATCTATCCTGCGTAGGAGCCACTCCGAAAAGGCCAGAAGATAAACTGAGAGCCCTACAGTTGATCATGGAAAATGAGAACTTCAACTTTTCCGAGAAGATAATAGCTAGTTCTCTTTCTGCTGAAATGAGATTACTGCTCAGTATAATAAACAGAATTTTATTTCCAAAGACCGGGAGATTCGATCTCATCACAGAGCGAGATCTAGCAGTGATGGAGTGTATGATTCAGGGGATTCCCCTAAATCTTCCGGCCATGATACTGAGACAGATGAGGAAAGTGATCTGCAACTCTAGGGTATCACTACCTTATGGTATGATACTCACTTTGATTTTTCGGCAGCATGGTATATCTGTTGAGGGGGAGGCATCCAAGAGTCTGCTTCATACTGACACATACACTGCACGGACACTTATACGCATGGGATATGAGAAAGTGAACGGGCAGTGGATTAACACTGGAGCAGGCATTCAGGGTGAGGCACCAGAGGGAGATGCACCAGAGGCTGAGGATGAGGAGCATATGGATCATCCTACTGCACCTTCAGAGGCTGGACCATCGTCATCCGTTCCTCCGAGAGATACGGATGAGTTCTGGAGCAGGATGACTGAGCTCATGTCAGCTCAGGCGAGGACTATCACTGACGGGCTGATGAGCCGATTGGACGTCCGATTGGACGTCATGTCTGCTGAGATCAGTGATATGAGGCAGCAGATAGGAGCACTCTGGAGAGAGAGAGACCCATGGACCATCTGTGCCACAGGCTGCTGAGTCAGAGATTTTGGCACAGAGTCATCCAGCTCGTCGTGCTCCACGCCAGACACAGTCTCACCAGGCTCGACCTCCCCTCGCCACGTACACTAGGAGGATGAGGACTAGATCCCAGCCATTAGATTCTCCCTAGGCTGATATTAGCATTTCTATTTAGAGCCTAGGCTAGATATCTAGTTCTCATATGTATCTTGCTTTTATCATGTATCTTTAAATCTTGATTAAGGAACAGTGTATCTGTTTTTGTTTTTGGACATGAATGTACTCAAATGTTCCTATTTTGATCAATGAAGTTTGAATGGTTGTTATTTATTGCATCTTTTCCCATGTACCTATTTGATGATAACAAAAAGGGGGAGAAGTAAAGAAAGAGTAAATAGGGGAGAAGCAAAGATAAAAGTAAATAGAGTAACAAAAAGGGGGAGAAGTAAAGAAAGAGTAATAAGGAGAGAAGTAAAGAAAGAAAGTAAAATAATTTGTAAAACAAATTGAAAATCATATAAAAAAGCATATACATCCAAAGGGGAGCAATTTGCAACAATGAAAATGTTCAACTCAGAATTTATATCAAATTTCAGAATTTGGCACACATAAATTCAGAATTTGGCACGCACCTTTCACACCTCGATACATAACCTGAAACTCATGTTTTATCTCAAATTTTTGGAGTTTCATCTTTAATGAATTATAAATGAAAGGGGGAGTAACACAAAAAGTCAAATTGGCAACATTTAAATGATATAGGGGGAGACTTCACTCTTATATATGAAAAGCTGAAATTCAGCAAGTTAAACCCTTTCAAAAACTGAATTTAAGATAAGTATCAATAGGCTCATACTCTTTATTTTGTAATCATCAAAAAGGGGGAGATTGAGGATGATAGTGTTATTTTGATGATTAGCAAGCAATTATCTAGAGTATGTTATAAGTTAAATCGATACTTCATTCATAAGTTTATTATTCTCAGTATATTTTGTATTAATTGATATAGATACATTTTATTGTTCATTTGAATGAATCTAACCTTGAGATGCAGCAAAGTGTGGATTGAGTCGACCCAAAGGATGATTGGGTCGACCCCGGCACATCAAGAAAACATTTGGCACACTTCTGCAAGAATGGCAAAGATGAACAGTGAGTTGGGTTGACCCAAGGAAAGCATGAGTCGACCCAAGGATCAAGATCCTCAAAACAAGACAGAAAAATGGTTCTCTGAATTTACTGAGAGGGTCGACCCAAGAAGTAGTTGAGTCGACCCAAGCTTGAGTCGACCCAAACCCTGAGAGGGTCGACCCAAAGGCAAGACAGAAAAGAAGACAGAAAAGGTTCTCTGGAAACCCTGTTAGGGTCGACCCAAGAAGAAGTTGAGTCGACCCAAGTGGACTTTGAGTCGACCCAAAGAAAGGTTGGGTCGACCCAAATGAAGGAAGGCTGAATTATAAAGTTTCTGTGTTTCTGAGAGGGTCGACCCAAGGAATGTTTGAGTCGACCCAAGTGAAAGTTGGGTCGACCCAAGGACAGGTTGAGCCGACCCAAACACGGGCTGAAGCATAACGGCTAGTTCTGCAGATGTACTTTTTGTCCTTCCAAAAGGGAGTAACGGCTAGTTTTTGAATTCTAACCATTGGGGCTTGTCCAATGGATGTAGGAAGCTATTTAAAGTGGCACTATTCATCAGATAGAACAACTTTTCCAAAGAATATCAAAGAGTACACAAGAAAGAGAAAGTGCCCTAATCTTCTTCATCCAAGTGCTTCATTCAAGAATCAAAGAAAGGGGTTGAGCAGATTCAAAGAGTCATCTAGAGCTCCATCCTTCCTTGAAGAGTGAAGCATCCTTGACAAAGAAGAGAGAAGTCACTACAAGCGATAAATACTTTCTAAACTCTTCTTTGTAGTTTATATTGTTTCATTTGCTCATTTAGGAGTTTAAATTATCTAGAGTATGTTATAAGTTAAATCGATACTTCATTCATAAGTTTATTATTCTCAGTATATTTTGTATTAATTGATATAAATACATTTCATTGTTCATTTGAATGAATCTAACCTTGAGATGCAGCAAAGTGTGGATTGAGTCGACCCAAAGGATGATTGGGTCGACCCCGGCACATCAAGAAAACATTTGGCACACTTCTGCAAGAATGGCAAAGATGAACAGTGAGTTGGGTCGACCCAAGGAAAGCATGAGTCGACCCAAGGATCAAGATCCTCAAAACAAGACAGAAAAATGGTTCTCTGGATTTACTGAGAGGGCCGACCCAAGAAGTAGTTGAGTCGACCCAAGCTTGAGTCGACCCAAACCCTGAGAGGGTCGACCCAAAGGCAAGACAGAAAAGAAGACAGAAAAGGTTCTCTGGAAACCCTGTTAGGGTCGACCCAAGAAGAAGTTGAGTCGACCCAAGTGGACTTTGAGTCGACCCAAAGAAAGGTTGGGTCGACCCAAGTGAAGGAAGGCTGAATTATAAAGTTTCTGTGTTTCTAAGAGGGTCGACCCAAGGAATGTTTGAGTCGACCCAAGTGAAAGTTGGGTCGACCCAAGGACAGGTTGAGCCGACCCAAACACGGGCTGAAGCATAACGGCTAGTTCTGCAGATGTACTTTTTGTCCTTCCAAAAGGGAGTAACGGCTAGTTTTTGAATTCTAACCATTGGGGCTTGTCCAATGGATGTAGGAAGCTATTTAAAGTGGCACTATTCATCAGGTAGAACAACTTTTCCAAAGAATATCAAAGAGTACACAAGAAAGAGAAAGTGCCCTAATCTTCTTCATCCAAGTGCTTCATTCAAGAATCAAAGAAAGGGGTTGAGCAGATTCAAAGAGTCATCTAGAGCTCCATCCTCCCTTGAAGAGTGAAGCATCCTTGACAAAGAAGAGAGAAGTCACTACAAGCGATAAATACTTTCTAAACTCTTCTTTGTAGTTTATATTGTTTCATTTGCTCATTTAGGAATTTAAATCTTCTTTCTTTGTTTATTAAACTACTTGTAAAGGTTGGTTGGTTAGCCCGCAAAACCAACGGAATAGGTTGATTGGTGAACCCGGAAAACCAATTGTAAAGGTTCGTTGGTGAGCCCGTAAAACCAACAAAGGTTCGTTGGTGAGCCCGTAAAACCAACATAGGTTTTTGGTGAACCCGGAAAACCAAAGTGTAAAGGTTTTTGGATTGTGAGCTCGGAAAACAATCCAACTGTAATCCGCGGAATTATAGTGAATTCTCAAGGGGTCGCTTGGGGAGTGGGCGTAGGTGCTAAGGAGAGCACCGAACCACTATACTTTGTGTTGTTTGTATTGTGATTTGTTTTAGCTTACTAATCATTCATTTAACTTAAGTAAGTTAGTTAAATTTAAAAGAAACCAATTCACCCCCCCCCCCCCTCTTGGCTTGTCACCTTGGGCAACAAGTGGTATCAGAGCAGGTGTTCTTCTATTAATTATAGTCTTAATCGACTAGAGCTAAAGATTATGACAACCCCACATAACATATTATTTGCCGAGGGACTTTCCATAAACAGACCTCCACTGTTTGATGGAACTTATTATATTCAATGGAAAGCTAGAATGAAAATTTTTGTTCAATCACAAAACTATAAAATATGGAATATCATTATAGATGGACCTCACACACTCTCTCAAAATGTCAATGAAAAAGACTTAGCACAATTGAATGCTAACGCTATGAACTTTCTATATTGTGCTATCCATGAATCTATATTTCATAAGATTTCTGCATGCTTATCTGCTAAAGAAATCTGGGATACTTTAACAATTATTTATGATAAATCTCAGATTAGCTCACATGTGCTTCAATTGCGCACTAACAATGAGATTGCAGAATTCTCCACATTAGCCGAGTCGACTCCCAGTTTGTCCGAGTCGACTCCTAGAGAAGAACAGTCTGAAAGACAGAGACTCAGTCTTGAAGACCCTGTGAACGAGTCGACTCCAAGTATTTTAGAGTCGACTCCCAAGTTAGCCGAGTCGACTCCAACAAGGCCCGAGTCGACTCTGAGGCAGATTAGTTCAAAAAACAAAGAGTTCGGTGATGGAAACAAGGATCTATTCCCAAACACCGAAAGATTCAAAAGCTTCCTAAAGACAAAGAAGAAGAGGAAGCAAGAAGAAAGGAAGAAAGAGATAAAAAGCAAGAAAGCTTTGACCAAGAAAGAGTCAAGCAAAAAATTGAAAGCTAGAAGCAACAATGAACTACAAGAGGTAACTAACTTATGTTTTATGGCATTAGAAGATAAAGTAGAATCTGAATCTAATTTTACACCAAATGAATTTCATGAAGAATATTCTTATGATGAACTATTAAATGCTTTTCATGATTTGTATGGTGAATGTAGAAAAATAACTATCAAAAATAAAAATCTTAAAAAGCTAAATCTCGAAATCTCAAAAGAAAGAAATTCTATTGCTGAAATATATGACAAACTAAATTCTGAAAATAAAATCTTAAGGTTAAATTCAGAACAATTGATTCAGAAAAATCAGAATTTAATTAAAGAAAATCAAAACTTAAGTGAAGAAATTAACCAATCAAAATCTCTTATTAACAAATTCACTGTAAGTTCAGAACGATTAAAATTGATGTTTGAAAGCCAATATGTTGCTTATAATAAATCAAAACTTGACTTGACTCCTTTGCTTAACAATAAATCTCTAGAGAAAAAGGTTATCAATGCATTAAGCAAACCATTAAACAAGATAACTTATTTCAAACATGAAAAGAATGGGCATAACAACTTTTCCCATCGTTCTAACACAATTAAATCAAATGGTAAATTTATTACTATTAAACAGATTTGGGTTCCAAAAAGAACCATATGTCCTAACTCTCAAGGACCCAAGCAAGCTTGGGTACCCAAAATGAAAACATGAGGATGTAGACATAGGTGTGCCAAGATACGCATGGAACAAAAGAAACTTAAAATATACTTATGAAAAGTAATTAACAAAAATAATAATAATGAAATCAGTAATCCTTGCATCTCATCATTATTTTTGCTTTAGTACTTGATATGAATTGCAAGTATTGATCAATTTTGTGATATAGAAAATACTTTTGGAAATATAATCAAATCACTTCATTTTATAGTATGCTTTACTCATGAGGATGATAGTGTTATTTTGATGATTAACAAGCAATTATCTAGAGTATGTTATAAGTTAAATCGATACTACATTCTTAAGTCTGTTACTCTCAGTATATTTGTTTAAATTGATATAGATACATTTCATTGTTTATTTGAATGAATCTAACCTTGAGATGCAGCAAAATGTGGATTGAGTCGACCCAAAGGATGATTGGGTCGACCCCGGCACATCAAGAAATCATTTGGCACACTTCTGCAAAAATGGCACAGATGAACAGTGTGTTGGGTCGACCCAAGGAAAGCATGAGTCGACCCAAACATCAAGATCCTCAAAACAACTCAGAAAATGGTTCTCTGGATTTACTGAGAGGGTCGACCCAAGATGAAGTTGAGTCGACCCAAGCTTGAGTCGACCCAAACCTTGTGTGGGTCGACCCAAAGGCAAGACAGAACAGAAGACAAAAAAGATTCTCTGGAAACCCTGTTAGGGTCGACCCAAGAAGAAGTTGAGTCGACCCAACTGAACCTTGAGTCGACCCAAGGAAAGGTTGGGTCGACCCAAGTGAAGAAAAGCTGAATTCCAAGTTTCTGTGTTTCTGAAGGTTGGGTCGACCCAAGAAAAAGTTTGAGCTGACCCAAGGTTTGGGTCGACCCAAGAAAAGTTTGGGTCGACCCAAGCACGGGCAGAAGCATAACGGCTAGTTGTGCAGAAGTGCTTTTTGGACTTCCAACGGCTATAAACGGCTAGTTTCTTCAATCCAATGGTCAGGAAGGACTATTTGGAGGTTGGAGAAGTATTTAAGAGGGAGTATTCATCAGAGGAAGCAAGCTTTGGAAAATACATCAAGTGCATTCAAGAGAGAACCCTAGCAAGGCAAGCTTCATCCAAGTGCTTCATTCAAGAATCAAAAGAAAGTGGTTGAGCAGATTCAAAGAGTCATCAAGAGCTCCATCCATCCTTGAAGAGTGAAGCATCCTTGACAAAGAAGAGAGAAGTCACATCAAGCGATAAATATTCTCTAAACTCTTCTTTGTAGATTATATTGTTATATTTGCTCATCTAGGAGTTTAAATCTTCTTCCTTTATTTATTAAACTACTTGTAAAGGTTGGTTGGTTAGCCCGCAAAACCAACGGAATAGGTTGATTGGTGAACCCGGAAAACCAATTGTAAAGGTTCGTTGGTGAGCCCGTAAAACCAACATAGGTTGTTGGTAATCCCGTAAGACCAACGTAGGTTGTTGGTCAACCCGTAAAACCAACGTAGGTTGTTGGTGAACCCGTAAAACCAATTGTATAGGTTCGTTGGTGAGCCCGTAAAACCAACATAGGTTTTTGGTGAACCCGAAAAACCAAGGTGTAAAGGTTTTTGGATTGTGAGCCCGGAAAACAATCCAACTGTAATCCGCGGGATTATAGTGAATTTCCAAGGGGTCGCTTGGGGAGTGGACGTAGGTGCTAAGGAGAGCACCGAACCACTATACTTCTTGTTGTTTGTATTGTGATTTGTTTAAGTTCACTAACTCATCATTTAACACAAGTAAGATAGTTAAAATTAAAAGAAACCAACTCACCCCCCCTCTTGGCTTGTCACCTTGGGCAACAAGTGGTATCAGAGCAAGGTGCTCCAATAGTAATTATTGATCTCACAATCAAGAGTTAAAGATCATGACAACCCAAGTGGGATGTTCTATGAGTGAGGGACAATTAATTGATAGACCTCCACTATTTAATGGTATAAACTACACACATTGGAAAGCACGCATGCGCATTTTCATTCAAGCACATGACTACGATTTATGGAGTATCATAGTCAATGGGCTACATACAAATGCTAATCATAATAAGAAAATGGCTCAGCAAAATGCAAAAGCCATGAATATTCTATATTGTGCATTAGATGATAGTGAACTTAATAGCATATCTTTTTGCATAACTGCTAAGGAAATCTAGAATATGCTTGAAGGTAAATATGAATGCACTAACATTTTTAGTGAATCTGAAACTAGCTCTGAAGAAGAAGAGCAGCAAACTGAAATTAAAAATTCTTGCTTTATGGCACATGAAGATAAGGTATGTATTGGAACACAAAGTGATTTCTCATTTCAAGATAAAGTACATGCTGAAACTCAATCTGATTTTACATTTGATGAACTTCATGATGCTTTTTCTGATCTATACTTAGAATATAAGAAGCTTAGTTTAAAGAATAAAAAGCTAAATCAGAAAAATATATCTCTTGCTGAAAGCTATGATATAACTCAGAAAAATAATAAATTACTTTCAGAAAACAATGAAAGGCTAACTAAAGAAGTTAACAAATTTAAGCCTATAGTTGAAAAATTTACTATCAGCTCTGAAAAACTGAACTTAATGATAAATAATCAAAGAGCTGAATTTGAAAAGGCTGGATTAGGATATCAATCTTGGTACACACAAAAATCCCTTAATGACATATGTGTTAAATCCTCCACTATCTATCATAAAATGGATTCTAATTTATTTGATGAACCTAATGAACAAAAACAGAAAATTAAAAATCCATCATCTACTTATATTAAATCGATGTTTGTTAAATTTAATAAGAGTATGCAAAAATACATTCCTTATAATCCTAAAATCTGCAAGCCTATAGACAAAATAGCTATTAAGAAAATATGGATTCCAAAAGGAACAATAATAGCTAACCTACAAGGACCCAAAAGAGCTTGGGTTCCTAAGTTGAAAATCTGAATATTTTCTGTAGGTGTGTCTAGCACTCAAGGCTCCAACAAAAGATGTTAATTTAGACATTAGGTGCTCTAGACATATATTAAAGAATGAAACTTAAAATATACTTAAGAAAAGTAATTGAAATGAAAAGAATAATGAAATTAGTAATCCTTATATCTCATCATTCTCTTTGCCTTAGTATCTAATTAAAACATAAATTGCAGGTATTAATCAATTTTGTGATATAGGTAATATTTTTAAAAACATAATCAAATCACTTCATTTTATAGTATGCTTTACTTACTGCTGGATAAGTTGCTAAATGATTAATCAATTTATTAAGAATAACTCTATGAATTCTCTATATGCTTGATTGAGAGTTTTTATCAATGGTATTATCTTTTATTGATCATAGACATGAGAATGTATACTTGGTATGACTTTAAATATATGCACTATGAATACCAAGATTAAAGAAACCACTTTTGGCATATAAAATCAATTCATACTAGTATGTACTTAATCTCAAAAGGCCTTGTCATTGGCTTACTTAAATTAATTTCTACAAGGTCAAAGTTTGCTATGCATGTCATCTAGAAAAACAAACTAGAATCATTTCGAAATCTGAAAACATTGTTTCCACCTCTTAGTCTTTGAAAATTCTCCATAAGAACTTATTTGGATCTCTAGGATAGTGAGCCTAGGAGATAAGCTTCTTGACTTTGTAATTATGGATGATTTTTCAAAGCTAACGTTGGTTTTATTCTTGGCACTTAAATTGAAATATTTTCTGCTTTGGCACAAACTTACAAAAGGTTTCAAATGAAAAGGGTTTGCAAACTGTGAAAGTATCATGGCACAGTTTTGAAAACCAATTTGTTAATAAGGTTTGCATAGAAAACGGTATTGAATACAATTGTTTTTGCATCAAGAATACTATTACATATAGGGGTTATAAAAATATAAAAATAGAACCTTTGTTGTGTAAAGACAATGCTTTGTGATAGCAGTTGATTAATGTTATCATCACAGCTTGTCATATTATAAGGTTTCTATTAAATCTATTTTTGAAAAAAAAACCCCATGTGAACTCATGAAAAACAGAATATCAAATGGTGCATACCTTTATTTTTTTTTTCAGTTATACATGTTATGTTCTCAAGAATGAAATATATGCCAAATCTGATAAAACAAGTGTTTCTTTGGATATTACTCTCTAAGCAATGCATATAGAATATTCAATGAAAAGATACCAGTTGTAGAAATGTCAATTCATATTATTCTTATTAAAACTAGATCTTTTATTGAGAATATAGTTTGTCATTTTTGCTTCTATTTAAAAGACATTAAGAAGAATGAACAAGATGATAATTGGTTAAGTTAAACTAAATCATTTTGAAAGGGATAAAATTTGAAATCTTATTGAAGAATCTGAAAACTTTTTATATTTGGAACAAAACTGAGTTTTTCAGAAACACACTAAATTAAGAAGAATTTGTGATTACTAAAAGAATTAATCAGAAAAGATGAAATAGATCTTGATGAAATCTTTGCATAATTAGAAGCCAAAGATAACCACTTTCATTTGATTGTTTTATGAGACTTGTATTTTGTCAAATGAATGTGTAGAATGAACTTCTGTATGGTTATATTATTAAAATTTTTATGTAAAAATAACCATCTATATTTGAAAAATATTCATTACAAATATGATAAAATACTATTTGATTTAGAACAAGCACCAAGAGCATGATATGAATGATTAAGTAACTTTTTGATAGAAAGTAATAGTGATAAAACTATGTATCAAAAAGAAAAATTCTGATATCATAATTGCTTAAATATATATTGATGATATTATTTGTGGTGCTACTAATGAAGCTTTATGTAAAGATTTTTTTTTTTTAAGCTCATGCAGGGTGAGTTCGAAATGAGTAAAATGGATGAACTAATCTTTCCTCTCGAACTCCAAACTAAGACAAATAAGAAAGGGAATCTTCATTGGCCAAAGTAAGTTTACAAGAATATTCTTACAGAAGTTTGGCATGAAGAAAGGTATATCTATGACCCCATATTGTAGAGTTTAAAAATAATGAGCAAGGTAATTTTATTGTTTGAAGCTGTATTACTATATCATGCAGCTTGTAGGCCAAATTGTATGCTCATTTTGTGCTTATATGCAAAGATATCAAACTAATTCTAATGAATCACATCTAATTGATATCAAAAGATTCATAAAAATCTGTTAAGATAATAAAACTAAGTACTCCAATCTTAGGTAAAAGCAAAACAAGTATAATATATTCAGCATATTTATAAGAATTATGTGAGCATTTCTTTGGATGGGATAAAATCCATAATCAACTATAATAGGAAGAGTTTGGAGTGAACATTTTTAAAGAGAAAAGTTTAACCTTTCTACATTGCTCATCATAGGGATGGTGCCAATGGGGAGGCTAGTGGTAGTACCCGGCACTATTTGATCCAACTATTCGGTGTAGGGTATATTAGGGACGGCACAAGAGGGAGGCTAGTGGTAGTACCTCGTGCCCCTTCCAACTCTACCGGATAGGAAGCAAATAGAGTATAGAGCATAGAAAAGTAAAACCAAAAGAAATGAAGATTAGAATATTCACTGAGTGGTTAAAGAAAGAAATTCAAAAATGAGGAAATGAATGACAAGATAAATGAAAGTATATAAAAAGCTTGTGAAAAGCCAAATGAAGTTTCGATCACTTGAAAACACACCTTAAGGATAAAAGCTTAAACTTAATTTAAAAATGCTTCTATCGTTGCATTTTTTGTAACTTTCATTATATACTTCAATGATTGTATCATTTTGGGAAATAACTCAATATGATTTCTAGATGAAAACTACGGTTTAAGAAAAATAGAATTACTTTGGATACCTTGGTTGTTTGCTCCGATACGCATCTGAAACATATCATTTTTTATCTTATAAGTATACTGAAATTGGTCTAAATGATGTGTTTTTCAATGATCTTGATTGCAAATAAATGGTTCTAAACATATGATATTATTTTGATATTAAAAAGATTTATGGTGCTTCATATATACATTGCTGAAAAACTATGACTAAGAAATTAATATTTTGAATATACACTCCTACATAATTAAATGCTTCTATCATTAAAAAGAAAAGCTATTTTTAAGAAGAGAGTTAATGATCCTAAAGCTTAGAATATTTCAACTCACTTCAATAATTCTTATAGGAAAGAAAATGTAATTACTTTTGAAAGAAATTTGAGCTTCAAAAGAATTATTTTCTGATTAATATCTCCATACATATTCAAAAAAAAAATAAGAGGAAATATAATTTATTCTTGAAAGATTAAAAAGAGTGATTGCTATAAATTTTGAAAAATTCTAGAATCACTCTACATTCTTGATATTATAGAAGAACAAAAAAAAAAGGTTTGAAAGAAAATGCATCTTTTGAGGGGGAGCTTTAAATACTCAATCTCTTTATTGAAAATTATCTTCAAACTCTAAACTCTCAAATGGAATGATTAATTAAGGGGGAGAAAGAAAATTTCAGAGTGAGAGATCATATAGAACTTAATCGTATAAATTCGCATCTAACGATGAGACAAAGAATACTAAATGTAAAGTGGTATTAAACTTTGTGCTTCATTGAATATCTTTTGAAAGTTGGATTTCCATCTGTATTCATCGGTAAATCATTTATTTCTGAAAATTTAATTGAAAAGGATTCCATCTGTCTTAGTTTCGAAAATTTATCTTGGAATCTACTAATGAGCTCTTATTGGCTTGCACTTTAGTGTTTCAATCCTGAGCCAATTCATTTTAATTGATTTTGATGCTAGGATCTTTAAAGGAGTAAAAAAAAGTCTTTAAGAGAGCTTTAAAAGAACTTCCAAAGCCCTGAATTTTATGTATCCTACATTGCATAAATTCATATTTTGGTATCTATACTCCAATACTTTTATATCATGAAAGAACTTTGAAGTTATTAAGAATTAAGGATTCAACATAATCTTATGTTTTTCGAGTATATAAATTTTGATCTTTATCTGCTCTTATACTATACTCTAAAAATTAATTAGATTGCTCTCATGTTGCTATATACTTAATATATTAAAAAAAAAGGATATTGGATTTTCATTCGTGCTTTCTTTGAATATTATTCTTGATACTCCTTGAAATAACTTGAAAAGGATTCCATCTACACTTGATTTTAAAACTATCTTTGGAATCTACATTTAGAGATCACTTCTGGCTTACATCCTAAATATCTCATTCCTAAAGCCAAACACATAGAAATAAGAGATCATTTTATTAGGGATCATGTGCAAAATGGAAACATATGTATTGAGCATATATGCACTGAAAAACAATTAGCCGACATATTCACAAAACCCTTGAGTGAAGATAGATTCTGCACGCTAAGGAGGGAATTAGGCATATGTGATCCTTTTTATTGAAGAGATATAAAAGGGAGCAAGCAGTCTCATGATACATTCCTTCCATTTCTAAAAACCCATGAAACATGAGTCAAACTTGTAATCTATAGATTCCTTACTCATGTATCATTGTCCCAGAAAGAATTTGTAAGGATTGGAAGCAAGGAATTTTTTTTTTTTTTTTGAAGCGAAAAGGAAGAGAAAGCAAAAATTTCTAAACTTGGTCGACCCAACCCAGAATAGGGTCGACCCAACGTTGAGTCGACCCAAGAAAATTCTTGAGTCGACCCAACGTCGGGACCCCACTGTTAAAAGGAGGACCCGTGAGCTATCTAAGGCACTGTTTACCCTTTGTCCTCTTCCGAAAACCCTATTCCCCACTCTCAAATCTTCTCCAATCATCTCCAAACAGTAGATTACTTCAAGATCTTGAAGAAATGGAACCCAAGAGAGCCGTAGCCAAGCGATCCAGGAGAGTCTCACGATCTTGTTTAGAGCCTAGGATATGTATCTAGTTCTCATATGTATTTTGTGTTTATCATGTATCTTAAACTTTGATTAAGGAACATTGTATTTGCTTTTGTTTTTGGCATGAATGTACTAAAATGTTCCTATTTTGATCAATAAAGTTTGAATGTTTGTTATTTATTGTGTCTTTTCCCATGTACCTATTTGATGATAACAAAAAGGGGGAGAAGTAAAGAAAGAGTAATAGGGGAGAAGTAAAGATAGAGTAAATAGAGTAACAAAAAGGGGGAGAAGTAAAGAAAGAGTAATAGGGGAGAAGTAAAGATAGAGTAATAAGAGGAGAAGTAAAGAAAGAAAGAGAAATAATTTGTAAAACAAATTGAAAATCATATAGGAAAGCATATACATCCAAGGGGGAGCAATTTGCAACAATGAAAATGATCAAGTCAAAAATTTATATCAAATTTCAGAATTTGGCACATATAATTTCAGAATTTGGCACGCACCTTTCACACCTCGATACATAACCTGAAACTCATGTTTTATCTCAAATTTTTGGAGTTTCATCTTTAATGAATTATAAATGAAAGGGGGAGTAATTCAAAAAGTCAAATTGGCAACATTTGAATGATATAGGGGGAGACTTCACTCTTATATATGAAAAGCTGAAATTCAGCAAGTTAAGCCCTTTCAAAAAAACTGATTTTAAAGACAAGTATCAATAGGCTCATACTCTTTATTTTGTAATCATCAAAAAGGGGAAGATTGAGGATGATAGTGTTATTTTGATGATTAACAAGCAATTATCTAGAGTATGTTATAAGTTAAATCGATACTACATTCTTAAGTCTGTTACTCTCAGTATATTTGTTTAAATTGATATAGATACATTTCATTGTTTATTTGAATGAATCTAACCTTGAGATGCAGCAAAGTGTGGATTGAGTCAACCCAAAGGATGATTGGGTCGACCCCGGCACATCAAGAAATCATTTGGCACACTTCTGCAAAAATGACACAGATGAACAGTGTGTTGGGTCGACCCAAGGAAAGCATGAGTCGACCCAAACATCAAGATCCTCAAAACAACTCAGAAAATGGTTCTCTGAATTTACTGAGAGGGTCGACCCAAGATGAAGTTGAGTCGACCCAAGCTTGAGTCGACCCAAACCTTGTGTGGGTCGACTCAAAGGCAAGACAGAACAGAAGACAGAAAAGGTTCTCTGGAAACCCTGTTAGGGTTGACCCAAGAAGAAGTTGAGTCGGCCCAACTGAACCTTGAGTCGACCCAAGAAAAGGTTGGGTCGACCCAAGTGAAGGAAAGTTGAATTCCAAGTTTCTGTGTTTCTGAAGGTTGGGTCGACCCAAGAAAAAGTTTGAGCTGACCCAAGGTTTGGGTCGACCCAAGAAAAGTTTGGGTCGACCCAAGCACGGGCAGAAGCATAACGGCTAGTTGTGCAGAAGTGCTTTTTGGACTCCCAACGGCTATAAACGGCTAGTTTCTTCAATCCAATGGTCAGGAAGGACTATTTGGAGGTTGGAGAAGTATTTAAGAGGGAGTATTCATCAGAGGAAGCAAGCTTTGGAAAATACATCAAGTGCATTCAAGAGAGAACCCTAGCAAGGCAAGCTTCATCCAAGTGCTTCATTCAAGAATCAAAAGAAAGTGGTTGAGCAGATTCAAAGAGTCATCAAGAGCTCCATCCACCCTTGAAGAGTGAAGCATCCTTGACAAAGAAGAGAGAAGTCACATCAAGCGATAAATATTCTCTAAACTCTTCTTTGTAGATTATATTGTTATATTTGCTCATCTAGTAGTTTAAATCTTCTTCCTTTGTTTATTAAACTACTTGTAAAGGTTGGTTGGTTAGCCCGCAAAACCAACGGAATAAGTTGATTGGTGAACCCGGAAAACCAATTGTAAAGGTTCGTTGGTGAGCCCGTAAAACCAACATAGGTTGTTGGTAATCCCGTAAAACCAACGTAGGTTGTTGGTCAACCCGTAAAACCAACGTAAGTTGTTGGTGAACCTGTAAAACCAATTGTATAGGTTCGTTGGTGAGCCCGTAAAACCAACATAGGTTTTTGGTGAACCCGAAAAACCAAGGTGTAAAGGTTTTTGGATTGTGAGCCCGGAAAACAATCCAACTGTAATCCGCGGGATTATAGTGAATTCCCAAGGGGTCGCTTGGGGAGTGGACGTAGGTGCTAAGGAGAGCACCGAACCACTATACTTCTTGTTGTTTGTATTGTGATTTGTTTAAGTTCACTAACTCATCATTTAACACAAGTAAGATAGTTAAAATTAAAAGAAACCAATTCACCCCCCCCCCCTCTTGGCTTGTCACCTTGGGCAACAACTCACTATTGGATAAATTGCTAAATGATTAATCAATTTATTAAGAATAAATCTATGAATTCTCTATATGCTTGATTGAGAGTTTTTATCCATGGCATTATTGTTTATTGATTATAGATATGATAATGTGTACTTGGTGTGCTTTTGAATATATGCACTATTGTGGAGTGATTGATTAAAACCCCATTTGATTTTGATGAGCTCAAAGCATTTGAGTATATCTTTTAATTACTAATGAATTCAATTGAGTGTTTCAGTGAAAATCCTGTCTAAGTGTCCCAAGACCTGGTTCATAATTGTTGGATAAGTTAAGGAGTCTGTTTGAACCAATGTCTGAGACTCGAGTCGACTCCCGAGTATCACGAGTCGACTCCAAGCGTATCAAGTTCACTGGCACGAGCTCGAGTCGACTCCAGATGAGTACGAGTCGACTCCGACTGAGAACAGACAGAAGAACAGAAAGGATCAACTCAGAACCTGTCAACGAGTCGACTCCTGAAGTGCGCGAGTCGACTCCAATGTTCACCAAGTCGACTCCAGGGAAGTAAGAGTCGACTCCAAGCAGTCACAGGCAGAAAAGTCAGAGAGCAGTTTTCGGGTTTGAGATTCGAGTCGACTCCAGTGGAACGCGAGTCGACTCCGATGGTTGACAGGTCGACTCCAAAGAAAGCAAGAGTCGACTCTCAGCGGTACACAAAGAAAGTCAGAGACCATTTTATGGACTCTGAGATTCGAGTCGACTCCCGCAATACGCGAGTCGACTCCAAGACACCGCGACCCCAAGACAGACAGAAAACTAAGTTACTGCCTCTGAGATTCGAGTCGACTCCCAGACAGCTCGAGTCGACTCCAAGACAGCTTCACGTCAAAAGGCAGAAGACCATCTTTCGGAAACTGAGAGCCGAGTCGACTCCAAGGAAGTTCGAGTCGACTCCAAGACTGGACGAGCCAAAAGACAGAGGATCGGGAGTTCGGGCTCTGAGATTCGAGTCGACTCCCAGGACAGTCGAGTCGACTCGAGTGGACAAAATTCAAAATTGGATCCACGGACTTCAGTGGATGAGCCGACTCCAAAATTGCCAAGTCAGCTCCAGAAGTTGACGAGTCGACTCCAGGTCAAGACGAGTCGACTCCCAGTCGTGAAGGCAACTTTAATTCAAATTTGGAACAGTTGCCGAGTCGACTCCGAAAAAGCTTGAGTCGACTCCCGCTACAGCCGAGTCGACTTCTGATCGCGCGAGTCGACTCCAACCCACCAACGGTCATATTGTCAGGCTGCGCAGAGTGTTCAGAACGGGCAGAAAAAGCACTCTAACGGCTAGTTTCCGTGGGGGTTGGCTTAAATAGCCACAGAGGACTGTAGCAAGATAGAGAACAACTATTTCACTCCAACTAATCAAGCATTCAAGCTCTGCAACGTGCTCTTCAACGAAAAAGAGGAAGATCTGCATTTACTGCTTCCAACTACATCTTCCCAGCAATTAAAGCCTCCTTCTCCTGCATTCAAGTCGACTACTCTTTCAAGAGGAGACCAGAAGTTTAAGAAGCCATTCCTCATCTCCAATCTAAAAGCGTTTGAGGCTTCTTAACTTCATTTATTGTTCATATTGTTTTCATCTGCTTTTTGAGAAGCTCATTTTCTGTTTTCTTTCTACAACTTGTATTTACTTGGTTCAATCGGGGATTGAATCAAGGGGATTGAGGTTGGTTGGTGAGCCGAGTTAAAACCAACGTGTGTAAGGGTTCGATTGTGATCCCGAAAAAACAATCGGGGGTGGTTCTAGTCGGTGAGCCTGGGAAAACCGACCGAGTTCGTTGTGAGCTCGTAAAACAACAAGTTTGGTTGTGAGCTTGGAAAACAACCGGCTGTAATCCAAGGGGATTATAGTGAATTCCCAAGTGAGACTTGGGGAGTGGACGTAGGAGCAAGGGTTAGCTCCGAACCACTATAAAACTTGTGTTTGTGATTGATTGTCTCTCCTTCTCATTTCATATTACTCACAGCACATAGTAATTAATTAAATAACTTGCAATAGTTTTTAATTAATCATCCATAACGTTTTAAATTATCTAAATTATTTTAAAACCCAATTCACCCCCCCCCCCTTGGGTTGTCTATCTGGGCAACAAGTGGTATCAGAGCCTAAACTCTTCCACCCAAGAGTAAAAGATCGAAATGACAACCCCATTTGGATCTTCCCACATTGAGGGTCAGTCCACCCAAAGACCCCCATTCTTTAATGGGTCTGACTACTCATATTGGAAGGCTAGGATGAGAATATTCATCCAAGCCCAAGACTATGAGATGCGGACTATTGTAGTAAATGGGCCATACATCCCATCCATATATGTAGATGGTGTCAAGGTACCCAAACTAGAAACGGATTGGGATGAACATGACATGAGGAAGGCACAACTAAACTCTAAAGCTATGAATGTGTTTTATTGTGCCTTAGATAGAAATGAATTCAATAGGGTCTCTACTTGCAACTCTGCAAAAGAGATTTGGGATAGACTTGAAGTGACCCATGAGGGCACAAATCAAGTTAAAGAATCCAAAATAAATATACTGGTTCATAAGTATGAACTATTTAGAATGGATTCTAATGAGACAATCATTAGCATGTTCACTAGGTTTACAGACATTGTCAATGGCCTAAAAAGCCTTGGCAAGAGCTATACTAACAGTGATCTTGTCAGGAAAATCCTTCGGTGTCTACCTAGGTCGTGGGAAGCTAAAGTGACGGCAATCCAAGAAACCAAGGACTTGAACAAGTTACCACTAGAGGAGCTTCTTGGATCCCTAATGACGCACGAGCTAACCATGAAGCAACACAACGAGGAAGAGTCCTCCCATAAGAAAAAGGTAATAGCTCTAAAATCTACTTCATCTAACAAGGACTTATCTTGCAGTAGCAGCAGTGACGAAGAAGAGGATGAGGAAGATGATGGTGAGGCTCTTCTTGTGCGCAAGTTCAAGAGATTCATCAACCACAAGAAGTCCTATCATTAAAGGAGAGGCCCCTCAAATTTCTACCGCAAGGACAAAGGTAAGGAAAGGGAAAACGAGGGGATTGGGTGTTACGAGTGCAAGAAGCCGGGTCACATAAGAGCTGAATGCCCTTTACTGAAAAAGGGGAGCAAGTACAAAAAGAAGAAGGCTCTTGTCACGACTCTATCCGACTCCGACTCATCATCCTCTTCATCGGATGAGGAACAAGAGGAAAAGGCCAATCTCTGCTTCATGGCCAATGAAAGTGAGGTAACATCCGAATCACCTTTAGATTTTACTTTTGATGAGCTTTATGATGCTTTTAATGAATTAATGATAGAATATAAGGCAATAAATCTGAAGAATAAAGAACTAAAAATAGCTAATCAATCATACATACTTAAGTACGATAAATTAGTTAAGGATAAGGACTTAATCACCAAAGAAAATATGGAACTTAAGACAAGCAATAAACTTTTAACTCAAAAGACTAATACCTTAACTAAAGAAAATGAAAGGCTAAATAAAGAAACATTAGAACCCAAAAACCATAAACAAATCCTAAACAAGGATCTCACAAAAGAACTTAATGATCTAAAAGCAGAAAATCAAACACTAACTAAAGAACTTAACAAATACAAACCCTTAGTTGAAAAATTTACCTATAGTTCTGAAAAGTTAAACATGATACTTAATAGTCAACGAGCCGTATTTAATAAAGCGGGGTTAGGATATAAACCAAAAAATAAACAAAAACTTCTTAGTAACTTCTTTGTTAAAGCTGGAGAAACTAAAACTAAGAAAATAACCTGCTTTTGTTGTGGAACTATCGGACATAAGGTAAATGTATGTGACTATAGGAAAAGTAAAACAAAAAGGAAAATAAAAAGGGTATGGGTTCCAAAAGGAACCAACTTGACTAACCATGAAGGACCCAAGAAAACTTGGGTACCTAAGATGACATGATTTGCTTGTGTAGGAGTGTCTTGCAGCCAAGGTCAACAAAAACTGCTGGTATTTGGATAGTGGCTGCTCAAGGCACATGACGGGTGATAAAGATCAATTCTTCACCCTCGAAGCTAAGAAGGGAGGTGCTGTGACTTTTGGAGACAACAACCAAGGTCACATCATTGGTATTGGTAAAGTTCAAATCACCCCTTCTACTTTTATAGATAATGTTAGATATGTTGATGGTCTTAAGCATAACTTGTTAAGCATTAGTCAATTATGTGATAAAGAATATGATGTTATGTTTAAACCATCACTATGCATTATAACAAATCCTAATGATAATAGTTTAGTTTTTAAAGGGATTAGGCGTGGAAATGTATATGTTGTAGACCTAGAAGATCTTGCAAAACATAACCAATGTTTAGTTGTTAATGAAACTAAAGAAAATGATGCTAGTTGGTTATGGCACCGTAAGTTAGGTCATGCAAGCATGGACACAATAACTAAACTAGTTAAAAGAGACTCCGTGATAGGTTTGCCAAAATTAAAATTTGAAAAGAACAAAATATGTGAAGCATGTCAATTTGGCAAACAATCTAGGAACTCATTTAAATCCATAAAATGTGTCTCTACTTCTAGACCTCTAGAATTATTACACATGGATCTATTCGGTCCAACTAGAACAACAAGCCTAGGTGGAAATAAATATGGTCTAGTCATTGTAGATGATTATTCTAGGTACACATGGGTCATGTTCCTAGCACATAAGGATCAAGCATTTTCTGTCTTTAAGAAATTCCATAAAGAAGTAACCAATGCTAGAGATAACTCAGTAATAGCTATTAGAAGTGACCATGGTACCGAATTCGAAAATCAGTCATTTGAGGAGTTTTGTAGTAAAAAGGGGATAACCCATAATTTTTCAGCACTTAGGACACCACAACAAAATGGAGTTGTGGAAAGGAAAAATAGAACACTAGAAGAAATGGCTAGAACTATGTTATGTGAAAGTAACCTCCCTAAGTACTTTTGGGGAGAAGCCATTAATACTTCTTGCCATATATTAAATAGAGTTTTGTTAAGACCCATTATAAAGAAAACACCTTATGAACTTTGGAAAAACAGAAAACCAAAAGTTAATTACTTTCATATTTTTGGATGTAGGTGTTTTGTTCATAATAATGGAAAAGATAATCTAGGTAAATTTGACTCTAAATCGGATGAAGGAATATTCTTAGGTTATTCTACAACTAGTAAAGCCTATAGAGTCTTTAATAAAAGAACCTTAGTTATAGAAGAATCTATACATGTTGTTTTTGATGACTCTAGTGACATCTCGTCTAGTAAGAAGATTAATTTTGATGATGATGTTGAAATACTTGAAGAAAAGATAGATGAGATGGGATTTCAAGATAATAATCAAAAGTTGATTGAAGGAGAATCATCAAGCCAAGAGGGTATTGTGGATCATGGGCTAACTAAAGCTTGGAGGTATGCTCATGGGCATCCTAAGGAACTAATTCTAGATGATCCATCTCAACCCGTTAGGACTAGAGCATCCCTTAGGAATTTGAATAACCATCTAGCTTTTGTTTCACACTTTGAGCCCAAACATATAGAAGAAGCCGAAAATAATGTAAATTGGATAAATGCAATGCAAGAAGAACTAAACCAATTTACTAGAAACAAAGTGTGGAATCTAGTAGAGAGACCTTCTGAATATCCAATTATAGGTACTAAATGGATATATAAAAATAAGCTAGATGAAAATGGAATTGTTATAAGGAATAAGGCTAGACTAGTAGCAAAGGGTTATAATCAAGAAGAAGGCATAGATTTTGATGAAACCTTTGCTCCCGTAGCTAGACTTGAGGCTATTAGATTATTATTAGCATATGCATGCTCTAAGGACTTCAAACTATATCAAATGGATGTAAAAAGTGCTTTTTTAAATGGGTATATTAATGAGGAGGTATATGTAGAACAACCTCCTGGTTTTGAAAATCATCAATATCCCAATCATGTATATAAACTAAACAAAGCACTTTATGGTTTAAAACAAGCACCTAGAGCATGGTATGAGAGGCTTAGCAAATTCCTATTAGAACATGAATTCTCTAGGGGAAATGTAGATACAACATTATTTCTGAAAAAGCAAAATAAGGATATGTTATTAGTACAGATTTATGTTGATGATATCATTTTCGGTGCTACTAACAATCGCCTCTGCGAAGAGTTTGCTGATTTGATGCAGAGTGAGTTTGAGATGAGCATGATGGGAGAGCTGAACTACTTCCTCGGGCTTCAAATCAAACAGTCTGAAGGAGGCATCTTCATCAATCAAGCTAAATATATCAAGGAGATGCTCAAGAAGTTTGATATGGAGGGAAACAAATCAATCAGCACCCCCATGAGCTCATCATGCAAATTAGACCAAGATGAATCAGGTAAATCTGTAGATCAAAAACTTTATAGAGGTATGATAGGATCTTTACTGTATCTTACTGCAAGTAGACCTGATATTATGTTTAGTGTGTGCATGTGTGCTAGATATCAGGCTAATCCTAAAAAAACACACCTAGCTGCAGTTAAGAGAATTTTTAAATACTTAATAGGAACTAAGAACATAGGGCTATGGTACTCTAAAGAATCTAGCCTAAACTTAATAGGATACACAGATTCAGACTTCGCTGGATGTAAGCTTGATAGAAAAAGTACCAGCGGGTCGTGTCAATTTCTAGGAAAAAACCTTATCTCATGGTTTAGCAAGAAACAAAACTCGGTTGCATTATCCACTGCAGAAGCTGAATATGTTGCAGCCGGGAGTTGTTGTGCTCAAATCTTATGGATTAAACAACAGTTAGAAGATTATGGCATTAAACAAGATAAAATTTTCATTAATTGTGATAATACAAGTGCCATAAATCTAACTAAAAATCCAATTCAACATTCAAGAACTAAACACATTGAGATAAGACATCACTTCATAAGAGATCATGTATTGAATGGTGATGTGACACTCCAATTTGTTTGTACTGATAATCAATTAGCAGATATTTTTACAAAACCCCTAAGTGAAGAGAGGTTTAGTGTGCTTAGGAGGGGATTAGGAGTGATTGATCCATCCTAGTGGTAGTTTCCACTAGATTCATTGATTTTGATGATTACAATGTGGTTAAAATAGAGTTCCTTTTCAATGATCATCAAATCAGATCTTAATTAGGTGATTTTCCCTCATTTGGCACGATTATAGCATGATTTTTAGGTGCGTGCCAAGGTTAGAGACGACTCGAGTAAGTTACAGAGCCGGCTCCTAAGGGGGAGTCGACTCGCGCATTGGCGGGAGTCGACTCGCAAAGATGGCAGCAGAGGGGGAGTCGACTCGCATATTGTCGGGAGTCGACTCGAGGCCTACAGGCGCATAAGGAGAGTCGACTCACGCATATTCTGGAGTCGACTCGAGGTCGAGTCGACTCGGGACTCAGTGGAGTCGACTCGCAGTCGGGATCCGACTTTTTAACCCTAGATTTGTCGTTTCGAAAACACTTCTCTCTCAAGCCGCCACTGTTCAAAAAGCCCTAGAGCCGACTCCTAGGTCGTCCCCGATCGTCTCCAACCCTTTTTCCGTCGATTTTTCACCGGTTCTTAGGGTTTTCGTCCGTTCCTAGGTCGTCTCCGGTCCGTCCCAAGCTTCCTCCGTCGACCCTTCTCCGTCCTTTAGGTTCTTCATTTCATTTTAGGTCAAAATGCCACGTAAGACCGTGGTTAGGAAGAGGTCCCGTCCCGAGGCCGGTCCCGAGCGGCGCTCCAAGGCGCGGCACGATCCCGCGAGGCAACCACCTCCGGCTCGTTCCCCGCCTAGGGCGGTTCCCGCGAGGCCATTGGCCGGGAAGGTCGTCTCCACCGGGAGGTATGTCGATTTCGACTTCCTCTCCCGGGAAGGGTTCACTATAGGTGAAAGACTTAGGGTCCAGGGCTTAGAGTTCTTCCTTACATTGGACCTCCCCACATATCCAGGGCTCGTTAGAGAGTTTTACGGTACCGTCCATCGGGGAGATGGGGGTATCGAGGGCACAGTAGCCGGTGTCCCTGTGTTTGTCACGGAGGATCTTATTGGCCACATCCTCCACCTTCCACTAGTAGGGGTGGCTCCCACACATCCCGAGGACAGAGTTGAGGCCCTTACGGCCGTTCTCGGGCATCCACCCCAGTCACCCGTAGACGAGGTATCCGCCAGCTCACTACCGATTGAGATGCGGATCCTCTTGAGTATACTGTCTAGGTCCATCTTCCCTAAGACAGGGAGATTTGATTTTGTAAATGAGAGGGACCTAGCTCTTATGTTCTATATGCTTCATGACACCCCAATCAACTTCCCTAAACTCATATATCGATACATGTGTGAGCCCCTAGATAGACCTAGGCTCACCCTCCCATATGGCATGATATTCACCCTTCTGTTTAGGGAGTACGAGGTTCCCATTCCTGAGGGGGAGCCCTTTCGCGCTTTGCGATGGACTGATCGCACGCGTGCGGGGACCCTACACAGGATGGGGTTTCGGAAGAGAGAGGGGGTATGGGTTAGGAAGTCTACCCTCACCGCTCAGACCACCAGACCTTCACCCAGTCCTGAGCCCGATTCAGACTACCCAGACCTTTCAGACCATCCAGACCTTCCATCCACTCCTCCTGCTCCTACCACCTCCGCCGGACCTTTCTCCTCGGCACCACCCACTATGGCGGTCCGGATTGATCCTGAGCAGCTCCGGGAGCTGCGACAGGAGATAGTCAGAGAGGTGAGGGATGAGCTGCTTCGGGAGCTCCGAGGTGCGGTGCCTACTCCCACTCCTGCACCCGTATCTTCTCAGTTGGTCCCTTCCTTGACAGCCGTGACTGACATGACGGCTCATGTACGGGAAGAGATCTACAATGTCCGGAGTTTGGTCCAGGCCCAGTTCCAGAGCATGAGTGAGGTCACGAGCACCACTCGACAGATGCGAGAGGACATAGGTCGTGACATGCACACCACCACCGAGGGGGCCGAACGCTTGTCGAATGTACTCATCGACAAGCTGGACGCACTTCAGACGTCAGTGACTGGGCTTCAGACGTCGGTGACTGAGCTCTCCACTACACATAGCAGAGCCACTACGTCTATTATCACGCAGCTCGGACATGTTACAGATGCAGTCACCCTCCTCATGGAGCAGAGCCGATTGAGAGGAGGAGCACCATCCTCGAGAGGAGGAGCCACATCCTCGAGAGGAGGAGCCACCTCATCGAGAGGGGGAGATACATCCTCGAGGGGGGGATCTTCATCCTCGAGGAGACCATAGATGTTCTTTTTGTTTTGTTTTGTATTGTTTTGCTTTACTTATTGTATGCTCAAATGTATTCACATTCATATCAATACAATGAGTAGACATCTTATCTTCATTTCTGTGCCATTTGATGATTGGTTGTGCCATTTGTGCCATTGATTGTGTGTGATTACCTCCTTTTTGATATGATGACAAAAAGGGGGAGAAATATGTATAAAATATGTAAAAGGGGAGAAATATGTATAAAATATGTAAAAGGGGAGAAACATGGATAAAATATGTAAAAGAAATCAATAAAAAGATAAACTCTTAAAAACACACACAAATTTGTTCTAAGTGGATTCGGTACCTCGAGGCTCATTATCTCTCTTTTGGGGCTCCTAATGGAGTAATCTCCAGAATCTATTCAAGAGATATTCGGAGATTAGCTGAATCCTACTCATGAACAAATTGACAGATTTTTCCTCTAAAAACCAAAAAATTCAGTTCAAAAACTTCAAAGCATTAAAAGGAAATTCAGAGAATCAAAACATAGTTGAATGCATATGTTGAGGGGGAGAATCTGAATTTTAATCAAACTAAATCATTAATGACATATAAGCCAAACAATTGATTGCATAATATGAAGGCTTATATAATTCCAAATGAAAGGGGGAGCTTTAACTCCGAAATTTAATGTTTCACTTCTTTCAAGCTTGGATAAATTGAATTACCAGACATTTGAATTCATTTATGGATTTTATTTCATTATTTATTGAGCAATTCATTTTACATATACTCAATGTTTTGTCATCATCAAAAAGGGGGAGATTGTGGAGTGATTGATTAAAATCCCATTTGATTTTGATGAGCTCAAAGCATTTGAGTATATCTTTTAATTACTAATGAATTCAATTGAGTGTTTCAGTGAAAATCCTGTCTAAGTGTCCCAAGACCTGGTTCATAATTGTTGGATAAGTTAAGGAGTCTGTTTGAACCAATGTCTGAGACTCGAGTCGACTCCCGAGTATCACGAGTCGACTCCAAGCGTATCAAGTTCACTGGCACGAGCTCGAGTCGACTCCAGATGAGTACGAGTCGACTCCGACTGAGAACAGACAGAAGAACAGAAAGGATCAACTCAGAACCTGTCAACGAGTCGACTCCTGAAGTGCGCGAGTCGACTCCAATGTTCACCAAGTCGACTCCAGGGAAGTAAGAGTCGACTCCAAGCAGTCACAGGCAGAAAAGTCAGATAGCAGTTTTCGGGTCTGAGATTCGAGTCGACTCCAGTGGAACGCGAGTCGACTCCGATGGTTGACAGGTCGACTCCAAAGAAAGCAAGAGTCGACTCTCAGCGGTACACAAAGAAAGTCAGAGACCATTTTATGGACTCTGAGATTCGAGTCGACTCCCGCAATACGCGAGTCGACTCCAAGACACCGCGACCCCAAGACAGACAGAAAACCAAGTTACTGCCTCTGAGATTCGAGTCGACTCCCAGACAGCTCGAGTCGACTCCAAGACAGCTTCACGTCAAAAGGCAGAAGACCATCTTTCGGAAACTGAGAGCCGAGTCGACTCCAAGGAAGTTCGAGTCGACTCCAAGACTGGACGAGCCAAAAGACAGAGGATCGGGAGTTCGGGCTCTGAGATTCGAGTCGACTCCCAGGACAGTCGAGTCGACTCGAGTGGACAAAATTCAAAATTGGATCCACGGACTTCAGTGGATGAGCCGACTCCAAAATTGCCAAGTCAGCTCCAGAAGTTGACGAGTCAACTCCAGGTCAAGACGAGTCGACTCCCAGTCGTGAAGGCAACTTTAATTCAAATTTGGAACAGTTGCCGAGTCGACTCCGGAAAAGCTTGAGTCGACTCCCGCTACAGCCGAGTCGACTCCTGATCGCGCGAGTCGACTCCAACCCACCAACGGTCATATTGTCAGGCTGCGCAGAGTGTTCAGAACGGGCAGAAAAAGCACTCTAACGGCTAGTTTCCGTGGGGGTTGGCTTAAATAGCCACAGAGGACTGTAGCAAGATAGAGAACAACTATTTCACTCCAACTAATCAAGCATTCAAGCTCTGCAACGTGCTCTTCAACGAAAAAGAGGAAGATCTGCATTTACTGCTTCCAACTACATCTTCCCAGCAATTAAAGCCTCCTTCTCCTGCATTCAAGTCGACTACTCTTTCAAGAGGAGACCAGTAGTTTAAGAAGCCATTCCTCATCTCCAATCTAAAAGCGTTTGAGGCTTCTTAACTTCATTTATTGTTCATATTGTTTTCATCTGCTTTTTGAGAAGCTCATTTTCTGTTTTCTTTCTACAACTTGTATTTACTTTGTTCAATCAGGGATTGAATCAAGGGGATTGAGGTTGGTTGGTGAGCCGAGTTAAAACCAACGTGTGTAAGGGTTCGATTGTGATCCCGGGAAAACAATCGGGGGTGGTTCTAGTCGGTGAGCTTGGAAAAACCGACCGAGTTCGTTGTGAGCTCGTAAAACAACAAGTTTGGTTGTGAGCTTAGAAAACAACCGGCTGTAATCCAAGGGGATTATAGTGAATTCCCAAGTGAGACTTGGGGAGTGGACGTAGGAGCAAGGGTTAGCTCCGAACCACTATAAAACTTGTGTTTGTGATTGATTGTCTCTCCTTCTTCTCATTTCATATTACTCACAGCACATAGTAATTAATTAAATAACTTGCAATAGTTTTTAATTAATCATCCATAACGTTTTAAATTATCTAAATTATTTTAAACCCAATTCCCCCCCCCCCCCCTCTTGGGTTGTCTATCTGGGCAACAACTATGAATACCAAGATTAAAGAAACCATCTTTGGCATATAAAATCAACTCATGCTAGTATGTACTTAATCTCAAAAGACCTTGCCATTGGCTTACTTAGATTATCTTCTGAAAGGTCAAAGTTTGCTATGCATGCTAACTAAGGAAACAAACAAAAATCAATTTCTAAATCTAAAGATGTTGTTTCCATCACTAAGTTTTCAAAAGCTTACATTGGATTTGTTCTTGGCAAATAAAATTGAAATATTTTCTGTATTTGCTAAATCTTGTAAAAGTGTTTCAAATGATAAAGGTTTCCAAACTGTGAAGATAAAGAGTATCATGGCACAGTGTTGAAAACCAAAATCCTGATAAAGTTTATACAGAAATTAATTATTTCAGCACCAAGGACACCTTAAGTAAAATAGGGTTAATAGAATTCTTGAAAAAATGAAAAAGACAATTGTGTATGATAGTCATCTACTTAAATGATTTTTAAAAGCTATCATCACTGCTTGTCATACATATGATTTCTATTAGATCTATTTTTGATGAAAACTTCTTTTGATCTTCTAAAAAATGGAAAATGAACCATTGCATATCTTTCATATTTTTCAGTCATACACGTTATGCTTGATATGTTCTTATGAAAATAATGCCAAATCTGATAAAGACATCTCTATCCTTGGATATCATTCATCAAGCAATGCATATAGAACATTCATGAAAAGATTCTAGTTGTAGAAGTATCAATTCATTTTATTCTTTATGAGACTAATGATTTATTATCAAAATATTAAAATCAAATTATATATGTATATGGTTAATCTTTTACATATAACAATTTGAAAAAAAACTTGTTAATAATTAGAACCAAATTGGATTTTTCAGAAATGCACTTAATGAAGAAAAATTGATGACTACTAAAAGACTAAATCAAGAAAAGATGAAATAGATCTTGATAAGATTCTTGCATGATTAGAAGTAAAGATCACCATTATCATTTGCTTGCTTTATGAACTTTAATTCTGTCAAATGAATGTGTAGAATGCACTCCTATGTGGTTATTTTATTAGAAAAGATCTATGTAAAATAACCACCTTATTTAAAAATACTCATTACATATATGATAAAGCAATATGTGATTTGGAACAAGCATCAAAAGCATGATATATAAAAGCTTGAGTAACTTTTTGATAAAAAGTAATAATGATAAATCTATACATTAAAAAGATGAATCTGTGATATCTTGCTTGCTCAAAGCACACATTGATGGCATCATTTTTGGTTCTACTAATGGAGATTTATATGAAGATTTTACTAAGCTCATGCAAGGTGAGTTTGAAATATGTATGATGAATGAATTAACATTTTCTCTCGAACTCTAAATTAAGCCAAACAAGAAAGGGGATCTTCATTGACCAAAGTTAGTCCACAAGAAAACTCTTATAGAAGATTGGCATGAAGAAGGTATGTCTATGACCCCATCTTGTAGAATTTGAAAAGGATGAGCAAAGTAAATCTATTGTTTTAAAGCTGTATTGAAGCATGATAGAATAATTATTTTATCATACAGCTAGTAGACCAGATTGTATGCTCATTATGTGCCCTTGTGCAAGACTTCAATCTAACTCTAATGATTCATAATCTGAATTTTGATAGAAACAACTGTTTAAGATAAATTGATTAAAACTTAGCTAGCGTGTCTTATTGATAATTATCTTAAGCAAATAAAATCTAAACTAAATTAATTTTGAAAATAAAAAATTGATTTAACCTTGATAAATCTTCCTAGTGCCTCACATGCTTGTCCTTGAACCATCTTGGTTAATGAAACTATCTCTTTAGTTCAAGTGATATGTACTTGCTTATATTTAGGCAATCTCTTAAGTAAAGTGACTCAATATTCAACTATTGTCATATCTTATTTTGAGTCACCTAGTTAAAAAATTTGTTGGATGAATGGTTTGTATCTTGAAGAAACTAATGACTCTCTTTCAAGAAAGAAAAGGAGTTTGTTGATAATGCAGGATCCTTGAGCAAGAAAATGAGAGATTTCAACTTGAAGGACACCTCCACATAAGATACAATAAACATTCACATGCAAACAAGAGAGAGGACCTTCTTCAGCCAAAAGTTCACACATAAGAAATCTAGTTTGGCTTGAAGAATATAAAATGAATAGGTAATTTTAGATACCTCTCTCATAAATTAATTGAGCAAAGTCAATAACTTAATCTTATTATGGCATGAGTAAATTCTTTAATTATTAATTTTTGATATCATGTCTATGTATGTATTGATTGACTTATACTTTTAAAAAGTGTTTCATGGTTTGCCCAAACTAAATTATTTCTTTGCCTATATCATAACCATGAAATACACAAGTATATGCTTAAAGTTTTGATGAAAAATAACTTGTGAGAAGTTGTGAATCCTTGAGCACAATGAAAATGTTGTTTGCATGTTATACATTTATATGATACATAAGATTATTTCTTTATTCTGCTCTTCAATGTAAATTACTTGAGAATAACAAAAAGAGAGAGAGAGATAAAGAAAAGAAAATGGATATTATTCAAGAGAAGTAAAATCTAAGCAAAGGCAAATACTCCAATCTTAAGGAAAAGCAAAACAAGCATAATATATTCGGCACATTTGGAAGGGATAAAATCCGTAATTAATTACACTTAAACAGGGAGAGTTTGAAGTGAACCTTTTAAATTTTCTATATTGCTCATCATAGGGATGGTGCCAATGGGGAGGCTAGTGGTAGTACCCGGCACTATTTGACCCAACTATTCGGTGTAGGGTATATTAGGGACGGCACAAGAGGGAGGCTAGTGGTAGTACCTCGTGCCCCTTCTAACTCCACCGGATAGGGAGCAAATAGAGTATAGAGCATAAGAAAGTAAAAACAAAAAACAATATCAAAATGTTCGTTAATTGGTTAAGAAAAGAAATTCAAAAAAAAGGAGGAAATGAATGACAAAGTAAATGAAAGTATATAAGAAGAATCAAGTCAAGTATTAATCACTTGGAAACACACCTTAAGGATAAAATTAGTGGAAGATTATATTTAAATAGGGGGAGTTAATTCGAAAAGAATTGATTTTGATCCTTGACATGCTTGTTCTTAATATTTTAATGCATGACTTAACACATAATATATTTTGCATGTGGCATGATGTTTTGAATTATGGGTTCTCAATATTTTGTAATGCTCCATGCTTGGATAAGTTGATTGAAATATGTCTTAACTTGGAATATGTCTTAACTTTGCTCACAAGTCCTTGCTTCACCCTTGCCTCAAACTAACTTGTGTTCCAATGCTTGAATGTTTAAAATACTACATAAAGTTTTTTTTTAAGTAATATTAAAAAGAAATTTCAGTTTTATCATTCACGATTATCTTTGAAAGTTAAATAGATTTACAAAAAGAAGAAGAGAAGGATATTTCTATTTAGGCAAAATGAATTGATCTTGATCTATCTTTCTACTTGCCTAACTTTGATACATAATGTCCTAATACTTGTTAAAATATTCTTTATTTTGTATCGAAACTCAATATTAAATATAAAGATTCTGAAAGTGCTCGAATGTTATTGAAATATGTGTTTTCAATCTTAGTAATTTAAGATGAGCTACAATGTAGAAGATACATATCTCAAATTATAATTATGAAAGCCTTCTTGGAAATTCTTATGAAAATTCAGAATCTGATTTTGTATAAAAGCTTAAACTTAACTTAAAAATGCTTATATCGTTACATCTTTGTAACCTTAGTTATATGCTTCAATGATCACGTCATTCAGGAGAATAACTCAATATGATTTCTAAATGAAAATTTTAATATAAGAAAAATAGAATTAATTTTGACGCCTTGGTTGATTGTCTCGATACGCATCCGAAACATATCTTTTCTTATCCTTAAAGTGTACTAATATTGGTCTAAATGATGTGTCTTTCAATGATCTTAATTGTAAACAAATATTTTTAAATATATAATTTTATTTTGATATTAAAAAGATTTATTGTGCCTCATGTATATATTGCTGAAAAACTATGATTAAGAAATTGAGTTCTATAAATATATATACTTCAATGATCATCTATATGTTTTTCTCTTCTACATTATTAAAGGCTTCCATCAATATATATATATATATATATATATTATTAAGAGAGTGAATGATCTTAAGTCTAGAAATATTTCAGCTCACTCAAATAATTCTTAAAAGAAAGAAAATGTAAATGCTTTTGAAAGAATTTGAGCTTCAAATGAATCATTTTCTGATTAATATTTCAGGACATTTTCTCAAAGATTAAGAGGAAGCATAACTTGTTCTTGAAAGATTAAAAAGAGTGATTGCTATAAATTTTGAATAATTCTAGATCACTCTACATTCTTAATATTATAGAATAATTAAAGAAGAATGCATCTTTTGAGGGGGAGCTTTAGTTATTCAATCTAAATGCATTCTGTATCTTATCCAAAATGTCACGTCCATTTGATGAATATTTTGAATGCTTTATGGATTGATTTTGATGAACCTCATTGTGTTGCATGACTTCATGAATACATAATAAGCTTGTACCTTGAGATGAGTTGTATAAAGGTTGTTTTATCTCAAAATTTGAGCTTTATGGAAATAGAATATATTGAACATATATTTTCGAGTTTGACAATTTTATTGGACACTATCTTCAAATTTTAAACTCTTAAATGGAATGAATAATTAAGGGGGAGAAAGAAAATTTTAGAGGGAGAGATCATATGGAACTTAATCGCATAAATCCATAACTAAAGGAGAGAGAAAGAACACTGAATGAGAAGTGATCCTAATACTCTCCAATAAGTATCATCTGAAATTTAAATATACAAATCTTTATGATACACCTTGAGGCTTGTTATTTGGTTAATATATCTTATGCATATATCATGAACCAAATTGCAATTCAAACAGTTAATCTTAAGAGCCTCTAACTTACTGAAAAAGGGGGAGAATAATGTGTTTAATTTTCTTGAGTATCTCTTAGAAAACCTATTTTTGGAATTCACTAATGAGTTCTTATGCCAATTCATTATTATATGTACCAAAATGTGCTTCTTTTTTAAAGAAATAAAGTCTTTATAAGAACCTTCAAAGCTTTGAATTTTATGTATGCTCTAAGATATATCATAAATTGCATGAATTCATGTTTTGGTATTTATGCCACAATATGTTTACACCATAAAAGAATTTTGCAATCATACTTAATATATTGCTCTTATACTCTGAAAATTAGCTTAATTGCTCTCTTGTTGCTAAAATACTTAATATATTGGGGCAAAAGATCTTAAATGAACAAGCTTTCATACTTATTATTGAAAAGAGGTTAGATTTCCATTCGTGCTTTCCTTGAATATCATTTGTGGTACTTCTCGAATTAACTTAAGAAAGATTCCACCTGTACTTGATTTGAAAACTATCTTTGGAATCACATTCGATGTGCTTTCATCATAATTTGCTCTGAAATCATCTTAATTGGCTCTGATCTATGCTAATTAATCTTATTCTGACATTGTTGCCTTGAGTTCTATGATTCATACTTGCAATAATTTAACATGCATTAACTGAAAATCAGAGTACTATAAGGAAAAGAAATATTTGAGTACCATTAACCTTGTGCTTAATGATTCATTATTTTACAACCTTTTTGATGTTGTTAAAAAGGGGGAGAAATATCTGAGTATATGCTCATAATGCTTTATGTGTTGATTATGTTAAGATTAAATCTAAAAGCATTATCATAAAGTATATTTTAAAGATATATATTTTTTCTACTTCAAACAACTTAGCTATGCATTTCTTCTAGAACACAATATATTTTATATTGCATATACTCCAAGTTTTGTTATCATCAAAAAGGGGGAGACTGATGACCCAAAGATTGATTTAAAGATTGATTTTGATGATCACAAAACTTTGAAGTATAAATACTAATGTTTGTGTTGCAAGGAGAAAGATATTTATTTTGCAAGGAACATAGCAAGTTGGAAGAATACAAGAAGGCCTCCAAAGCTCTCAAGAAAAGTTGGAAGAAAGCTACAATTTATTGGCCCAAGTTTCAAGTTTAAAGTATTCAAGTTGGAGGAGCAAATTCTAAAGAAAAATTCAAAAGAATAGTTCTCGAGTCGACACCTCGAAAATTCGAGTCGACTCCGATACATGCCGAGTCGACTCCCAACGTTTCCGAGTCGACTCAAAAGAGTAATAGAGGAAAGACAGAACAAAGAATTTTAGACCCTGCAACCGAGCCGACTCCAGAGGACCACGAGTCGACTCCGAAGTCAGGCGAGTCGACTCCTATTTGTGCAAGAGTCGACTCCCAGAGAAAAGCAAGGCAAAAAGTCAGAGAGACAATTTCGGACACTGAGAGCCGAGTCGACTCCCGCAAAGTCCGAGTCGACTCCGAGACAGTTCAACTCCAAAGACAGAGGATCAGTTTTCAGGCTCTGAGAGCTGAGTCGACTCCAAGAGAATCCGAGTCGACTCGAGGAAGAAAATCAGAAAATATGTCCTCTGGATTCCTGAGAATGAGCCGACCTCCAAGTGCCCGAGTCGTCTCCAGCTATTGGCGAGTCAACTCCAGTTTGGTCCGAGTCGACTCTAGGACAAGGCATGCACATTAATTCAAATTTGGAACAGTGGCCGATTCGTCTCCAGTCAAGCACGAGTCGACTCCTGCAACAGGCGAGTCGACTCCGATCCCAACGGAAATATTGTCAGGAGGTCTAAAGCTATAAAATCAAGAGGAGAGCTAGGAGAGAAGGTATGAAAGTGGAAAAGAACATTTAGGAAAGAGATTTCAAAGAGATTACAAGGAAAATCTCCCATAAGCACAAAAGGGCCATTCAAAGTAAAATAGAGAGAAGAAGAGCATCCAAGTGAATCCCAAAGCTTCCTCTCCATCCGTGTGCTGCCTCGATGATCCTCTACTTCGTGCCAAATCAGCAGAGGGTCAAGTAAAGAAGAAGCCGAGCTCCTTCATCTTCAAAACTCGTTTGAGAGCTTCTCTTTACTCTATTTGTTTATATTTGCTATATTTGCTTAGTTAAGAAGCTTGTATTTGCCTTAAATTCTTAGTCTAATATCTTGTAACTTGATTCAATCAAGGGATTGAATCAAGAGGTTAAGGTTTGTTGGTGAGCCAAAGGAAAAACCAACGGTGTTAAGGTTTGTTGGTGAGCCAAAGGAAAAACCAACGTTGTAAGGTTGTGGTTGGTGAGCCTTTGGAAAAACCAACTGGGTTGATTGTGAACCCGGAAAACAATCGTTGTAAGGTTGTGGTTGGTGAGCCTTTGGGAAAACCAACTGGGTTGGATTGTGAGCCCGTAAAAACAATCGGTTGGTTCTAGTCGGTGAGCCTGTGAAAACCGACCGAGTTCGTTGTGATCTCGCAAAACAACAAGTTGGGTTGTGAGCTTGTAAAACAACCGGCTGTAATCTGAGGGATTATAGTGAAATTCCCAAGAGGTCTTGGGGAGTGGATGTAGGTGCTGGGATGCACCGAACCACTATACTTTTGTTGTGTTTGTGATGCTCTTTGTTATCTAACTTCCTCACTCACTTACTTACTTGGATACTATGCTTGCTTAACTCTTCTCCGTGCATCCTTTTGTTGCAAGCATATTCAATTTACTTAATCAAGTCTCATTCAATATAACAGCATTAAGACTCATTGTATTGAATTGCATACTTGGGCAAACTTAGACTAATCTTTTATTGAGTCCGCTGCTTAATAGTTGATTAGATTAGAATCATACTCTTGCTAAGTTTAAATTCCACTATGCATTCATACAACTTAGCTTAATTAACTCTAAAAGATTAGAAGTAGTTGAAAAGTTTTTAAAAGACCCAATTCACCCCCCCTCTTGGGTTGTCACCTTGGGCAACAGTATACTTGGGCACTGTATATGGAACAAAAATCATATGGGGCCCCTACCATACTAGATCGCATGGTATGCGCTCTTATTTCGGCCACGTCAATATTTTACACGAATCTCAAAAAAAAAAAGGAAGAGTCCCAATAAGAGTAGAATTTTGTTCCTAACGGGAGTCCATTACGAATCCGTCAATATCTAATATTCAAATAAATAAGATAGGAGAACATGAAGGTATCCATCGCCGTATCAAGTAGAGAGACCCTCCATATCCTCTTTCTTATTTGTCAAGCTTCCCCTTCTATCCAATTCTTCATCAAGCCATCTCTCCGAGGAAACAATAAAGACCGCATCCGTCGCCATATCTTCTTTCTTCCTTGTGAAGTTTTCTTCATTCCTAACTTCTTTTCTTCTTTTACGAATGTGAAGGCATCCATCCCTCTTCGGTAAAACTATCTTTTTTTTTTCTTTCTAAACCCACCATCTAGATTCATTATCTCAATAGTGTATGAATCATTATCTTTGTACTCATTTTATTGATCGAGTTTTTTCTTCTACTCTAAATTTCAAATGATTGGGAAGATTTTATATAAAATTGTTACGCCGCATGGAAGTCGAGAAAAAAAGAATTTGACTAGTATAACACTATAAATATCTCTCTCGGATGAGTTTGGTAGTAGGAAGTATATTATTATTTTTTTTTATATGCTTGGAGCTTAAAATCTAAAATACTAATAATAAAAAAAAAGTAACAGCCTGGGAATTTTAATGTCGGCAAACCTATTTAGATACCCGACACGTTTGACATTAGCACCATATTCATCCCGTTGACCTTCCGATGACTGCAGCTTTTTTTTTTGTTTTTGGTACAAGATAGCTATAGTTTTTTTTTTTTTTTTTTTTTTTTGTACGAGGAAAAGAAGCAATGGCCGACCATAGCTTTTCTTTTGTTTTTTTGGTACAAGATAGCTACAATTTTTTTTTTTTTTTTGGTACGAGAAAAGAAGCAACAGCCAAGTTTGGAAGACGTTCCAAGGATGGGGTGAGGAGACATTCCACGGTTGGGGGAGGGGGATGTTATTTATATTTTATTATTATACAAACATCTAAACATCTCTTATTGTCCGGCAGTTTAACTCATACAATAGTTGCAGGCTTGGATACATTGTTTAAATATCTTGCATTGCTGTCTATTTCTTTCATATATTCTATTATATATCTCTTTCCTTTTATTAGAGGCTTCTCAATTTTTTTATAAAGTTGGATAAATTTCAATATACAATAGAATGTTAGTATTTGCATAATAAATTTTACTTTAAGATTTCAATCTCAATTTACTTTTTTTATATTCTCATCAAAATATTTTTCAATTGTATTAGATATGATAACAAATAAATTTGAGAAATAATTTTCAGAATTAATGGCATTTATTTTTCATTTTAATATATCTTTTGCAGATTAATTATGGCAAGAGAAAAGAAGGTTTATAGTCAAGAAAAAGTAGGCAAAGAAAAGATGACAGAGAAGCAAAAAGAGAGAAATACAAAAAAAAAAAAGAAAAATGGATGAGAATTTTGATAAAGAGAAAAAGATAGAGGAAGGAAAAAAGAGAACATGTAAGAAAATAGAGAAAAAGAAAAATATCATAAATTTACGAAAAATTACAAACGCAAATGAGAAATTGGTTTTTGATGATGAAAATAAATTTGAAAGAGCAGAGGGATATAAGGGAAATGATGGATGCAAACTAATAGATATAAGATGTTATGTCACCCGTTTTGCAAACTGGCATAAGTTTAATGTGGTCGAAAGCATGATGGAGGAGCAGCATAGGTTGTTGGCAAAAACCCCATTCTACCATTTTTTTTGATATTCCTGACATAGGATCCAATAGGGGTGGATTAGATGATATTTTAGAGTTGTGGAATGAGAAAGAAGGTGCCTTTTTAATAAACAAAAAAAGGGTGCCATTTGTTGGGGAGGATGTCGGACTCATATTGGGTTTGCCATGTAAAGGCTATGAAATAGAACTGTCTGAAAAAGCCAATATTGAGGAGTTTGAGATCTATACAAAATACTTCTCCACTCATTTTTGTCCAACAAGGAAGAATATTGAAAAAGACTTATGGAGTTAAAGTCAAACGAAAGGTATGTGGTAGATTTCGTCAAACTTGAAATATTATGTATCTTTTGCATCCTTTTCCCTCAAGCAAATTGGGAAGTACCCAAAATTTTGTTTTTTGTATATTGATGATTTTGATGATCTATGGTTGTATGCTTGGGGTATGGCGGTACATAATTATTTAGTAAGTGAAATTCAGCATGCTGCAAAGAAGGTACAATTAAGAGAGAAGAAGAAATACAAGAAAGTTGGCTATCTTCATGGGTGCACTTTCGTATTACTGATAAATTTTATTTTAGAAAATAATATTTTTAATTTTATTTATAATTACAATTATATACTAAAAATTGGTATAACATGCAGGTATGGCTATTTGAGCATACGTCATGTGGACAAAGGCATAGTTATCGCAGTATGCCTCGTTATTTGAACTGGGAACTTCGGGGCCATTATGAAAAAAAAGAAGTTCTACTAAAAGAATTATCTAAAGTACCTTCAAGTCAGCTAATGCTATACGTATGCATTTGATATTTGATTTAAATATTATAATGCCCTAAACGTTTATTGTAATTTTTTGAAATTGTCAGATTATCATTACTCCCTTGGTACCAATGGATGATGAGAAGTGGATTTTAAATGCAAGTTCCCACTCTGAGATGAAATCATTGAAAAGGCCAAGCCAGAAGCAAGATATTCATAAAAGCACTAATGATGAAGATCAAGAAAATATGACTACAATGCAAGCTAAGAAATTACAGAAGGATGATACCGAAAGAGTGCTCCAACTTGAAGAAGGAAACAAGAGATTAATTCAAGAGAAAGACCTCCTGGTTGAGCTTACAGATAACCAGAAGGCTACAATTGAAAAACTAGAAGCACATGTAAAGAAACTGGCACTGGAAATCGAAGTGATAAAGAAAAAAACAAAAGAAGAGAGAAACTATGAAGTAGAAAAGGGTGAGAATGAGCATCAACATATGGTTTTGGATGATTCAACATATGCATGTCTTACTGGGAATATTATTCCTTATAGTTTGAGAGGTCAAGATATAAAACCCTCTAAAGCTTTATCATCTCCTTTTGTAAATACGCTTGAAGCAATTTCAGGAAGTACAGAAGAAAGGAAAGTGGTACAAAACATCTCTTCATATGTACACGAAGAGGCAATGGTGAGCACAGAGCAGTCCAAGGAGTTCCTCTCAGTAGTGCATGTATCATCGGTTGAAGAGAAAGCACGATGATCGACGGTAACTAATCATTTATATAAGTCAACAACTTCAAGCTTATATTGAATAAATATTGCTAAACATTATACTACTTTTTTGCAGAAATTTCTAGAGCGTAATCGAAATTATAGTGGTAGAGAATATATTTCGGAGAATGAAAAGGCATTAATTGATACTTGGTTAGAGAAAGAAATTGATAGGTATATTTTTTTCATTTCATACACAATCAATATATTTGCAAGTTATATATTTAGTTGCGACAGCATGAGATTGGGAACTACTAATCAATTTTAATTTTTCATCAGTTCGGTGCTTGAGTGGTATGATGAGCACTCTTCCATTTCAAGATTTTGTATACATCAACTTTTATTTCAACGAGAATTATCAGATGATGTAAGTTTTAATAGTATAATATTTTGATATGTACTCTCTCATAATATAGTATGTCCCAATATATTAATTGCTTGGTTTTTATGGTGAAAGGTTATTTTAGTCATGCTACGTATTTGGAAACAAACACGTCAATGTGATCCTTTGTGGCTCTTTATACCACCACTCACAGAAGCAAGGGTGTTATCATACTATATTTTTCTATGTATGTTTTTAATCTTTTTTATATGTTCAGTTTTATATTTCTATAAAATGCAGAAATTAATTGACTGCAAAATTCCTACACCGGATGAATTGAAGAAATTCCTATGGTTTCTTACAAAGGAGGCAGTTACTCAAGCCAAGTTTTTGTTTGTGCCTCTACATTCTGAAAATCATTGGCACCTTCTTGTTGTTGACTTTGAAGAAAAAAAATTTAGAGAGTACAATTCGGTACGGTGAGGCCAAAGTCACAGGATGCTTGCCAATCGAAGTGTTAGTATTAAAACTATAAAATAAATTTAGGTTTTAACTTACATTTATACTAACAATTATTATTTTCATGTTCAAGTATAATTTTTGGAAAAAATATCTATCGGGGTTACTTGGCAAGTCGGAGATAAAAAAGTGACGATTAGAATGTATATCGAATTGTCCATTACAAGCACCAAGGTAATGCTTAGCATAATTAGTACTCTTATTATATTTGATAATATGTGTTTCATTGCTTAGTCGTTAATTATCATATTATTGCAGTTCCTATGATTGCGGAATTTTTGTTCTCAAATATATAAAACGAATATTGGATAGAGCATCACTCTCGATTGAAAAGGTTTCTACCTTCTTCTTAAATTTATTTATCTTTATATTATATTGTTCTAATACTTAGATGTATTTTTTTTCTAGTGAGAGATCGAACAAAGCCGTGCAAAATTTGTGGTTCAGATATTGCAACATCCAAATTCATTGACTACAAAGAAAAAGTTGGTTGATTGATGCACAAGAATTATCATTATAGTTGTGATTGTCCAGCGTCGTCTATTTTATAAGATGTAAAGTTTTGACAGTTTAGATGTGAACATTGATCTATATATATAATGGTTAACACTCTTCTTAGGTTTTTACTGAATTTGTTATCTATTTCAAGGAATGTAAAAGTTTTGCATATCTTTTGAAGTAATACATTATATGGCCAGTTTGAAAAATATGACATTCACTATACGGCTAGTTGATACACATTTGGTAATATATTCATCCAACATCGCAATATCTATCTTTTAGTAAATTGATACATAGTAAATAGCTAAGTGATACACACTCATCAGCTTAATGATACATACTTTAAGCTTTACTAATACATGCTAAGCATCGATCCAATACATACCTTTAGGTATATCGATACATACTTTACAGATCATGGTGTTCAGCAGTGCACATTGCATGGACAAATGATACACACTAGGAAGATGACCATCCAAGTTTCAATACATACCTTTAAGTATATCGATACACAGTTTCGACAACTTGGTGTTCACCAGTACACACCACATGGCTAAGTGATACACACTCATCAGCTTCTTGATACATACTTTAAGCTTTACTAATAAATACTAAGCATCGATCCAATACATACCTTTAGAAATATCGATACAAACTTTCCAAATCATGGGATTCAGCAGTGCACACTACATAACCAAATAATACACACTAGGAAAATGGTCATCCAAGTTTCAATACATACCTTTAATTATATCGATATACAGTTTGGACAACTTGGTGTTCACCAGTATACACCATATGACTAACTGATAGACGCTCATTGGCTTCTTGATACACATTTTAAGCTTTACTAATACAGACTTTAAGCTTTACTAATAAATACTAAGCATCAATCCAATACATACTTTTAGGTATATCGATATATACTTTCCAGATCATGGTGTTCAGTAGTGCATACTGTATGGCCAAATGATACACACTAGAAAAATAGCCATCTAAGTTTAAATACATACTGTTAAGTATATCGATACACAGTTTCGACAACTTGGTGTTCACCAGTATACACCACATGGCTAAGTGATACACACTCATCAGCTTCTTGATACACACTTTAAGCTTTACTAATAAATACTAAGCATCGATCCAATACATACCTTTAGAAATATCGATACAAACTTTCCAAATCATGGTATTCAGCAGTGCACACTACATAACCAAATAATACACACTAGAAAAATGGTCATCCAAGTTTCAATACATACCTTTAATTATATCGATTTACAGTTTTGACAACTTGGTGTTTACCAGTACACACCACATGGCTAAGTGATACACATGCATCGGCTTCTTGATACACACTTTAAGTTTTACTAATATATACTAAGCATCGATCCAATACATATCTTTAGGTATATCGATACATACTTTTCATATCATAGTGTTCAGCAGTACATACTGCATAGCCAAATGATACATACTTAGCAGAATGACCATCCAAGTTTCAATACAGTCCTTTAAGTATATCGATACATAGTTCCGACAACTTGGTGTTCACCAATACACACCACATGGCTAAGTGATACACACTCATTGGCTTCTTGCTACACATTTTAAGCAATTGCAATACACATTAGCAGCTAAGCATCGATCCAATACATACCTTTAGGTATATCGATACATACTTTTCAGATCATGGTGTTCAGAAGTACACACTGTATCGCCAAATGATACACATCTAGCAGAATGCCCATCCAAGTTTCAATGCATACCTTTAAGTATATCAATATATAGTTTCGACAACTTGGTGTTCACTAGTACACACCACATGGCTAAGTGATACACACTCATCAGCTTCTTGATACACACTTTAAGCTATTGCAATATACATTAGCAGCTAAGCATCGATCCAATACATATCTTTAGGTATATCGATACATCCTTTTCAGATTATGGTATTCAACAGCACATACTGCATGGTCAAATGATACATACCTAGCAGAATGACCATCCAAGTTTCAATGTATACCTTTAAGTATATTGATGCATAGTTCCGACAACTTGGTGTGCGCTAGTACGCAACACATGGCTAAGTGATACACACTCATCGGCTTCTTGATACACACTTTAAGCTATTGCAATACACATTAGCAGCTAAGCATCGATCAAATACATACCTTTAGATACATCGATACATACTTTACAGATCGTGGTGTTCAGTAGTACACACTGCATTACCAAATGATACACACTTAGCAGAATGGTCATCCAAGTTTCAATATATACATTTAAGTATATCGATACATAGTTCTGACAACTTGGTGTTCACTAGTATACACCACATGACTAAGTGATACACACTCATCGCTCCTTGATACACACTTTAAGCTATTGCAATACACATTAGCAACTAAGCATCGATCCAATACATACCTTTAGGTATATCGATACATACTTTTCAGATCATGGTGTTCAGGAGTACACACTGCATGGCCAAATGATACACATCTAGCAGAATGACCATTCAAGTTTCAATATATACCTTTAAGTATATCAGTACATAGTTCCGACAACTTGGTGTTCACCAGTACACACCACATGGCTAAGTGATACACACTCATCGGCTTCTTGATACATACTTTAAGCTATTGCAATGCAAATTAACAGTTAAGTATCGATCCAATACATACTTTTAGGTATATCGATACATACTTTCTAGACCATGGTGTTCAACAGTACACACTAAATGACCAAATGATACATACTTAGCAGAACGGTCATCCAAATTTCAATGTATACCTTTAAGTATATCTATACATAGTTCCGACAACTTGGTATTCACCAGTACAAACCACATGGCTAAGTAATACACACCAATCGGCTTCTTGATTCACACTTTAAGTTATTGCAATATACATTGGCAACAACCTAATACATACCTTTAAGTATATTGATACATAGTTTTCAAAATATGATATTTAAAACATGGTATTCGCCAATACATACTATATGATTTTTTGATACATTATCTATAGTCAGAATATGTCAACTCTCCAAATTTTCAATCATTGAATGGTACATTCATCTTACATTAATGCATACAAAAGTGCCAAAAATGGAGAGATGTTTACACCTAAAAGTTTCTAATGAACAAAAAAGGGTACGCATAATTCAAGCAGCATTCTCTTTCCAATCAATTACCTGTAATGCAATAAAAACTTGGTGAGCTCCAGTAGATATGTTCACTAGATCTTTTAAAACTTTAAAATGAAATATGAATAGTAATGTTAAGTAAAGACTTATAGTTAAATACCCATACTTTTTCTCAAAGTTTAGCTTGCAGGGCACCAACTGTTGTTGACTTGGAACCATGTAATACTGCAAAATATAAATACATCTATTATCATGATATATATTAATGAGAGATATCAACTAATACTAAAAATGTTATTAACTTGTACCATATGCGGGTTGAGATGATAAGGCACCGAAGAATTTGGATATGGATATGGGCATGTTCAAGGAGTCCAATTAACTATATGATTTATATTTCCTTGCATTATTGAATCTCGAACATTGATGGAGCATTCATGATAAGGTGTTATGTGGTCTTGTGAAAGAATAGATGATTCTTGAGAAGGAACAACATCATCAGATCCTCCTAGCACATATATGTTAATAAGGAATTGTCACACAACAAGTTATAATATTCAATTGACATATTAAGTATTATAATTCATAGATTATCAATTAGCATTACTTACTTGTATCTCCTTTCGATATAGCTTCTCTATTCTTTTTCCTTCTTTTCTCAAGTGCACTCTTCATCCTTTTAATGGTTGGACCTTTCTTAATAGGTGGGGGCTTGATTGTTATACGATTGCTAGGTATCTCCATATTATATATTTCTGATACAACATTCTTTTCTTTTCCATTGTCAACATTATTTATATTCATTTGATGTAGCATCCCTTTGACCTCCGTAGTCAATTTATCAAGTCCATTTTCTACGATATTTAAAATATCACTTGAAATAGCACCTTTGATTGCAACAGCGATTGCCTTTTGGCATACTCTGTTATAATAAGAAGCCAATGTTTTCTTGCCATCTGAATAGACCCCTCATTGATGACTGTTTGAGAATGCTCCATCTTTTGCATGCTTAGTCCATCGTTTTGGTATATATTTAGATGGCAAATGAAGAATATTATTATGATGAAGAACCTTCAGTGCATGCAAACATAAAATGCCCATACTCTCAAATTTTAAATAGTTACATTTAACTGAGATATCAAGTGAATTAAATTCAACAAAATCAGGGTAACAACCATCTGATGGAGTAATCTTATAAGCATATTTGCCACCCTCACATCCTGTACATTCACAAAGACATGCAAGTTGGCTCTTGAACTCCTCTTCGAAATCACTATAAACATGTCTTGTATATTTTTCAGCTGCTTCAACTAACATAGGCAGTCCGCAAACATAAACAACTGGTTTTGTTTGTCTTGATTAAAAATCTTCATACAATTCCTTCTCTTGAAATAGACCTACTGCTTTCTGATACCTTTCTACAAACATTGAAAGAGATAATTTTTTGCAAAAGAAGCTTTTGAAGTGACCACTCATACTCTGACTTCGTTGTGTCGTTGTTATATCAGCACAAAAGGACTCTCGACGATATACTGAAGCCTATTTCTCACGTAATTCATGCAATTAATTCATCCATCGATTTTCCTCGAGTTTATATTTTTTTAATTAAGCTTTTTCCATTGTGATTGAAAATACTCCACAGTGCGGCATTCATATATGCAAGCTTTGAACTCGACTTAAAATCCAAGATGACTAGAATACATATGAGAAAGTTTTTTTGCAGCATTTTGAAATATATGCCATAAACATAGACGGTGGCATGTATTGGGTAGGGCTATTTTGATCACCCTAGACATGGCGGCACATTGATCTATGAAGACTGTTTTAGGTTGTTTCCCTGACATGGCAGCTAAAAACGTTCTAAACAACCAAACAAATGAATCAATTGTTTCATCAAATAATAAAGCTGCCCCAAACACAATCGTTTGCTTATGATGATTAATACCAAGAAGTGCAGCAAAGGGCATTTCATATTTATTTGTCTTAAAAGTAGTATCAAATGAAACCACATCCCTAAAACATCCATAGTCCATAATTGATCTCCCAACTGCCTAAAAGAAATTAGCCAATTGCCCTATTTCATTGACCTGTATCGCATAATAAAATGAAGGATCTTCTGACCGCCGACTCTTCAAATAATCCAAGAGAATTTGTGCATCTCCAATGTTAAGTAGTCTCGTTTTCTTTGTACGCAAATAGTTAGAGTAATCAACTCTTGTAAAGCCGACATGTTCAACACCTTGGGATCCTTCGACAAAAAAATTGTAAGCTTGTGAAGGCTTCACTCCAGCTTTTTCCATCTGATCAATAACCATCATATGAACAGGAAATAGTTTGCGATGCGACCTTAACATATATGCCTTGTCAGGACTTGTTAGAGGATGATTATGATCAATGATAATTTTACTCACTACCCATAAATTTTTACGATCAATTTTGAATTTAACACAAGCCATGCAATTAGTTCTCTCGATCGCTCATGGTTTCTTAGATATATATGTAGGATGAGAACCACGAGTACGTTCTTTATTGCACAAAAATGTTCTACTCTGTATGCTTCCATCCTTTCTAATCCTACGGTGACCCTTGCGAACACTAAAACCAACTCTCTTCATATATGAGTTATAAAATTCATATGCTTCTTCTTCTAAAGTAAACAACATACCAACTTTTGGGTTTGAATATGAAACAACAACTATCTTTTGCAATGAACTTTCATCTTGAATAGATATCTAACAACATCAAATAATACAAAAAAAATAATATGTCATGTTCTTCAAGATAAAAAATAACTATGGTAATGCATTCAAAAGTAGTACATCAATAATTATAGTAAACTTAACTGATATTATATCTATATCAGAAAAATTATGCATGCAGTTATTCTTATTATATTATTTTAACTAGGTATAAGTATGTATTATTTGAATATGTTGTATATACTAGCATAAGTATAACGTAATATGTGGATATCAGCATATATTAAGTAATATAATTTAGCATTGCAAATAAGAGATGAAACATAGAAATTAATTTTAACTAATATCATAGCTTTTGGTGAGGAGAGCTCGGTATCCCGAATGGGACTTGTACTAGAACTTAAAATCTCATCTCTTGAGTACTCTTCCAACTTTTTCCTAACATAATTTATGAAAAGAAGAGAAGAAAAAAATTAACAAAATGATAAAAAAAATTTTTTACTTTTTTCTAACATAAATTTTTTTATACATATCATTCCTCAGATTCCATGAACTTTTAGATACAAAAATTTTAAAAAAGAGAGAAATTTCGAGGAGAAAGAAACTCGATGGGAGAAGGATGGGTTGGAGAGATGGTTTGATGAAAAATTAGATAGAAGGGAAAGCATGAGGAAGAAGAAAGAGGATATGAATAATCTCTCTTCTTGATACGGCGATACGAGAAAGAAAGAGGATACGGTGGTATAATTATTTTTCTCAACGTTACTTTGTTAGAAATAAAATTTTATTTTTATTAAAATTTTTTATATATTTTTTTGAAATTCGTATAAAATATCAACGTGATCGAAATAGGAGTACGTACCATACTATCTACCTATGATTTTTGTTCCTTAAGAGCAGCTGGCGGTCGTTCCCAACGGAGGACCCTCAACATCGTTTTATCCCCTCACGCCTTTGGCGGCGTATTCGGAAGCCCGCCGATCTCGCCCGCGGCACCACCGCAAAAAAATCGCACTCTCTGGGGCTTCTTCGAGCAAACCTGGATTAGGGTTTTTCTTTTGGCGAGATCGAGAGAAATAAGAAAATGGAAGCGGCGGGCGAGGAGGAGCAAGACGGCATCTCTGTCCATTCCCCGGGCCACGCTCCCCCCTCCTCAGCCTCTTCGTTACCTATGGTTCGAGATCCCCCTCGGACTCTTTCCGAATCAACTTTCTTTGTTTAACCTGTATATATATTTTTTAATTTTTTATGGTTTTTTTTCTCTTAATTAGGAGCAATCGCAGGTGGAACTGGAATTGAGGGTGCTGGAAGCTCTGGAAATCTACCCTCCTTCTAAACTGCAAGGTATTTTTTTTCTCTCTTTATCTTTATTTTAACTGATTTGATTACTAGTTTCTTCTTCACTTGACGCTGTGAGCTGATAAGTCTCTTCTATGTCTCAAAAGTTCTTGCATGTCTGTTTGTGGTTGAAATTATTTATGCCCGTGACGTGGAAATGAAAGGAGCAGCTAGTTGGTGGCAATAAAAATGATTTTATCTCTCGTGTTCTCTTTCGTAGGGGCCTCTGCTCACTCCCTCAGATATAATGCGGACAAAAAAAGGATACATGGAAATGCTTAGCTTTGATGAAAGATTTGGTCTTGGTTATACTTGATGTTAAAGGGTACATCTAGTTGAAACATACGCTGGGATAATGCTATTTGGTTCTAGATTCTTAGTTCATGATTAGGAAGATATTAGAGTGGCTGCCATGTAACCATGATCTATGCAGTAAGCTATGAAATTATCCATACTTTTTTTATATGAATGAAGATTTATGTCGTATTATTACTTTTGCGTCAACTTACCCAAGGTCTTAGTGACATTGACGCTATTACATGTTCCAGACAATATTCTAGAAACAAAAGAGTTGAACAATCATTTAGTTTTTCCAGTTTCTTGGTTCGCTATGCATGGAGAGTCTATCAACTCTGATATGTGATATTTTAATATGATGACAATGCAAAAGTTCAATAAATTCCAATCACCAAACCATATTTTGTGCGTCAGTGACCCGCATTAGGTATGGTCGATGTGCCTGGTGGTGGGTTCATCACAGTGTAGGCTGAATTATGATCGGAGTGGAGAATTGTGAGGGAACACTATTCTTTTTTAGACTTTTAAATACATTCTCTCTGTATATGCAGCTATCAATATCTTAGCTGTCACGTTTGCTTTCACATGTTCATTCAAGTATGTTGTGGATTGGCTGAAAGCTGGCTCAATTTATGCCCTGTCCATCCAAAGTGAAAGTAGGCCAAAATTGGTTGATTAAACTTTGACCTGGATGTTCAGTCCGACTTTAGACATATTTTAATTGCTGTATAAGAAATATCAACAATATCTGTAGGACTGGTTCAAGAGCATGCTCAGTGTAGAGGTGGAATTCAGAAAATTTTATACTTGAGTGTCATACAAATCATTTAATTTTCCATGAAAGAATGGATGGACATAACGTCCACTTATAATAGTCAAGATCCATGTCCTTGAAGTTAACACCCAACTTGATGGACTTGATGTCTCCATCTTTTATGTATATTAACCTCTGGGTGAAAAAAGGGTAAGTTTTGGGCCAAAATCTCTAAAACAAATTGTAATCAAGCTTAGCATACCATGATTTAAAAGTGAGAAACGTTATTCTGGGGATAATTGTTTATGATCTTTTGATTTCATCCTTTCTAGTTATGAATATGGTTGCCCATCTAAAATTCTCATGTTGTACGACCATTTCTATACAGGTATTCATCGCCATTTTGTTCTCTATGGGCTGATGGAGTATTTGCACAGGAGGTTTGTGGCCTTTTGATTTATGTATTTGAAATATACCTCATTACTATGCATGATTAATACAGAAGATTCACTATATGTAAATTATGCTTATAATTCTATAGCTTGTAATTGCAGCTTTGACAGACACTTCTCAGCGGACGAGGTTTTGCAGTTGCTAGACCGCTTCTTCAATTTAGAAATGCTGGTAAAGTGAAGATTCTTCTTAATATCTATGGTTCTATTGCTATAATGTTTGCCTTTATTCTCACAATTAGATGTAGCTAGAAAGTACAATGTATCCCTATCAACAATTTTCACTGGCAACTTAAAGGATAAAGGAAATGCAAGGGAATGTTTAACAGCAGGTAGAAGACGAATTAATTCCATGGTATTAGAGATAATGGCTGCATGTACTGAAGTTGTATAATGCATATTTGTGTGTTCTTTATTTTTTTGGGGGGGTGGGGGGGGTGGGGGCGGTGGGGCGGGTGGGTTTGGTGGTGGGGGGGCTGCATGTAAGTATTAATGAGGTCTAAGGGTTTGGTGGTGGGGGGACTGCATGTAAGTATTAATGAGGTCTAAGCAGAATTCATGTCATATACTACCTCATTTTTAATCATTTTATATACACAGGGTTCATGCACTTAATGTTGGTGAGCATCTGCAATGCTTGGTTCATGCAGGGCATGTTTATCTTGCTTTATTGTATTTCAAGTCAATCCATTGTCATGTGGTCTTCTGTGACAAAAAGGATACACCTCATACTTGGTTTGAGACGAAACGCTGATGATTGCTAATGGCTAAGATGGTTAGAAGCATGGCTGGGTTAAACTTTTTTATCCTAATTTTATGCAAAAACATGTTTTTGTATTATACATGACTATAGGTGAAACTATTCATTGCTACTTGGATGTGGAGCACCTTTTAATTGAAGAGATGCCAATCCCTCTAACCAGTAAAACAATCAAACTACAATGCTAAGGACTCATGATTTCGTTTTGTGAAGTTATGAAGTCATTTATAATGCATAGAAAGGAAGCAGAAGTGAATTATTGGCAAATAAAGAACTTGGTAGAAGTGGCTACAAAAAATTCTCATCTTTTACCTTCACTCAATTGCAATAATAAATTTTATCACCTTACTTGAGTTTTTAGTAATTGAAGATTTATGAGGTTGCAACTGAATGTCAACTGGTTTTTGGTTCATCTCATCAAGGAAAGTCAAGAACTAATTATTTATATTGAGAAGCGTCGTATTAAAGGCCCAATACATATTTTAAGTTGATACTCCAAAGAGAGAAGTAATTAATTTCTGAAGGTATACAAGAGAATGTCTAAGATCCTTTCAATCACCAAAAGACGTTGCAATATAGTTTCTAGATGTTAAACAATACCCAAATGTATCAAGGTATGAAATGTTTTTGGCACCTTTAAAATGGACTAGCAAATTTCTGAAAGAAATGGAATTACATTGTTTGTTGTTTCTTTTGGAGCTGGAGGTGAATGAGAAGGTTGATGAGCATACAGACTTCGACAACTCCTAACAAAACAGAGAACGTAGAGATGGTAGCGAGTTGTAGAATGTTGTGCATTGTTAAATTCTAGTTCTAAAGTATAATCAATGGAGAGGGTTGCAAAGGTTAGTGGTTTTGAGTGAGTAAATGAGGGTGCAGATGAGGGAGGAATCTACTTGCATGATTGATATGATTGATGAACAAACTATACAAAATTAGCCTCTATCATTGTGGACTGGATGTAGCATATTTGTTCCACCAGTATGTCGTAACACCGATTGATGCTTCAAATGCATAGCACGCACAACCATGTCATTTGAACATTTCAATGTCACGGTATGTCTTGTACATTATAGTATGAATGGATATTTTAGTCTTTGACGAGCTTAAGTAGGCTTCTATTGTGAAGTATCATTCTGAAGCCTACTAAAATGCATGTAACTAGGTTAATTGTTACGGCCATGGCCTGATGATGAATATTTTCTGATGGACGTTCTGATACACTGAATGACCTTTGGTGGGAAGAGAAACTTCTATGCTGAAGAAGGATTAAGTAAATGCCTCATTTACATCAAATGCAGGAATTATACCAATGCCATGAAACTTTCATTGGAAGAAAGCTGTAAAAAGTATTAGTGGAAGAAAGCTGTAAAAAGTATGAGTGCGGTTGTTAAATGTCTTATTAACTCTGGGAATAAGATGCAAAATTAGGTGAAATATTAAACCTTTGTTGTGTTAAAATTTTCGAAAGTTTGACTTGGAGGTAGAGGGGCTTTATATCACTCTGAAACATGTTAAAAAGGGTAGTCATATGCACATATGCAGTAGGTGTGGCAGATTATATCTGTATTCACATCTTAGAGAGAAGAATCAATATGAAGATTCCCTTATACCAAGCTTTTATATAAGTGATCCTTCTGTTGTGTCTTGGTTAACTCTAATGTATCAATTAGTTACAAAAGGGGTTGTTGTGCAACCGCTTTGTGATTTAGTAACACAACAGAAGGCACCGCAGGCGGAAATTGTACCATGGACAGCTCCTTGTAGTTGATTTACGTTTGTTGTTGGATCTGAAAGGCCAAAGACATTATTAATGCTTTTGAAGAAGTTATTGTCTTGAACTGTACAGGCTTTAACTAAGGCGCTTTTATGTCTACACGGTGGTCCTTACCTTGTAGAGCCTCATCCATCAAAGGAAGACAGATAAAAAATACTTCATCATTAGATTCGTAATTGTTGGTTTCTAAAAGTGCTCGTTGCTCTTCTATCATCAGTGGAAATGTGATGATTGCACACATTTAATGATTTGGTAACCTCTAGATAATCATGCAAATTACACCAACAAGTGCATTCTGTGTTGAGACTGGGTTGTTTTGATCATGGTTGCATGGTTTTGCTCGTGCATTCTCTGTGGGGTGGATTTTTTTACTTCCTCTCATAACGATTTGTATTTAAACAGACAATCATAAAACCTGATTTAACACGTTTATAGGAAACAAGGAGAACCTGTTTTAGAAAACTCATTTTTTAGGTTTAATGGCCTGTCAGTTTTTCCAAAACAGGTTCTATGAAAAGCAACCAAATAGAGTTTTTCAGAGAATTCATTCATGTTAAGTGTTATCTAAACTTATTTAATTATTACTGCTAGTATAGTTAATACTAATTTGAGGGGGGATTCTTTTAGGTATGTGCATTTTCTTACTGCATAAAGCTGATCGGCACAACACTACTGATTTCTACATGAGCCTTTTAAGGTGCTACTTTTTAGTGTATCACATCTTAATCTCTTTATGCAGGGGTCACCCTAGCACCTGTTCCAGTTTGATTCTAGATTTTGTTTCCCTGTTTATCAACGGGAAGAAAATCAGGACCTCAGTTTCTGTTACACATGGCAATCTTATGTCATTTTTCTCTTTCACCTGTGTTGGTCTGACTGATAATCTCCTGACTTATTTATCTTTTAAAGTGGACACTTGCAATGCATCTTGCTATCAATTTATATATTTTTCTAGTGAAATTTATTCATCTAGTAGTCTTTTATCGAGACATCTCACGTAAGCATTCACTTTTATATGTAGTGTTATTTATTTATTTATTCATCTGTCTCATGATACATGACCACCACATGAAACTCCGAGAATACCTTTGACTTCATCCATCTGGTATGCTGTTGGGGAAGTGTTCTTGTTTCCTCATTCACTTTTTTTTGTGACTTTTGAAGCAAAGTCAAGAAGTTATGAAGCTGATGCTTCTCCAGCGCATCTGTTGGCTATTGATTTTAGCCAAAGCCTCAATAATATACAACCTTAAAATGCAACTTGTTTTTCTTTCCTTTTTCAAGTATAAATTTTTAGACCTTGCCATGCCTGAGCTTTCTTTTAACTATAAAATTCTCCTTTTCAGTTAAGTGTTCGAAGTTTCTACATAAAACATGTGAATTCAAAGTTGAGTTTTATTTGATGTCACCTGGTGTAATGTTATAAATTGCTGAAATCTTGGTCTTGCATTTGTAATTGTTTTGCATCAAATGTTGGATGGCTTTTACATTCTGCTTTTAAATGCAATTTGCTGTCTGGATGATAGAGCATAAATAACAGCAGCTAAACATGTTTCCTTGTAAATCCAGAAACCAGATGACGAAGAGACAGACACTTTAAATCAGGAGGAAGATTTTTCCTTGCCACAGAATTTTTTTGTCAAGGACGAGCAGTAACATGCATTAGTAGAGGTAATTTTTTTTTCAGATTACCATATGACATGGCAGAGAATGACCAGTCGAGTTCCAAGTATCTTTGTTGAAGTTTAGATTCATGTTGACATCATTCTATCATATGTCTAAAATGTTTTTTGAATCAGAAGAGGTGAGATCCACTAACAACATTCGACTTTTGGCAGCAACTCATCTGCACAAAGGTCAATACCAGAAGCCACATTTCCCCGTCTCAGACGTTTCAGCCCTTATGTGCATATGCATAGGTTCACTTTTCCATGTTTTTTGGAACTGAATAGATGGCAAAGGCCTTGCCAGCTCCATATATGTTAAGCGGAGGTTCCTTTGGACGTCCTTTGTAAATTCTATTTGGCTCTGAAAAGTTGATGTTATCTTGGTGATTACTAGCCATGGGATGCCTCACCTGTCTCAACAACTATTCAGTTGCATTTGGTTGAATTCAAGAGCTAAACCAGTTAAATGCTTGCGGCTGACTTTGAGATTACTCAAATGGTGTTCTAACCTCAAGATATTACGACTAATAGTCTCCTTATTGTAAATCTTTTTTCCATATATTTTGTTTCAGGTTCCCAGGGAAATATGTTTGTGGGGAAGTGAAGAAAACCTCCACAAGGTTTCAGCTGGAGGATCCCAAATTCTGGTTTGTTGGTGGCCCTAGAAATGCTCATCCTACAGATCTTTATGCTTTCAGGATAGTATGGCAGGTCTCAGGTTCCCAGCCTCCCAGCCTAATCCTCATCTCCAAAACCTCGTTAGGGTGTGATATGAGAGGGGCGAGGAGCCAATGTTATATGAGAACCTGGCCAAACGGCAGTGGCTGCACAAGCGCTTGTGTGCCATGTAACCAAGTACAAGAGGCAACCACCTCTTCATTGCTTCTAGTCTCTAGGGATTTGGAATACTTTAAATCAGAAAATAGGCGTGCCCTAGTTACCATCATCGAATCCATCTACTGCCTATCGCCGTGCTATTCAATTTTCTTTCAACAAAGGACGGAAAGCATTAGCGCTCACAACCCTATGGATGCCCTAGAACAAGAGGAGCAACCGTTTCTTTCAGAGAGCAGGGATATCTTGGTTACCATCTCAGCCATGGTCAAGGCGTTCTGCTTCTGGACCAGACCAGAGAACTCAACAACATTTGAGGACAGTTTCACCAGTCAGATCTCTTTATCATCTAAATCTCATCTCCTGTTGGTTGTTTATTTTATGCATTTTTTTCCTTCTCTTAACTACTGCACTTCTGTATACTTGATTTCATTTGCTTCATGAAAACTGTGGATGGACATTGCCCTCCAGTAGCTCAAGATAAAAAATGAAAAAAAGCTGCACAGCCCGTACGTTTGCTTCACTATGCCAATAGCTGACACCAATCTTTCTACTCAACCAAGCATTCTCATGAATCAAAATTGGTGATTAGCTATACCAACCAATCATTTCCACAGCTGATTGCAAATGCAATGAACCTGGGTTTACTATTTTTTAAGAAAGCCAACATATTCTAAAGCAATATCTGAAGAAGATTTGCCAACCTTGATGTTGGAACATTAAATTTCTCACAACCTTTGAGCCTTTCTTCTGTTTTTCCTTTTTCAGCAACATGACCAACTTGACCGAGAAAACTGCAATAAGAAGAGGCCTGTCATCTCCAACCATAACCCTGCAAGACTCCATATATGATCCACTAAAGTATCAATAATTCTCAAGGTAAATTACAACTCTCCTGATTCTGTATGAAGGCTCAACATGAAGACTCGAGTGCAATTATGCAAACTATATTTATGTATTACTAATTAGGAGATTATCGCCACCTTGTCCAGCCACTGGGTAACTAGGCAAGCCCACACTTCACTATTTTGTTCGAGCAATTGGCTCAATTTAAAGCAAGCCTTCTCAACCCCATTTTCGCTCGTCAGATTTAAACCCCACTCACCCATTGTCATTGTCCTTAGCTCATCACTGCAGGATTGAGCCTCAAAGAAATTTTCCCAGGATAAATATCTGGAAATAAACTATTGTTGCCTAAGCCAGATGTTGCTACCTTTCAGATATTTAATATAGAAAATAACATTAACAAACAAACCTTGCATGTTAGAATTAACAGATAGTGTAAAGAGCAATTTAGAAAATTGTGCAGTCATGTGAAAAGATAAATGTAGAGTTTGATTCCATAGACAGTTCAGAAACATTGAAGAAAATTGATAAGCAAAAAGAAAACAGAAATAGCAACATCGCCATCACTAGTCCACCACCAGTTGTATCTGTTTAACCTAATACAGACCACTATTAGATGCTTTTCATCATAAGAAAGAAGAATGAAGAAGGAAGAAGGTTAAAAGATCAGGAAGACAGACCACCGGCCAAGCTTTCTCCTATCATTATGTAGAACAGAAAACCCCTTTAAAGGAAGAGATCCATAGTTTGATATATAATGGAGCAACTCCCGTTCAACCAAAAAAAAAAAAAAAAACTTCTGAAGACTGGTATCACATGGCTGTCACGTATAAGACAGTCCCAATTTTGCAGAACATGAGCATCACCACTAGTTCTTGGACCGAAAAACAAAAGTTACATTATCGTTAATACGGACAAAACTCAAAACTTCATAATAGACGGTTTCATGGAAAAAGACCAGAATTCTGGTGACTACCATACCTCAGACTCAGCAGCTGCTTTAGCATCCTCGCCCTTGAAACCATCATCACCTGCAATGCATGTCAGATTTGAGACCAATTGAATTGGCTTTTTCTAATCAAAATACCTCTCTCTCTCTCTCTCTCTCTCTCTAAACTAGGAGGGCTGGAAGCCTGGTCTAAATTAAAGGGCAGGATTATACCCAAGTCACTGGTATCAATATGCAGTGACTTTACCAACTGAACCAGTTGGCAGCCCCACTGAACAAAGGTGATAATAATTGAGCATCCCTCTGGCAAGCATCAACATAACTTCATATTTGCCTCCCATAGAAATAACCAGCCAATATTTGGGGGCACATACATACACACAAACAACCCACTCATGCTAGCAAAATTCATAATTATCATACCAAATACAAAAAGGATGCCAAGTATATTAAACTTCTTGCAAATTTGGATTGCACAGAACAAGGAAAAATAACTCTGGGACTTTGTTTTAGTTTCCAGTGTTACTACGCCTTTTATTTTAGTTGGACCGGAATACATGCACATGTAAGATGGTAAAATGTTATACGTCAAATCAACCGACAATATTTATAGTATGATACCTCCATCATCAGGTAAATCAGAAGTCCAGAGGGTAAGATTGTCCCTCAACAACTGCATAATTAATGTGCTATCCTTGTAGGACTCTTCACTTAAAGTGTCCAGTTCTGCAATTGCCTCATCAAAGGCTTGTTTTGCCAAATGACATGCCCTGAAAAATTGTCCAAAAATTATTCTAGGAAACTAAGGGAGGAAGGTAACAACTCAAACGAAATATTAGAAAGACTTAGTTATACCTTTCAGGGGAATTCATAATTTCATAATAGAAAACTGAGAAGTTCAGTGCGAGACCAAGACGAATTGGGTGGGTCGGTGGCAGATCAGTGTTGGCTGTGTTAGTGGCAGCCTAAAGAAATGCAAACAATGTAAGAAAAAATACTGGTATTAAATAAAGAGCAAATGCTGGACATACTTGATAGCCCTTCAAAGACTGTTCGGCTGCTTCTTTCCTCTCTTGATCGGTCTTAAACTCTGCAAGATAGCGGTAGTAATCACCCTTCCTGCATTGTACATAATCAGAGAGATTGATAAGTATCATTTCAGATTTGGGCATCAAGGAATGAAAAAGGGTGAGCCTAGTTGATATCTTCACAAGTGGGAACCAATAATCTAAACTTCCATCCTTGGCAAGATGGCGATAATGATGCATGTAATCCAAGGTTCTGCTCACTAAATAGAACCATCGATGAAGATTCAAACAAATTGCAGTATAAAATTGTTATGTATCAATATCATTCAAACACAAGATCATGTAAGCGAGAATTGTGACTAGTAATTCACTTTGTGATCAGCCATAGGCACATTTCACCACGTTCTAATAAGTCTATTTTCCAGTGTTACTACCACACTTTAAAGCAATGAGCAAAACAAAAAAGAAAAAAAAAGAAAGCAGCCTCAATTAATTGATGGTGAAATTTACTTCTATAGATTATTGAAGCACTTCCTCATTATGAATTTGGATTGCCATGACTGATAAAACACATTTAAATGTCTTCTGCACCATTTCGATGATACATGCCGGTAACCAAATCTTTACCATGATTCCATGAATAAAAATTATAAAAAAATGCTATATGGAATCTGGAAGTAAAGACTATTTAACAAGCTATTATCTAAGATGATAGGTTAGCTCAGCAGTATCAAGTAACTTCCAAACATTTCTTATCAATATAAACTTAAAAGGAACTATAGAATAAGAAATACAATCAAGCGGAAATATGACTTACATTTTGTAATAGAAAACAGTAGACTCCCCAGAGCCAGAAGATGGGATCAGGTGCTCATCTATGATAGCCAAGATATCATTGCATATCTGAGTGAGTTCTTCTTCCACCTTTTGACAATAACCTTTAATTACCTTAACATTTTGTTCATTCCCTTTTGACTCTTCTTTCTGCTCAATAGATGACATGATGCGCCATGATGCTCGGCGAGCCCCAATAACATTTTTATAACCCACTGAGAGGAGGTTTCTCTCCTCAACTGTCAGCTCCAAATCAAGCCTGGCAACTTTCTTCATACTTTCAACCATTTCTGGATCAAGAGAGTAGCAACCATAAGACTGTTATTGCCATAACAGGTGCGCAGGTTTTTCTTGCAGTGTTTAGAAGCCATCCACACTATGAATAGCAAAGAAAGCTACGCAAGAAGTCTAGATAAATTTATATTTCACTATTTTTGATGAAAAGAGACAGAATACCCATCTAATAGAATTACCCAGGTCTAAATACTTGGATAATATCACCTCCCAAGTTTTGAACCTGGAATTTCCTCCAAATGGAAGAGGGGATGACAAGTACTGTTGCAACATGTATGAGATGCTGAACCAAACTCAAAATAGCACATTATGTGAAAACTAAAACATATAACACGTCCATTCATAGCATTGCACACCATATGGCCATCTACATGTCGATATAAATCCATGAAATAAATTTAATTTAGTATTACATCTGTACTCAGATGGCATGCTCCTCCATAAAGAAAATTATTAATTAACATAACAATAATGGGCCATCATAACTTTTGAATTTTCTCCTTCAGATTTTATCCCTGTTTATACTTGCAGATAACTAATATCTCGGATTTTGTCATTTTCCTACAAGAAGACAAAATTTTCCAACTACCATGAACCTTCATCTAAGCATAGGATCTCGAAGCATCTATATCAATCATAAATGATACTTCCACTCCCAATACCCTTTTGAGCTTTACAGAGACAATACAAGCACTGATCTTATGATCGTCTTCTGAATTTCCAAAAACAATCATGAACAAACCAATACGCCTTCAGGAAGATCCAGGAATTGCAAAATAACAGATCAAGACATGAAATTTCTATAATTTATCTCATGAACAAAGAAATTTATCCGAGATAAGATAACAACAACCCCGACAATAAATAATCCAAATAGGCGGCAAACATACAAGAACAGATCTAGCTGAAAAATCAAGCAAACAAGTAACAAAATTGATCTAACAAACGATATAACCGCATAACTCCGACAAAACCAACATTTCCCCAGAAAAAACGACAAAAACGTTAAGAAAAGCGCAGGGAAATGCAACAAGGAACAGATCCATGGCCTATTGGATTCAAAATATAAAATATGAATCAATGAAAAATAAACTATAGTAAATGAAATCTAGGTCAAAAAAAAAAACACAGAAAAAAAAATTCAAGGCGAGGCAAGAGGAAACACGGATCAAGAGACTCACCATCGTAGCGCTCGGCCTGCTCCGCGAGCTTGGCCATGTAGACATGGCTCTCCCTCTCCTTCTCCGTCGACATTGGCGATTATCCTTCGAACCCTAAGAAAACGCTTCTCTTTGAAATTGAACAAGAAAGATCCAAGGAGGGCGAGAGGAAGAATTTAAAGGAGCGAAGGGTGCGGTTAAAGCTCGAGCACTCTGTGGGTGGGAGGGGCCGGATCCAGCCATCCGTTACTCCAGTTTGAACGACCGCCGCGCGAATCGTGATGACAGAAACCGGTCGAGGGCTTCCTTTGGTCCATCTGGGCCGTCCGTTTATCCCCCGCCCCCGTGATTAGGGCTGACCAATGCGGGTTTCTTTCTAATTTAAGAAATTAAAGATTAAAGATTAAAGACTTCCTGGCCCACCTCCACCCCCCAATGTTTTGGAAACTGAGCCGGTCAATGAACCGTAAACATTCCACTTGGGCTTGTTTTTGTTTTTTTTGTTTTTTTTTGTTTTTTTATTTTGTTTTTTTTTTTTACCTCCTCCTCCTCTTCTTTTCTTTTCTTTCTTTTTTTTTTTTTTATTACAACTGCTACTCATACATTTCTAACATAAGTGCAGCTAGCAGAATCAAGAAAAAAAAAACATAAAATTGGAGAAACAGCTCTTCATTATGTTGGGCTTGTTTCACTTTCATTTAAAAAACATCAAAGGCTCGAAAGCTATTTTACAAGTTAGATTGGGCATGCATGGTCTAAATCTATTATGTTGCATAGAGTCCAAGTTTCATGTATAGATAAGAAATATTTTATCAACTTATTTATCTTTATATTTTAAAATTAAAAAATTATCAACTACGATCATGCCTAAAAAAAGATCAGCTTCTTTATTGAGTTTATGGTTACAATAAGCTTTGAGGCTGGCCTAGTTTGTTAACCATTGGATGTTGTCTTGGCCTGCGAAGGATGTTCTAAAGTTTGTTTTGGGCAAACCTTGGTCTAACCGAGGCTTCGCTTCACATTTATAACATCGACATGCTTTATAATGAGCCAGGAGGACTAAAACAATGCATTTAAACTAACTGCCAGGATGGACTTGGTAAGTACAAAATACCGGACATTATCATTATTTGTTTTTTAATTATGTGCTTTGTTTCTGTGGGGTAGACCGTATGCTAAGGCTGCTGGCCATTGGAAATTCCAATAATGAGTAAGTTTGCAAATCAGTCGCCGGGGGTTGACCCGTAACTCGATCCAATCCGACCAGCTTAGATTCGCCCCGATCTATTTTGAAGGACTCATGGGTCCGGATCGGGTCCTATTAGACCTATTCCATTTACGGAGTCAGGTCTGGACTTATTGAATTTAGATCCAACCTAACTTATTTGAAATTTCGGTAATTTTGGTTTTCAATCCTATAACCCGATCCGACTCGATCCGAATCTATAAAATTATTTGAGCTCGCGGGCTACGACCTGCGGAGGTGTAAATACAAGTTTGGAAGCCATAGATAGGTTACCCAAATCGGACCTAACCCGAACTCGAATTTTTTGGGTGTCTAGGTTATACAAGGACTTGTCCCGACCTGAATGACTCGTTGGGTCAAAAATTATAGCGGTGGACCCGACCCGACCCAACCTGACTCAATATTCTATTGGGTCGGGTCTGGGTCTAAAATTAGAATCCCAATAAAAATTCGGATTGGATCAGAGTTACTCATGATCCGACCCGACCCATTTGTACTCCTAATTATGAGGGTGTGTAATACTTGCTAAAAACTTTCACCTAAGGAACATTAAGAGGAAAAAAAAACTTCAAGACCCAATCTTGATATTAATTTTTTATAAAAATGCCACGTGTCATGATGTGATTGGTGCTTTGCAGCGACACCTCACTTCGTATCACACTAATCCTGCGAATCAGAGCTAACTCTCATGTACCCTATGTCTTCTTTTCTTTTCCCCCTTGAATGCCTTGGTAAGGCATTTATTTTACTACTGATCTAGGTTGTGTCACCACTTGCTTGCACACACATTACCTTCTTTTAAAGCTACGTTGATTAAAATGCGGGGTTTGGCCGAGGCCCCCCCCGGGTCGTGCATCCGTGAACCAAGGCATTTCAAACGGACTTAAGGGCTTCAAATAGGCCGGTGGGAACTTCAACACCTAAAACATCACGATGTTTAGGTGGTGGGCCCATGTTCTGCTGCCGCTGGGCCTGCTCGCATTTAGTGTTGGGCCCCGCCACCCGCATGAGATGCGCACCGTTTGATCCCTCCTCTCACGGCATCAACATCATGACGCACGTGAGTCGCGGCGTGTCCGGCGCTTGGGCGACTGCATGGGCACTCAGTGGTAAAATAAGCTGGAAATTAAAAATAGAAGGAAACTAAACCCTTCGACCGTTTCGTGATATTTGAATTTTGAAAGCCTTCAGCACCATATGGGGACTTTGAAATGGTAGAGCAAAGCTTTGTATGCTAAAGGCACAGTACTCGATCCCTTACATCTCCATCTCAACATTGCTTGGAACAATTTTTTTTCCAATGTCAATATTTTTTTTTTCTTTCCAGGTGCATTTTTTTCTAATTTTTATTATTGTTATCAATATTTTTTTGTCCTTTCCGATATGCTTGCCCTCTTCCCCACTTTTTTTTTTTTTTCTTTTGTGTGCGAACCGTCAAGTTATAGGACCCTAAAATAGACACACCAACCAGAGACAAAAATATTTTTCGATCTCTAACAATGTCATCCATATAGCATTGCTCTACAGCCATAAATAAAACCATCCAATCAGCTACATGTTGCCCTCTTTATAAGTATGCGTGCTCAAAATAAGTCTCCAGAAATCCACCTATAAAGGAAAGTAGGTCTCCTGGTGCTCCATCCCCGCTACAATCCATGAAGTAATTGTTCTAAAGTTACCTTAATGCAATCAGCTCTCGGAACGAAAATAGCGTACATCAAACTCTATCATGCAGCTCTTAACTTGACGAGTGGCACCGAAGTGTCAGATAGTGGCAACCAGTCACTGCTACCAATAATGATTCGAATGATGAAACTAGCTCTTTCTTATTGATAATTGCTTTTCAGACTTCTATCAAAGTTTACCTTGAGGAAGCCAGCCTCTCTCCCATCTTATACATGTGGAATTGGTGGCTAGGCATGGGGATTACGGTGGCATGAATCAAAAGCTTGTAGCTGCTATCTAAAAGAGGGTTAGAATGGGTAGGGTTTTTTTGCAGGGGATTAGGGAGGCAAAAATGACGTGCTTGAGAAGGGGCAGCACGCCCATCATGCACGCTGATATCATTCTCAAGCTGGGACACAGAGAAGGCGGCAAGGACCCTTATGTGACTTTTGTGTTCATGACTGGTGGCTTTTGAGAGCAATTCAAAGTTGTTGCGGGACGAAGGTAGTGATTATGGGGGACTTAGACTGCCGAAAATATAATTGTGTGTGGGGCTCAAATTGACTACGAAAATTTTCTGATTAGCTTTTCTAAAGAGGTGGGGTTATGATGCCTTGAGGAAGGTTGAACTGTGAAGAGAGAATTGATCAGTGATATTTCCTGATTTCCAAAGAGAAGAGAAAGTCAGTCTGAGTGAAGTGCAAATTTTTAAGCATCTGAGTTGGAATAAATTTGGATCGCCTTGACTCTCGAATTACTTGTTTACGTTCGCCATGTCTAAGTTATGGTAGCACAAACCCTGGAATAGGTAGATCTATCAAATGCCACCACACAAGTCGCGACCACCAAAGCTTGAATCTAATGGTAAACCCTTGGCACTTGTGGCAGGGCAGGGGTTTTGATTATGAAGGACATCAGTCCTTGCTTCAACCCTCATATGTAAATCCCCAGTTCCCTGAGAAGTGGCTTGGTCTGCTTGGAAGCCTCGACTCTGGTCCAAGAAAGGATGGGATAGGTTGCAAAGTACATGGATGGGGAATAGCCCCTCCTAGGGTTAAAAAAAAATGTTGTTTGACTTGAGATTCCATAACACAATCCATCAAATAGGCAACATCTATTTAGCACCACGAATAGCCTTTCAAAGAAAAACAATAACTAAACCGAATGACAAATCCCGAGAGCACTTGTATAATTATAAGAAGAGTTCAAGCGGTTTCTTAAATAGGCCATAGTTCACAGACAAAATTTGTAGTCTCGATACCAGACCTTGTATCGGTACATGTCCTATAGTGATCTTATATATTAAATACATACCTCAGTACTTACACTCAATACAAGAATTATATAAAGCCGATCAATACTGGTTGGTCCCATGCCGGTCTAGTACAAACTATGCGCATGAGTGAACTTTGTTTTTATTAAACCTTAAAAATCTTACATGCCAAGAGTTCTAGAGGCATCAGTCGAGCTAGTCACTGAAGCTTCAATTCGACTGCTTAATAGTTATTATTGCATGATAGATTTGCTCATGTAGATTTAGATTTGTATCCATGAGACAAGTAGTCTCTTTCTCTGTATTTCTCAAGAATAGACAAGTAATCTAGGTTTCATCTATAAATAGATAGAATTTACTGTCTCAACCAAATCTGATAATCAGAACCCCTGTCAACGAACTTCTGCCAGGTCCCCCCCAAATTATTCTCTTTGGAAGGGTTCCAGTCGAAGTATCCTATCTTCATCACAAGGCTGCTGTCGACTTTGGCAACGTATCCCTCATTGTTTGCATGGTATATCTTGACAGGGCTCCTGCAGTGTATTCCAGCTCGTCTTCGGGACTCAATTAGCTCTGTAATGGTGTCTCGAAGGCTGAAGTCATAGAAATGATCATAAAATATTACAGGCTGCAAAATGAAAGCACCTTGATATGGTTAGAAGGTATAATTTAGTAGAATAAAAACCATAATCCAATCATATTAGAACCCTATCCACCAAAACTTGAGACGACCTTATTTTTTGCAAGTCTACTGATAACCAATCTCGGCTTGCTGCTTTCCGATGCCAAGCACGTTAGTAGTTTTTTTTGGGGTTTCTGGAGTAGTTTATGTGGCATATTGTTGTTGCCATTGTTCATCGTTATTGCTTATCCCATAATATTTGGTTTTCTATCCAAAGTCTTATATAGATAACTCTATTTTGCATCCTTTTGATTTTTTATGTTTTTCTTTCCAAATTTTTGGCTTTTCACCAAGATACGCGGAACCGATCGAACCGACATACCGGTGGAGACTGGCATCGGTTGGAACCAGTACCGAACCAGTTCAGGAAAAAAAAAAAAAAACTGTGCGGACGCGCGCGCGTCTGCGTTATGCATGTCGTCCTCTTTCTTTCCCTTCTCTTCTTCTTCCCAAGCTCCTCCTCTCTTCTTCCCCTCTCTCCTCCTCTCTTTCCCTCCTTCTCCTGCGAGCAAGGGAGGTCTTCTTCCTCGTGAGGTGCTCGGGAGGAAGAAAGAGGCCCGGTAGCACAAGAGATGTCTTCTTCCCCTCTCTCCTCCTCTCTCCTCCTCTCTTCTCCCCTCTGAGTTCGCACTGGTACGGGCAAAGAACCATTCGTTTTCAGCCCCTTTGGGGTTGGAACTGAATTCCATGGTTGTACGTAACGGTGGAGGCCAGTACCAGTAAGGTACAGGCTGAACCGATCGGTTCCGACCTTGCTTTCCACATTCTTTCAATTTTGGAATTCCACTAACAATCATTTGTGCTTGCTGAACTTGAGTATGATGTCTGTTGCATTAAACAGGAATATAAATGGAAATTAAGCATTGTAATTAATTACCGTTCCAGGGTGTGTAAGAATGTAGGCATATCCTTGCCCAAGCTTGTCCCGTGGAAATGGCCAATGTCCCTGGTAATCAAGAGAAATATCACACAAGAATATGATTGTTTTTATAATAAGAATAATGTTTCTGGATACTTTTTCATGAAAAAATAATGCACCAGGCCTGCCATTGGTATGACTAGTTAATTATGAGGAGTGATGTACTTTCATATCTACAAGTCGAGCTAGACATTGTGGTCCATTATAGCCATATTTTCGAAACAGAAGAACATGCCATGAAGTGCAACAAGTGCTCAGAGACAATGTGGACATCCCAAATCATTATTATGAAGTGAAGAAGCTTGGAGGATGATCCGATGTTAACATCGTGAACTTTCCTAGATAGTACTGCTGGGAGCCTGGGACCTAACCTTACCTTTTAATTGGAGTTGGGGAATGTCTTTGTGTGCATGCAGTGTTTGTGCAATAGTGAAAAGTAAATAATATAACTTCAGCACTAGTTCTGTGGTCTTTTAATGAATGCAGATATACACATGGTAACAGATGGACAAACCTGGGTAGATCCTGTGTCATGGTTCTCTAAAAATGTCACTGCACGTGAGGGCCACCATCCCATGACTCCTGTTGGTTTCCCCTGAGGATCTATCAACCTCCAATATTGGTTATGCAAAGCAGAGTGGAGAATGCCCTGTCAATACACAGTTGAAGTGAGCCGCATTAGAACACATGCATGCATGCGCGCACACTTCTTGAAGCATGCACCAAGGCTCTTGACATATTGAGCATCACCTAAGTTTCATGTGGGCGGACAGAAAATGAACTAGGAGGCTCCAGTAATATCAGTGATAGAATTATTTAACTCAGAAGTGTAAAAAATGCAGATTTCATTGTGAGATATCCAATAAATAGTGCAATATATGGATTTTCATTTTTGAACTTTGCAATGTGGGAAGATCCAATGACTGACTGCTTTGTACGATTCACAAAAACAACAGATAAAAATCCACAAGCCCACACAATCATATTTAGTTCTTTGAGCCTTGCTGTGATAAAATCCTTTGGTCATTGCAGAAGGAGATTGCATCAGCCAAGTGTCATGGGCAGTGAATGTACGCTGGACAAATTATTCATGTGCAGGTGCAGATAGCACTCATAAGAATTTACAAACTCTGTAGGGCCCCGGAAATTTTAAAAACCAATGTTCTAAATATCAGGGTATGGTATCAGGTATATCCAAATTCCAAGTAGTGCTTTCCATACTAAACAAGTAAAATAATATTGATTACTATGCCTATTGTGAGAGACAGCTCCTCATAAAATCTGCTGTCAGAAATCCACAATGGTCAGCTGTTCACCTTTGTTGTGACATCAAATGCAGATGACGTGCCTCCAGTGGCATTGATCCAGTTGACAATTCTTTGCCGATGAGCATCTGTTGACGTGGAAAAATTTTGTGCATCAGACTAGTGTTCATTGGATCATCAGAACAAAGAAATAATTGTACGGACTATATTCAGCTAAGTGAATGTTACTGAAAATATCACATGATTCAGAGAGGACAAGAAAAAGAATACGAATGATGTCGCTTTTAAAAAACTTCAGCTAATCCAAACAGCAAGGTCAGTTTCAGGCTATTGGCAATGACAATAAAAGCGAAGCTGGTGTAGTAGATAAGGAGGTTCATACTGCAGAGTTCAGTATAGAGAGTTCCCAACAGAGGAACTCATCTTTTGATGTAAATGCACAATCATAAAGTAATGTACTTCAGATTCCATCAATGCCGTTGCAGTTTGTTGATGGAATCTGATCCTGCGGAGTTGTTCTATCGGACACTTTAGAATGTGTGGATCAGTGATATTCTCATAACATATTTGAAATTTTAAAAGAGTTAAGGCTACATATTTTACTTTGGTTCTTTGACAAAAGATTTAACAAATTTCAAAAGCATTGATAGGACATCTAAATCGAAGATCCATGACATCGAGGATGATCTACATTACAGAAAATGTCTAGAAACTAAAATTCAATCTCTAGCCTATGCATCAAGTGGGTACTCAATTGCACTAGTTTGCTAAAATCAAGGTTGGCTTCACTAGTATTAGGCACTGTACCAGTAGCTTACTGGTATGGTATGGGTAGGTACAGTACAGGGATGTTTTGACACATGGTATGTTGCTGGAGATAAGACAATAACTGTACATGCATTGGTATAGTGCCGAATCGAGTCCCCATATAATACTGGTACCTTACTGGTGAGGTACTATACATCCAGTACCAGGCGACAACTTGGTAAAACAAATCTTGACTTAAATACGTGATTGGACACAAATTGAAAACTCACTTCATTGATCAGATCTTCATCTTAAAATATGGGTAGATTTAAATTCACTAGGTTTTAATGATTAGATCATAGTAAAATATAATATCATGCTATTAAATTTACCTACTTGATGCTTAGGTTAGAGACCACCAAAATATATAAATTTTGGTTTCTAAGCATTATTTGTAGAGTAGATCATCTTCAACAGTTTGGACTTTCAATTTGGACGATCCATCATTTATTTGAATCATTGAATCTTTTTTCAAAGATTTAATGTGAAGTGTATAGTACAACTCATATAACAACATGGTCATTTATTTTAAATTCCAAAAAATGATTTTTTTTTTGAAACTTGATAAGACAATGAGCATTATCTTCATGGAAACAGACTCACCCACTGAAAATAAATGCTATAAGTCTGCAACCTAGACAAATCATGAGATGAACATACTCGTAGGCAATATTCGTTGACTATGCCACTACCACATGTAGAAGTGAAAAGAAATTTCTTACTGCACAAAAAGGAATCATAAAATAAGTCCATACTCAATAGTAGCTACCTTGATTGTAGCATAAATTGCCACCTTCATATGCCAAACTATCCCAATATTCTCCAATAGCAAATGCAGGATTTGAAGATTCAATATATTCCTTCACATAGCCACCAGAGAATCCTCTGAAAGCAATAAAAAATGTCATCTACTATTAGTGAAGTCCAGGCTTACATGATTGACTAGGCCTAAAAATTTCAAGGTCATCTCCACACTGCAGTAAGCCTTCAAATTTACTATATGAATCAATCTTTTTTGAAGTTTGCAACTGCAATAATGATCCATCTCTCTTAAGTTACTGGTTCAGAACTTTCAGGAAATGCAATTGATTGTTGAAGAAGAAAAAAGATGATTTCTTAGGTTATAGCAAATGAAGAAAATTTAAGATACAGATAGTCGTTGTATTGACTAGTATGAGAACATTGAAGTTGGAGAGAGAATAGGAATAATAAAGCATTTAAGATATGCTTGCCAGACATTATAGCCATAATTATGCTTCCACAAAATTAGGGTATAAAAAGTCCTATAAATGTTTAATAAAGAGGAGCATGTTATAAGGAGTGCATCTGGAGAGGAGGTAGTGGCAAAACATTTAAAAGAGAAATTGGGTGCTTGTCTCTTAAGGGAGAGTTACTTGCAGCATTTGGCTATAATTTCAGAGAGATATATAAACAATACAGTGAATAGCTGGCTTTGTTATGTAAAAGACACAATTGTAGCAGTCTGGCAAGAAGTGGTATAATTTAAGATGCATTGAAATATTTAAATATCATTAGATCGTTAATCTCTGAGGCATTGCAGATGAAACTGAGATGTGATTTGGGGGGACATAAAAGCATAAACTATTGTAAATTGCCCCAGAAAAATGATAAACTAAAGTGAAACAATGAAACTTATAGAAGTTGATTACCTTACAAAGTCGAGGCGCCATCCATCAAAGCCAATATCACTTCGAAGCCAGTTCAACCAATCCTTGATATCTCTTCGAACAAATTCTTGAGAATGATCTATGTTAGGAGCTGCATGAAAGATATCACCTGGAAACAGAAGCAGAGAACAAAATAAATAATAACTTACACTAAAACTGAGGGGCCCTGTTCCAACAAAATATGCACATGGAAGACAATGATATTAAAACTGATTAAATTTAATCATTGTGCAATAAAAAGAATAAAATAATTTTTCTCCAGACACTTGATCACTGATTACCAGTGCTGGAATACTAATTTTCCGGTGGTGTGTCCTTCAAACAGCGGTGTATGGAATTCTCAGCATGTCAAGTAATTGTTATACTACTCTTACAATAGAAGGGCCTGTTATCAGCATAGGTGTTTACTGTATGTAAGAGACAAGTTAGGCAGCAGGTATAGTTTAGGTTTGCGGGTGAAAAAATAAGGCAGGGTATTCTAGCCCCTCTCAGGTTCAAATCAATAAATGGTAAAACTCTCTCTTGGGTTCAAACCAATGAATGGTAAAACTCCTCCAAATTTGTATTTACACCAGATTGGTTTAAATCATTTAGTTTGTGGCCAGTTTGGTAAATCTAGTTTGACTCTTTGGTGCATTTTATCTTTGGATGTAAATGGCTTGATGCTAATTGGAGTATTTCTTGCAAAATCTACCCCTACATCCTGAACTATACAGCAGTTATCCAAGTGATTATAGTGTTCGTGCTCAAGAAAAGAAGCCTAACCACCATTAATATAACTATCTGGTTAGTGGGAAAGTGTGCAATGAATTTGGTTTCTCTAAAAGGTTCAACTGCTTACCCAAGTTATCTTCAAGATTGCACACGACACTCAATATGTTCCCTTTTTTCCTTTACTTTCTTTTCCCTACTCTCTTCTTCTTCTTCTTCTTCTTCTTCTTCTCTCTCTCTCTCTCTCTCTCTCTCTGCTCTCTAAAAGGATGGGAAACCCATCAACATTCATTAATTTCATGAACCCAAACACCAAAATCACAGCTCCCAACAGGAACCTACATGTGACATGGATAATGGAGAGAAAGGAAGGAGGAAGAGATTAGAAACAGGGTGTGGGTGACATCAGAATAAGGCAACAATTCCACTACTTGTCTCATTGATATTGCAATTATGTCATGCTATGCACTTGGTGGAAATAGGGTGAGATCTCCTATTTTCCATTTTAATTATGTTCACAGTAGGACCAATCATATGCCATTTTAATTTTGTTCTATCAATGCATTTCCCAAAGTCTTTCAGCATGTACTTTGTTTATAAAACCAAATAGCAGGCCTAAATGTCCAAAATGTATCAGTTCACTGCTAGAAAGCCTTATGATTAATTAAATGAATATGGCTATTTAAACAATTTACAGCTTTTCATATGCTTGATGATAAGGTACGCCATCTCGGTATTGGGCCCATACCAGTGCTATTCTGTCACTATGTCGATACGCCTGGTATAGGGGCAGTTCGGCGTACTGAGTGTCGGTACGCCCTCCGTACCATGTACCGGTACCGAATCAATATGGTTTGGTATGCTCCTTACCATCCGGTTTGGTACGGTATAGCATACAATGCTTGAAGGTTTGATATAATTTAAATTTGAAGTAGGCATATCCGATAGTCTCAAATGGATTTCTGCGAGAAATGGCATTGATGTTCCATAGACACTAAAAGCCGCACAACTTTTAGGACTTGGAAATTTCTAATTTTGTTCTTCTATAATGTCCTGTGAAATTTGGTTAGCAAAAAACACACTGGTATCGTATAAAGCAAATAGACTCATCACTATATGTTCTAACCAAATATGGCAATAGAAAGGTATGCTTCCACAAAGTCAAAGCATCACAATCAAGGAATGCTGAACGGGCCCGTACCGGCCGGTTTAGCCCATACCGAATCGGTCCGATCTTCGGTACAAGAGCGAACCAGACGGAACCGGACTGGTTCTGTCCAGTTCGGCCCGGACTTAGTGCGAACCAACACCGATCCAGTTCGAGCTGCGCATGCGCGTGGCTGTGGCATTAAATTGTGCGCACGCCGCACGTCTTTTTGGCCAGTTCGGGACCGGTCTGAACCAGTACCGAACCGGTCCGGTGGTCGACCAGTATGCCTACCGTTACCGGTTCAGCGATTCTTGATTACAATTCACAAGATTTCTAACCATTGAAGCCTATCGACAATTAAAATGCAGCTAAAAATGTTCCCTCAAAATAAAATGCAGCAGAAGGGCAAATTCTGTAGGCTGCATATGAGTAGCCAAAATTAATAAAGATACATAGTCATCTGTCTATGAATACTTTTTCCTTTTGGTTTAAGATTACATTTATTAGTTGATGGAAGTAACGGGCCATGCCGCAGATTAGAAGTAAAAAGTGGAGAACGGTTCATATAGTCTATCTTAGATACTCCGAATAAAATTTCTCTGTCATGGTTATGTATCCCCTATAAATGCCAGTCACACATTAATCAGATTGTCTACAATTATGGGCCCTGCATTTGCTAATCAGGCATGTCACTTACCAGTTGATGGATTTCCACGACCTTGGAAATTTGGATCATCACAGACAATAGCCTCAGGTCCCCATGCAAGCTTGCCATCAAAAATATTCCACACTCCATTTGGACTCTGGAGTACATTGAGTGCACTTAGACTAGATGGAGTTTCAACATTAGAAAGGCAAAATAAGAGGTCATGAATCTGCTAAAATGAGATAATAGCTGAGGCATGAGAAAACACAAGTAAACATGGGCTTATACACCTAGCGTGAAGATGGTGAAAGTGCATTATCTCAGTTGCTCGTCTAAGTAGAAATCTTGAAGATCTCACCATGTTATGAGGATAAAACAAAGAGTAAGATTCAAGATGGCAGATCCTGGTCATTTTGGAGTATGATATCTTTTTGAGCTTCGTCAAATACAGAGATTTCTGTATGTAAACGAAAAATCATGTGTACACTAAAATCAAACAATTCAGGCTTGAAATTTTTGGAGAAAAGGACTCTATCAGTCTTCTGTTTTCTTGGCTCGTTTCATATATCTTCAATCACATTCACACCAGCTATCTAATTAATCCAATAGCTTAGCATATTACTGCCATGCTCTCCTATTCATTTGGTAGATTGGTACCTTCTGGTTGACCCATCTTTTTTGAGGCAAAATGGATAGATTCCCTTCTTTTTTCTTTTTCTTTTTTTCCTTCTTTTTTTATGAGTTGGAGCAGGATGGAGGTAAGAAGGGGAGAAAGAACAATTTTGAGAACATGAATTATTCTCCTTGTAGGCTTCATATATAAAACGCCAGTGTGATGCTTCATACATAGGGCGTGAATAATTAAAACATGATACATTTGGCTTATGTCCTTACATCTATCAAACTCTGTCTCCTTAAATTCTATTTTGAAATGGTCTAAGTGTCATGTTTGAGGTCAGTGTCTAGGTCTAGTGGCACCTTTTCTTGGTCCATCATCTGAGTCCTCAGTTGAATGTTCATTATTCACAAGCAACATTTATGATGGCTAGACCTCAGACTTCAGCTCTTGGAGAGCCCTCAGAAGGTGGTTTAAAATTTTGAAATGGTGTGAAAGATGTTTTTGCATAAATAAATAAAAGAGTATATCTTAAAGTTTGTTGCAAGTGTGACCAATTTGATTGCAAAGTATTATAATAAGGCTTCTCAAGGTCAATCCAAGCATGGTTAGTTTGGATTTAAAGCATGATCACAAGGCTACCGAAGGTTATTTTTATGCTTAAAAGTAACTTAAATTTGAAAAATCATGGCAGGGTTTGCAGCTGTTTCGCTACCTTAATCTGGAACATATGCCCAATTATGAAACTGAAAGACAGAATTAGTGATGGCACAATGCGTTTCGTGCTATATCTTATCAATCTAACCAAAAGAGCATGGAAGATCAAATGCAGCAATATCTTATTTTATTAGAAAGATACAATTTTCATGTAAGCAAAATGTCTCAAACAATATAATCCGTTACAATCATTTCATGTTGATGGGCTGTTCTGACAGCATCTCTATGCGACAAAAATAATGTGTCTGTTTAAATGCAGACCTGTTTCTGTGCACATCGATGATTAAGTACAACATCTCCCAAGGCCTGTTTAAAAAGAATCAGCAAATGCAATTAAAATGCTGGCATGTTGAAGTGACATTAGATTGGGAAAACAATATGATAACAGTAACTATAGAAATAAAAAGAAATTTCATTCAAAAACAGAGAAAAATATGTGGTACACTTCAAGACTTTGGAAAAAAGATGATCATAAAAAAGAATCAACAGAACAAAAAAAAAAGAATGCTGACTTAAAGAGACAAATCCAAGATTATTCTCACTATGCTGACTCACAATGAATCAAGGTTGTATTGAGTGATATTTAAAACCTGAAGTTTGTACTCTCACCAGAAGATCTCGAGCATGCATTTCCTTGATACATTGTTTAAGCTCCTCCATAGAACCATAAGCAGAGTTCAAGTTGTAAAGATCAGAAGGCATATAACCTGCACCACATCCCAGAAAGCATGTCCATAAGTATATCAAATAACTAATGCTACTGGGACAATTTAGACCTATAGCTATCAGCATGATAATCAGCACGGAACACAACATTCTACAGAAGAGATAACATTAACATCTAGAGACTTTTGCAGCAAAGTCTTACGACATGATGCACCAGCTTGAAGGTTCACATAAGCCCATAACTATAGTCATACATGCATGCATATATGTATGTATGTATATAGGTGCATAAATTCAACTGCAAACACTATATTTGCAAGATTTATAACAACATAAATATATTTTAACATGGGAATCTAATCATGAGTCATGGTACAAGCAATTAATCAAATGGAAAAGAAAAAAGGCCTTATGTATTGGCACCATCATTAATTGTATTCAACACCCAGGCATCTGAAATAAAATGTCTCTCAAATCATATCTTTCTGAACTTTCAACTTGCAGGATACTTACTCTCCAAGGATTTAGGTTTGTCCATAGCCTAGGTTAGCCACCTCAAACACTTTTCTTGAGGTAATCCCTGATGTTGCATCTCTATTATGTTCAATAGTGTACACATTCCTGCCTCCTTCAGCGCTAGATTTATCATACATTCACCTGAACATCCTAACCTTCACTATGCTGATTCATGGTGGTTCTTCTCACTTGCCAAAATTCTGATTTATGCAATAAGCATTTAAAGAATATAGTTCGCGTAGATGCTTTTATCATAGTCTATTGAACCAACCTTGAGGGGCAACAGATTCTGTTGGTGGGGGAAACCACACTGCTGTCATCCCAGACTGCGATAGATCTGCAGCTTTAGGAGCTAGCTCCAGGTACCACCTCCTTCTCCAGCTTTCCCAATTGAATCCTTGAAACTTCAAATGAAGAGCATATGATGAAAATGAGTGTAAAGGTAGAACTTCATAATTAGAATAAGACTAAAATATATTCCATGCAATGCAGCACATTCACGCCATGTAAACCTTCATTATTAGAAATATATTTGACTAAATTTTTTCTTTCATGAAATATGAGTATGCAAATCAAATGCAATTTACTGGTATCTATGTTTTCTAATAAGTCCTGAGACCTCAGATCCAGTCCACCTAATCACAGAACAATCTCAACATTCTACCGATATTTCCTGCAACCCACATGCCAATGCCGACTCCCAAAGAGTCAAAAAAGGAATAATGTCCTCAATACTAATCATGCATGATATAAAGCAGGTACCTCTACATAGAGATTGGTGTACCATTCCTTTTATAATTTAACTTCCTTCCTCCACCTTATAGCTAAAGCTGCTGAAATCATTTATAAGACCAAGTGCCTTTTTCCATGTTTACAAAAAAATATCAGATACTTGGAAGATATTTTAAGAAGTGATCCAAGCTTGTAAATTATGGGTCCAGGTGCCCTTGTGCATCGTACAATTTATGTACCACTGATTGGCAATATCAGCATGGTAAATCATTTGCTTATCTTGGGTGAATTTCCTATACTGCAATATCAATTTTGTACATCATTATCATGAGACATCAATCTTAGTAGGCATGCTAAGCAAAATTAAAGAAAAAAGAACTAACAATATGCGATCAGCAAATAACTAGAAGACACCTTCTCAACTGATTATTAGTGATTCCAAATTTATCCTGATTTCTAGGAAAACCCCAAAAAAGCACAAGTGTTCAAATTTAAAACCTATGATCAGTTTAACATAATTCTGAAGACCAAGATTTATTTCAAAATTAATTTTGTTCAATTTGTTTTTTAGGCATGCTTTTGTGTGATATGGTTGTGACTTGTAAGATCATGGTACCATGGCTAGGTACCATATAATTTGATGATATTGCTAGGTATTGGAGAATTGCCATCTAAACCTAGGAATTGGTGAGCAAATTGAGGTAAGTAACCCTGGCACTGATCTTAAAGTTTTCAAATTACTGTTGAATTATAATTATAAAAATGTATATGTTATGATATATCTTTCTCAAAATTCGTATCAAGTATATGATTGCATGTGATTCATGAATTTGATTAAATAGCATCCTTCATGAATACTTGATGGTGTATGAATTATGAAATTATGATTGTGTTAGATTGCATGAGAAATGATATTTGAGGCATGTTTATGCATTTTAAATTGTATGATGCCATTTATCATTTTTCCAACCTATTTATGGTGATTATGATTTATGAAAGAAAAATAATATGATTTATGAACTCTCAGATAGCTATGACCGCCTCTAGAAATAAAGGCTAGTCAACACCCTGGAGCTAGCATCCAAAGAATAACAGGCCCTCTGTCAACGGGTTAAAGTTGGTAACGAATAACAGAATTAGTCGACTAAGATTAACAGGCCCTGTCACGGGATTATAGTAACCATAGCAGCACATCCGTCTGAGAGTATGTTTCATAAAGTATAAATAGATGGCAACATTTTTATATGACTTGTATTATTATGATTATGAACTTTCATGGATGGAACATGCATTGCTTTATTACCTGATTTGTGTATATCATCTATAAAATGCTTTATTTTAGCTACAACTGTTAGCTTCTTAAACACTGCATTGGCATAATTATGCTTGATCCAATAAGATAGTACTTGGTTACTTACTGAGCTGTGTGGCTCATATCTTTTCATCTATCTTTTTTTCCTATAGATGAATAAGACTGCTAGGAGCAGGGAGCTTGGTGTTATTCAGGGTTGGGGTAACTGAAAATGTTATATAATAATCAAATTTTAGAAGCTCTGTACTCTTCCCACTTCATGAATAATGTTATGACATTAGTAAATGAAACTATTTACTTTTGTTATAAAATTTTAAGTGGCTTCGTGTTATTGTGTGCATATGATTGCAATAGCATGACCGTGCCATGATCCGGATTCGGGGTTGACATTTAGTGGTATCAGAGCAATAGGTTTAATCAAGAGTAAAAAAAAAAACTCTTAAGTTTTAATTAGGGGAATGGGTAGTTAAGTCTCGTTTAGTTAGATTCCGCATAATTGAAAAGAAAGAAAAGATTTTATTAGTTGTACCATTGGTTAAACATGAAATTTGATTAATACAAATAGTTTGATAGGAGAAAATGAGCAACAGAGAGAGGCAAGTCTTGGCAAATATTGCAGCTAGGAGGAGAGGAGTAAGAGGGAGAGGAGTTGCCAGCCATCCAGTTGAGCAAACTGCTAGCCCAACTGCCACCCAGGCAGATTTTACTAGAGTATGTCAGGTGATGGCTCAGCTCCTTCAGCAGCAATAGCAGATGCAACAACTGATGCAGCAACAGATGCAACAACAGGTGCAAGCCATTGCCCGACCTGCACAGCTTATGGACTCCTACTATGAGCAGTTCGGAAGATTGAATCTTTCTATGTTTGATAGTGGAGCCGATCCGTTGGCTGCTGAGATATGGATTCGGAGAATGGAAGAGATGTATGATGCTCTATAGTTTTCCGAGGATGTCAAGGTTAGGTTGGTTGTTCCTATGCTAAGAGGAAATGCAAAGTTTTGGTGGACAACCATGAAAGCTGCAATTGAAGATGATGATGATCAGCTGACTTAGGATGAATTCAAGAAAATGTTCTATGAGCAGTACTTTCCTAAGTCAGTCAGAAGGACTAAAAAGAATGAATTTTTATCTCTGAGGCAGATAGATGATATGACTGTACTAGAATATGCCAACAGTTTAATGAATTGGGTCGATTCTGTCCCCTAGGCTAACAGATTTGAGCACGGCCTGAGGGATGAAATTCGATCCCGGTTGTCAATCCTGATTTTTACCAGCTATGAAGAAGTCCTGGAGAGAGTACTGAAAGTAGAAGAAGATCTGAAGAGGTTAGAGAAGGAAAGAGGTGATCAGAGAAGGCCCGGAATATCAAGGAACCTGATGAGCCGGCCAAGAAACTTTGAAGGCCCTCCTAACAAGAAGAAGAAATTTAAGGCTTGTCATTTCTGTGGCAAAATGCATGCTAGTCCTTGCTTGAAGAGGATGGGGGCCTGTTTTATATGTGGGCAGCCATGACACATAGCCAGAGATTGCCCAAACAAAAAGAAGGATGAATTTGGACCTTCTAGACTAGCTGATCAGATGTAGAGAGGAGCTGCACGGGTATTCGCACTGACACGACAGGATGCTAGTGCCAACGACAGAGTTGTGGCAGGTATGATTCCCATCAACTTTGTTGATGCTTTTGTACTATTTAATTCTGGCACTACACATTCCTTTATATCCTCCAAGTTCTCTGCATCCTTACATCTCATGCCTGTTAGATGAGCCTTTACTTGTTGCTACCCCTCTTAAGAAGATAGTAATGGTTGATTCTGTTCATAAAAACTGCATAGTTCAGATAGAGGACAGAGAATTATTGGCTGACTTAGTACTGTTAGACATGTATGATTTTGATGTCATCCTTGGTATGAATTGACTGTCTGAATATCATGCTCACATTGATTGCTTTGGCAAGAGGGTAGTGTTTCAGATACCTCTGAACGGAAATTTTTCTATCAAGGTGATGCACCCACTATGAATCCCTCTTTGCACATTATCTCTACAATGAGTACAAGGAAGGCCCTCAGAAAGGGGTGTCAGGCCTACCTAACTTGTGTGGTAGATACTACAAAAGAAACAAGGCTAGAGGATATCCCTGTTGTGAGAGAGTATCCAGATGTTTTCCCTGATGATCTACCTAGATTACCTCCTGATCGGGAGATTGATTTTCAGATCAATCTCTTATCGGGTGTTGGACCTATCTCGAAGGCTCCTTATCGGATGGCCCTGGCAGAGCTAAGAGAGTTGAAGGTTCAGCTATAGAAACTCCTAGAGAAGAAATTCATTCGCCGGAGTGTTTCACCATGGGGAGCTCCTGTACTATTTGTCAAGAAGAAGAAGGATGGAAGTATGCGGCTGTGTATTGATTACGGAGAGTTGAACAAGGTGACAGTGAAGAACAAATACCCTCTACTCCAGATTGATGATTTATTTGATCAGCTGCACGGTGCCCAAGTCTTCTCTAAGATAGATCTACGGTCTGGATATCATCAATTGAAAATCTTAGCTGATGATGTGCTGAAGACTGCGTTTCGAACCAGGTATGGGCACTATGAGTTTTTGGTTATGCCATTTGGACTAACCAATGCGCCAGCTGCTTTTATGGATCTGATGAACAGGGTCTTTAAGCAGTATTTGGATCAGTTTGTTATTATTCTCATTGATGATATACTGATCTATTCTAAGAACAAAGAGGAACATGAAGATCACTTAAGAATGGTGTTACAGATTCTTCAGGAGAAAAGATTATATGCCAAGCTGAGCAAATGTGAATTCTGGCTGGATAGTATTGCATTTCTTGGTCATGTGATCTCTAAAGAAGGGGTGTCAATGGATCCAAAGAAAATAGAAGCAGTGGTGGATTGGCCTCGTCCTACCTATATCACTGAAATCAGAAGCTTCTTGGGTCTAACTGGTTATTACAGAAGATTTGTGGAAAGATTTTTTCAGATCGTTACTCCTTTGACTTGTTTGACCCAGAAACGAGCAAAGTTTGTATGGAGTGAAGATTGCGAGCAAAGTTTTCAAGAGCTAAAGCAAAGGCTGGTATCTGCTCCTATTCTTACTCTACCAATCAGTACTAGGGGTTTCACCATCTATAGTGATGCCTCCAAGAAAGGGTTAGGCTGTGTACTGATGCAAAATGATAAGGTAGTTGCCTATGCCTCTAGATAGCTGAAGCCTTACGAGCAGAACTATCCGACACATGATTTGGAGTTGGCAGCAGTAGTCTCTGTGCTGAAGTTTTGGCGACATTATCTGTATGGTGAGCCTTGTGAGGTATTTACTGATCATAAAAGCCTAAAGTATATATTTACTCAGAAAGAATTAAACATGAGGCAAAGAAGATGGCTTGAGCTGCTAAAAGATTATGATCTACGCATCAAATATCATCCGGGAAAGGCTAATGTTGTGGCAGATGCTCTCAGTAGAAAGTCAGCAGTGGGCTCCATATCTCCTTACCACTCAGAAGCAAATTTTGAAGGATTTTGATATGATGCAGATAGTGGTGATTTCCAAGGGTGCTGGGAGCATGTTGGCTAATTTGTTGGTACAACCTACTTTGACAGAAAGAATAAAGATTCTTCAACAGATAGATGCACATTTGTGTCAGCTCAGAAGTGATGTGGAAAGAGGGTTACAACCCGAACTCCAAATCCACCCGGATGGTACTTTGCGTTTTGGCAGTAGATTATGTGTGCCCAAGGATACTGATCTAAAAAGAGAGATTCTGGAGGAAGCACGCCAGTCTCATTTCTCTATTCATCCCGGCAGCACTAAAATGTATAGAGATTTACGAGAACATTTCTGGTGGAACGGCATGAAGACAGAGATAGCAGGATTTGTAGCTCGGTGCTTGGTATGTCAGCAGGTAAAGGCTGAGCATCAAAGGCCTGCCGGTTTGCTAGAACCATTAGAGATTTCAGAGTGGAAATGGGAGCACATCATTATGGACTTCATAACTAGGCTTCCAAGGACAGTAAGGAAGAATGATGCAGTGTGGGTGATTGTTGATCGCCTCACGAAGTCAGCTCACTTTTTACCCTTTAGGGTTGGCACTTCACTTGATAGGCTGGCTCAGAGGTATATTGATGATATTGTACGCTTACATGGGGTATCAGTAAGTATTGTATCTGATCGGGACCCCCGCTTTGTATCTAGATTTTGGAGAAGCTTCCACACTGCTATGGGCACTGATCTGAGACTCAGTGCTACTTATCACCCTCAGACTGATGGTCAGTCAGAGAGGACAATCCAGACTCTGGAGAATATGCTGCGGACTTGCACTGTTGATCTGGGAGGTTGCTGGGATGATCATATATTCTAGTGGAGTTTGCTTATAATAATAGTTATCATTCTAGCATCCAGATGGCACCTTATGAAGCCTTGTATGGATGAAAATGTCAGTTTCCTCTGCATTAGGATGATGTTGGAGAGAAGAAGCTGTTGGGCCCTGAATTAGTTCAGAGAGCCAGAGAGAAGATTCTACTGATCAGAGAAAGACTCAAGGCAACTCAAGATAGACAGAAAAGCTGGACAGATAAGAAAAAAAGAGAAGTAAAATTTCAAAAGGGGGACTTTGTATTCTTCAAAGTTTCACCCTCAAAAGGTGCTACGAGATTTGGAAGACATGGTAAGCTGAGTCCTCGCTACATTGGTCCCTTCAAGATTCTTGCCAGAGTAGGAGAGGTTGCTTACAGATTGGCTTTGCCATCAGAGTTATCTAGTGTGCACAATGTCTTTCACGTTTCTCTTCTACGGAGTTACATTGCTGATCCCAGCCATGTAGTACAGCATAAACCCCTACAGATTAATAGAGACTGGACTTATGAAGAGTATCCTTTACGCATCATTGATCATAAGGAGTAGATCCTTAGGCGGCGTATCATACCCTATGTGAAAGTTTAATGGAGCAACCATTCGGAGAGAGAGGCCACATGGAAACTTGAGGAGGAGATGCGAGCGAGGCATCCGCAACTCTTTGAAAATGCAGGTATGTAAATTTCGAGGACGAAAGTTTTTATTAGGGGGGAGAATGTGATAACCACCCCCATTTCTGGGAGAAACGGGAGGAGGCCATCACACCAAAGGGCAGGTGTTTGTAACCGCCTGATGGTGGGCGGTTACAACCATCCGCCTTCCCTAGCAATTGGAGGCTATAAGAAGCCCCGATTGGTGGAGAATTTCATCACCCTCTTCCTTCTTCTCCACTGTCTCTCTCTTACAATCCTCTCCGGTTGGTAGATCCCAGTGTTAGACCCACGCCGCCGGAGCAGAAGGCCCCATCGCCGGAGTAGGAGGCGGACGACCATCTTCAGAGCAGGTAAAGCCCTTCTTCATCATTTATTTTTGTAGATCTAGCTTAGAGATTAAATCTAAATGAAAAAAAAGAAAAGGCGGGCGTCGGCTGGGGCGGCCGCGAGCAGCGTCGGCCACAGGCCATGGCTGTCGCAGGCCATCGGCCGCAAGCACCAGTTGCGGCCGCAGGGCGGCCGGTGCCGCTGACTGGCCGGGGAGCGCCGCTGGTTGCAGCTCGGGCCCTCCCCGGGTTCGATCTCCCCTCCGCGGGAGAAGAAAGAAGGGAAGGAAAAGAAGAAGAGAGGAAGAAAAAAAATAAATGAATACTTACTGATGGTCGATCCCCGGCCGCCGACCTCCGCCGCAAGATGTCGGCTGCGGCATACGGGACGCCGATTGTGGGCCCGACCGTGGGCACGGCCGCGGGCCCAGCCGCCAGCCGCTGCTCGGTCCTCCCGAGCTTGACCTCCCCTCATGGGAGGAGGGAAGAAGAGAAGAGGAGGAGAAGAAAAAAAAAGAAAGAAGAAAGAATGGGGGAACCTTCGGGAAGGAAGAAGAAAAGAAGAAAAAGAAAAAGAAAGAAAAGAAGGGAAAAGAAAAAAAAAAGTTTACATAATTAAATAGTAAATAATTAATTAGAGATTTAAGATAATAAACAGATATAAATAAAAAGGAAATAAAAATATTAACCTTATAATTGGGTCAGGCCTGAACCAGACATTGGGTCAGACCTAAACCAGAGATCTGACCAGACCTAAACCTGACATTGGGTCAGACCTAAAATAGAAATATGACCAGACCTGAACCAGACATTTGGTCCGACCTAAACCAGAGATCTCACCAGATCTGAACCAGAGATTGGGTCAGACCTAAACCAGAGATCTGACCAGACCAAACCAAAAATTTGGGTCAGATCTGAACCAGAAAGTTGGTTTGACTTAAATCAGAAATTTGATTAGACCTGAACCAAAAATTTGAGTCAGACCTGAACCAGAAAATTGGTTTGACCTGAATCAGAAATTTGATTAGGCCTGAACCAGAAATTTAGGTCAGACCTGAACCAGAAAATTTGTTTGACCTGAATCAAAAATTTGACTAGACCTGAATCAGAAATTGAAATTAAACCAGGTTAGGAACCCGATAATAAAATTGAGTCCTACAGATGGGCTGTAAATGGATTAATTAAGAAAAGAATATAAATAAATAGAAATTGAACATGCAAATAACATGTAATTTGATGATATTGCTAGGTATTGGAGAATTGCCATCTAAATCTAGGAATTGGTGAGCAAATTGAGGTAAGTAACCCTGGCATTGATCTTAAAATTTTCAAATTACTGTTTAATTATAATTATAAAAATGTATTTTTAATGATATATCTTTTTCAAAATTCGGATCAAGTATATGATTGCATGTGATTCATGAATTTGATTAAATAACATCCTTCATGAATACTTGATGGTGTATGAACTATGAAATTATGATTATGTTAGATTGCATGAAAAATGATATTTGAGGCATGTTTATGCATTTTAAATTATATGATGCCATTTATCATTTTTCCAACCTATTTATGGTGATTATGATTTATGAAAGAAAAAGAATATGATTTATGAACTCTCAGATAGCTATGACCGCCTCTAGAAAGAGAGGCCAGTCGACACCCTGGAGCTAGCATCCAAAGAATAATAGGCCCTCTGCCAACGAGTTAAAGTTGGTAACGAATAACAGAATTAGTCGACCAAGATTAACAGGCCCTATCACGGGATTATAGTGACCATAGCAGCACATCCGTCCGAGAGTATGTTTCATAAAGTGTGGATAGAAGGCAACATTTTTATATGACTTGCATTATCATGATTATGAACTTTCATGGATGGAACATGCATTGCTTTATTACCTGATTTGTGTATATCATGTATAAAATGCTTTATTTTGGCTACAACTGTTAGCTTCTTAAACACTGCATTGGCATAATTATGCTTGATCCAATAAGATCGTACTTGGTTACTTACTGAGCTGTGTGGCTCATATCTTTTCATCTATTTTTTTTTTCTATAGATGAATAAGACTACTAGGAGCAGGGAGCTTGGTGTTATTCAGGGTTGGGGTAACTGAAAATGTTATGTAATAATCAAATTTTAGAAGTTCTGTACTGTTCCAACTTCATGAATAATGTTATGACATTAGTAAATGAAACTATTTATTTTTGCTATGAAATTTTAAGTGGCTTCATGTTATTGTGTGCATATGATTGCAATAGCACAGCCGTGTCATGATCCGGATTCGGGATATGACATACAGCCTCCTCCAGATTTTGCTCATCCGCCTGGGAAGGTCTATCGTCTTCGTAAGGCGCTCTAAGCCTTAAGCAGTCTCCTTGAGCTTGGTTTTTTAAGTTCATCTCAGTCCTGACTCAGTAGGGCTTCATTCCTAGTGCATATGATTCTGCACTATTTCTTCGGCAATCTGAGGCTGGTATTGTTCTTCTCTTGCTATATGTCGATGATATAGTTATTACTGAAAGTGACGTCTCAGGGATTCATACACTTCAGCAATTATTTGGACAACAGTTTAAAATAAAGAATTTAGGATCCCTCAGCTACTTTCTTGGTCTTGAAGTGACATCCAGCTCAGATTGTTACTATTTTTCTCAGGCTAAGTATGCCTATGAGCTACTGTCTCGTGCTGGGTTGATAGATAGCAAGACTGTGGATAGTCCTCTGAAAGTGAATATTAGGCTTCTTCCCACTGATGGTGAACTATTGAAAGATGCGACTTTGTATTGGCAGTTAGTTGGTAGTCTCATTTATCTAACCGTTACACGTCCTGATGTCTCTTATGCAGTCATCTTGATTAGTCAATTTATGCATGCACTACGCTTTACACACTACGCAGCAGTTCTACGGATCCTCCGGTACGTTCAGGGTACATTATTCCATGGCCTTTCTTTCTCAGCCCACTCCACTTTGGATCTTCAGGCCTATTCCAATGCCGATTGGGCAGGCGACCCTACAGATCGTCGTTCTACCATTGGCTATTGTTTCTTGCTTGGTTCTTCTCTTATCTCTTGAAAAAACAAGAAACAAACAGTTGTCTCTTGTTCCAGTACAAAGGCCAAGTATCGTGCACTAGCAGACACTACCTCTAAGTTCTTATGGCTTCGATGGTTACTACACGACATAGGTATTCCTTTGGCCAAGAGCTCTTCTCTTTATTGTAATAATATGAGTGCCATGCAGATCGCTCATAATGATATGTTTCATGAGCGAACGAAGCATATTGAGAAAGACTGTCACTTCATTCGGCATCACATCAAGCAAGGCGCTCTTCAATTAAGATATTGCTTCTGCAGATCAGCTTGCTGACATTTTTATGAAGGCACATCCGCCGGGGCGTCATCATGATCTGGTTGGCAAACTCAAGTTGGCATCTTCGCTACCATCTTGAGTTTGAAGGAGGATGTTAGACTATAGCTTAGTTGTATAAGAGTTGTAACTTAGCTGTATAACAGTTGGGTATGAGCTATATTGATTAGACTAAATATGGGTTGTATATAAGCTGTGTATGCCTCTCCTCAACTATAAAAGAAGGGAAGGGCTATGACACTGGTGTCCAAAAACTTTGAACAAAGATCGTATTCTTCCCTCTACGCTTGCTCTACTCTTCCTCTGTCTCTCTCCCTTCCTTTATCATAGTCAATTCAACATTTTCTTGTTCTAAAATAACATTTTCTTATGCACGTATAAAAGGAAACCACATGTCCAAAGAATCAATTTAAGACATGCCTTTTTGAGAATCAATTGAATGCCAAAAGTTTGCACATACAAACTAATAATTAGAGAATCTCCTGATAAAATTGGATATCTATAAGTTCTTTATACAATGTGAAAATTCAGGTAAGTATTCTTTCTTCTTGCTTCCACTCAAGTCCCCGAAACACCCCCCCCCCCCCCCCCCCCCCCCCGCTTCCTCCCTTTTTCCCCTACATCCTGGCACAAGAATCCTGGCTCTGCTCCTGTATGAAGTAAATAAAGACTCTGAAGTCATGTTTTCTAGAGTCTAACTTTATATCAAATAAATATTTATCTGTCATAAAAAATATGTAACTGTAGATTGGAGTTTCTGACTCTGAATTTCACTTTGATTGCAAGCACCTGTGTCGAATGTGTCATTAGTTATCAACACCCAGGCAACAGTGGAGCAATTATTTTCTATTTATTGGAGAAAATGAAAAAGAAAATAAAATCCCTAAATCCCAGGAACTAAAAGACAGCAATCAATAACCTGTATGTGCAACGATGCCCATGCAGTATTGTGAAATATTAGAATCTGACCACAATAATTACTGAACAATCTCGAGAGGAATACTAACCACGATCTCATGCCCAGTGCCAGTGCCAGGCTCTGCACGAAAATCCACAGTTAACTATTGTTGACACTCGCCATTTTTGTTCGGAAGATAATATCATACACGAAAGCATACATAGCCATTGTATTAAATGAAAATAACCTAATTTTGTTTGTTCAGGGGTCCTTTGCCATTGTACAGTTTTCCTCTGTAAAGCACGTTCCAAAGCCTTCCGCTTCTTCTCTACAGCTTCTTTCTCAATTACATGCTCAACAAGCATATCTGCCTCTTTTGGTTTTTCTTGTGCTATAGACCACACTTCATCAGGTTTGGGCAAGTTCAATGACAGGGATTTTGCTGCTAGTGCCTCAGACATATTAACTTTTCTCGGTGGCAACCTAGGACAGATAGTTGTAATCCTACGGGCCATCCATTCAGGTATCTCTCTTCGAGGACCTTCAACAAGCAGTTTCCACTTTTGTGAATCATCACCAGTCAAAAGATCAATCCTTCCTCCATTAACTAGATAGTCCACATCTTCTTCATCTTCTCCAGGTGATTTTTCCCCATGCAAGATTGACTCTGCAATCTCTGCTCTCCGTCTCCAGACCTCTGAAGCAGCTTCAGATGCTTTCAGAGATCTCTGCAGGGCAGCACATCTCCTCATATAGGCTTGGTCTTTTATACGTGCTGTTTCCTTGATGGCTTCAACGGCAGCCATGAAGCTTTCCAGTTCAACCTTGAAAGCCTTTCCAGCTGCTTTTTCCCTTTCTGCCGCCTCCTCCTTCATTTTCTCTAACAATGACCTGACTTCCTCTTCCTTTTCAACAGACTTCTTCTTAGTTAGTTCTTGAAGATCATTCAGGGCTTTTTCTGCAGCATTAGCACGAAGATAAGAAGCCTTTGCTTGTGCTAGAGCTTGTTCCAACTCAGACTTAAATCCCTCAGCCTCACTTTTCATAATAAGCAATCGAGATTCTAAATCACTGACAGCATTCTGTAATGCAAAATTTTGAGACCGAAGAGCTGCAATCTCATCCATCAAATTTTCTCCACCAGAGAGAGCCGATACAGATTTTTTTGCATGGCTGCTGGCTTGTTCTGCTGCAGACAAGGCCTTGTTTATTGCATCTGTTGATTGATCAGCAATAGAGGAGATAGTACCCTCAGCAGCACTTCTTATCTGTTCCTCGATGCGATAAGCTGCTTCGGCAGCAGAAGTTTCCGCAGCAGACACCCTTAACCAAGCATCTTCTAATATGTGAGAGGTAGCTTGCTGGAAAGCAAGTTCTGCTAATTTCTCAACCTGCACAGCAAGTTCAATCGCATCTTGTTTGGCAAGAACCAACTTGGATTCCAAAGCAACTTTGTCCTCGATTGATTCCTGCAGCTTGTGATTGAACAGAGATTCAGCTGCTTCGAGTTCTGCAACTGCTAATTCCTTGTCATGCTTTATCATATCAGCATATTCCTGCAGCTTAGCCTGTGACTGTGCCAACTCTTCAAGTAACTCATCTCTCTCTTTTCCAGTGGCCTCCTGATTTGATCTTGCCTCAGACAGCGCAATAGTGGACCGAGCAAGTTCACCACCATTGCCTTGTGAAGAGTGATCTCCATCTCCAACAATCTCTTCAAAGGTGTCATCGGACTTGTCCTGTTATAAAATTCAGTACCATATTACAATTTCATTTGCAGTTGCATCTTTTGCATGTCCAAATAAATCTACATGAATATGTTTCGAGAAGAAAGTCCGAGACCAGTGCCCTCCATTCCTACCGGGCCAGCACGTACTCTAATACTGAATGCACGGAAGCCTTCATTAATTGATACATTTTTCCTGAGAGAAATCCATATCGATATGAAACTGAATGGGAAAAACAAAGTGATTGTCCATTTAAAAAGGGAAAAAAAAAGATCTTTGAGGATACCTTTTTCTATCAGAAAAATTCCTAGGAGCTTTCAGCTGCCACCTGCGGCAGACTGGTGAAATCTGGAGCCAACATTTGCGGAAATTGAGTGAACCACGAGAAGGACACCACAGGGTTGCATCAGCGCAGGTGGCAATAGCCATCTGTGACCGTCCATAGATACATAGCATTTTAATCTAGTAGGCATATCACTTGATCGAAATGACCAAAAAAATCATAAAAAAGAAGTACTTCGGACAAAAAGATTCAGAGAGAACATAATAAAGGATGAATAATTTGAAAAAAAATGGAGATCCATCATCTGTAGCTGAGTATTCTACTGAAGAAATATTTCCACATTTGTTTCATTTCACAAAATTAAATATTTAAATGAAAAACCCTCGTCACTACCATTCCCATACAATTAAAAAACAATAAAAAAAGTGTTTGCCGAGTCCCAATTAAAAAAAAAAGCATCAAATGTGAAAAGTGAAGAAGAATAAAATGGGAGAAGAAGAAGATCCAAAAAGTTCAACCTATCATATCAAACAATGGCAATGGTCACGTCGGATCGGCACACGAACCAAATGAAAAAAAAGAAGAAGAAGAAAGGAGACCTATCTTACCTAAGAATTGGAATCAATCGTAGAGATACGAGCCAATCTAGCGTTCTTGGTCTCCGTAGGAGTTGAGATGACCTTTCTTGCTTCGTCTTCTCCGTTCCCCTTCCGAACTCTTGGAAGCCGACCATGGAGTCGGAGTGGCGCGGAGTTGTTTGCTCACTAATAAACCAATCTCTATTCTAACTTACCTTAATGCCCCTGTATTACGTGAAAAGGACGAGCCGTGGTTTTGATGGTATTAATGTAATTAAATGTCGAAGCGTGACGGAGAAATGAAGGCGTGGAATCCCCTCCCCGAGTTTCGGCTACGAAAGTTCGTCAGGGGATGTCCATGCTTGGGATCACGGGGATACCCTTTCGGCCTTTCGGGAATGATAGCGGGCTACAGCACTTCGGGAACAGCTAACCATGGCCTTCTGTTAAGATGTTCCGTCAAGCATTGTCGTGGCCTCGTGCAGATTTTTCGTCTCTACAGGGAGCCATCTTTTACATCCAAAGTTGTGAAGGAGCACCAGAAGCAAAAGGACCGATTGAACCTGGTGCAGGTGGAAAGATTGAATCCAGGACCAAGCGACCGTTTATTGACTCCCATACCATATCAGATGTGCCGTTCATCTGTGCCGAAAATAGATCTCAGCCATCTGTCAATAAAAATATTACTGATATGCTCCAGCCCCGTCTAGCCATCACTATCGATCAACACTAGCCATTACTATCGATCAACATTAGGGGTGCAAATGGGTCTGATCGGATCATGAGTAACTCCGACAAATCAATTTTTTACTCGGATCTTAATTTTGGAGCCAAATCCGACCCAATAGGTCGGATCCACCGCTACAATTTTTGACCTAATGGGCCATTCGGGTCGGATCGGGGCCATGTATAATCCAGACCCAACCCAAAAAATTTAGGTACGATTCTACTTCGGGTTGAATCCGGTTCATGTCAATCCATTCATGGCTTCAAAACTTGTATTTGCACCTCTGCGGGCTGCAGCCCGTGGGCCCAACAAATTTTACAGATTCAGATCGGTTACATTGGATTGTAGAATTGAAAATCTACCAAATTTTAAATAAGTTAGGTCAAGCCAGATCGGATCCAAATCCGATCTGAAAAATAGAACGGATCCAATTTTAGAATCCGATCCAGCCCTATGGTCCTTCAAAATGGGCCGGATCTAAGCTGGTCGGATCAGATCGGGTTACAGTTCAATCCAACCCATTTGCAGTCTTAATCAGCACCATTCATTTGATCTCATATCTACTCGTACGGAGGCTCCTGTATGGTACCAAAGTCCTTAATGCCACGTCACTACAACTATTTCAAGATGTCCGGCACCAATTCGCAATTGCCAAGGATCGCCATTTGACGATTGTTAAGCCTAAACTCATGCGGCGCTCCCAACTTGCGGTCGAATTCCTTGACCATTAAAGCCGGCATCTGTATCTCCGGATTCTACGAGGAGACCTCTTTAGGTCTTATATTAGATCATATTGGATCCGTGGAAAGGGGCGGGGAAGAAAGAGAGGGGAAGAGATGAAGGAGATGAGCTCAACCGCAAGCGACCCGAGGCAGCCATCGACGGCGAGGCCCTACGTGGCTCCGACGCTATCTCCGCAAGATCTCCCCATCGACTACTCCGGATTCTTCGCCGTGATCTTCGGAGTCACCGGCGTCATGTTACGAGTACGCACTCTATCGATCCTTCTAAAGCCTCCCTTTCTTATAGAATTCAAGCTTCCTTTTTTAAGCTCCTAAATTATATGTGTTTAGATTTTAGTCTTTTCTCCGGATTTTGTTCTTTATTAGTTCCCTAGCGTTTTATTCTTCTCTTTTGTAAAAAATTTCAATTTCATCGCAGATCTGTTAAACATATAAGTTGCGTTTTTATTTTATTACATTTCGATTGTTTCGTCAAAGTCAAAATCAAGAGGAAGGATGTGACGGTGAATAGGGATTCACAAAATCACCCTGAGCACTTTTCTTTTTTTTTTCTTTTTTTTTTTTTTTTGCTTTTTTCATTCTTGTTTCCTTCTCCAAGGTTTAGGAGAATTGTGCAGACCGTTTCCAAATTGAAATCGAAGAAAGCCATAAAGCTGCTCAAAACTTTGATAAAAATTAGGAATTTAGTAGAAAATAAGGTAAGTATGGCAATACTACCAGTTCCTATGAACAAATGGAGGCACAAACTATTGCAAATTGGAGTAAGGATGATGTTGATTTATCGAGAATATTGAGACTTTTAGCTAGTTCTGTGTTGCTGGACCTTCAGTTGAACTAGCTATGGCATAGCTTATTGAATGGACCTTTTCAAAGATTCTTTAATAAACATGCCCCTACCATCACCAGCAAGAGTATAGGTGCGGTTTGTTTAGAAGCTTTGTCATGTGGCTAATGCCTCAAGCTTGTGAATTTTCTAGCTTTCTTATTTAGCATTAGAAACTATCATAGTTAATATCAAAGTAGACTAAATAAAAGAAATGCTTTGGTAACACAGAAACCTAACCCAACGGGAAAAACAGGGCAGCACAGTGAATCTGTAATTGCTCCTCCATTTGGCAACCTGTGTGGTGCCAGTTGAAAGGAAGAAAACCTTTGTAGCTTTATTGTATGAAATTTCTTTATTACCGTACCACTGCTCTTAAAATTGGCATTAAAAAACATTTTGTCCACATTTTATTTTATGTTAAAGTTAATAAACAGAAACAGGGAGCATAAATATTGTAGTGTCAAAACTGCTCTGGGACAATACCCATTTAATTTTGTGCAAGAGGATTTTTCTTTCACAAAAAAAAAACTTATTTGGCTTTCAGAATTTAAGAATGGATGGAATTGACATCTATTTTGAAGTTCCAATTCCCTTTACCCTTCCCCCTGTACCTTTTTTTTATTATTAAAGTGCATGAGAAAATTAGATGTTTACTCTCACTGTAGTCCGGAGTCAGGACTATGTAGCATGGTCTTGACTGTTGATGATGTCAAGTTGAGATGAAAGTTACCTGATCAAGGCATCTATTTTGGTAAGACTGAGTCCTGCTACCTATGTTGCTCATCTTCTTCTTTTTTGTCCTATGTTCATGTTTTCTTCCAGGTGTTTTAAGCTGAGAATGCTGATATGACTATCGAACATTGATCCTGTCTAGGTCTAAATTCATCATATTTACTAGATGCTTTGGAAATATTAGGAAAAGTGTATTGGATGCTGAGGCATTCTTCATGAATATCCTTGTGCACATGCATTTTCCAGCTCTCCCGTGCTGGTTCAACTGCTTGTAATGATTGGCCAACAGAGGCTGTGGCAATAAATATTTTATTTGCAATTGTAACTTCTATGAACAAATTCATCATGCCTGGTCTTGCATTGATATTCAGTAACTCTGTTGCTTATGCTGTACTTCTGATTTACAATGCATATTCAGAACACTAATAATTTTTTGGTGAAGGGTTGGTGATAGTTGTTAATAGTCTGAATTGTTGGGATTTGCTATCAGAGGTGAATGTGTAACTAAATTTTGGCTGCTGTGGTCCAATCTAGAACCAATTACAATGTTTCTAGTGGTCTTTGTGATGATATTAATTGACTTGAGATGCTTCCACACTTAAAAAGCACATTTATTAATTTGGGATGAATTTCAATTTTTAGGTTCTCTCTATTCATGCATGTATATGTGCATGCAAACACACATGTATATATAAATATGTGCGTGTTTGTGTTTGCTATTTTTCTTTTTCTTTGACTTGTTTAATCCAAAAACCATTCGCTCTTAAGTCGATAGAAACATTCCAATCCCCAAAAATAAAACTACGAATTTATTATTTTATTCTATTTTTATTAATTATTTGATTATTAGAGTTTAATCAAAAATTCAAACAGAAGTAGTTGTACACTATCTAATATAATATTTGCATAATAAATTATGCTATAATATAGTAGAAACTTATATGATGTGTAACTTTATTTCCAATCATATAGTTTTACTATGGAATGATTATGGTGACGTATTAATATTTTGTATACATATTTTATTCACATCAAGTTTTAAAGTAACAACCATTTTAACAGTTTGAGTCCCCTTTGTTATGTGATATTCATAATGATTGGAAGATAATAACAGCCATTATAATGGGTTATTTAGTGTTATATGGGTCTCAATAAGGTAAATAAAGACCATTTTCATAGATATTATTCTGTATTCGATTTTCTATATCAATTTTTCATCCAAAAGTGAGGGTGAGCCTTGCACAATAGTAAGGTTATTCCATTGTGATCTAGGTGTGATAGGTTCGAAACACATAAACAGCTTCTTCGCTTGTGGGGTAAGTCTGGGTACATTTGACCCTCCTCAAATTGTGCAATGGTGGGAACCTTGTGCACTGGGTTGCTCTTTTTAATTTTCATCAAAGAGTGATTATATGAATTGAAAAATAATAATTTTCTATCAAGGGAACAATGCTGACAAATAACATAATTATTTTTAGAAATCACACATTTTAGGACAAATAATTGCCACTAAATGCATCAATAAAGTTGCTGGTAGGGTTCCATTATAATGGGATAACCATGTTATCTAAATCTTTGTTCACAAACTAATATTTAAATTGATAAACTTTGTTATAAAGATATAATAAATTATAGTTTTGATTATGGTTCTCCTTGTAAACATGTTTTTGCACTTACATTTTCACTAGTATATATAGTCTGTGTAAATCGTATAAGTCTTTGAAGCCTTGAACTTCAAGTCAACTCATTATTGTAGTTCTATAGTCTACTCAAGTGTTGGAATATAGTAGTAGAAGCAGCATTTTTTGAGTTTTCTATGGATTTATTTATTTTCTGTCAATGTTTTGGTTCAAGAACGAGCAAATGTCTGCTTGGTGCTCGGTGATTATGATGATGATACTGATATAGACATGCTCTGTCATGAAGATACTTGAGTTTATCTAGTTAACCTCTTTTTTGTGTTTTTGTTTCACTGCATTTTCCCCCAATCGCATGGTTAGAACTTCGAACAAGCTCACTAATTTGATTGGAATTGTTACACCTATGATCTTAATAAATTTTTCTCCTCCTGTGTGTGCAGTACAAGCTTTGCTCTTGGCTGGCCATAATTTTTTGTGCTCAGTCTCTTGCAAATATGAAGAATCTTGAAAATGATCTCAAACAGATATCTATGGCTATGATGTAAGTAATGCTTTCAAGTTTTGTTCCTTCTAGCTTTCTATTTAGATCATTGTTTGTTTCTGCCTAAATGGTTTGTCAGTAAAAGATCTTTATTATTAATTCATTATTGAATTCTATTTGCAGCTTTCTTCCATTTCATTTTTCCAGAATGTAGCTTAGCTAGGAGCGTGCGTAATTTTTATTTAAACTTAGCATAGAATGAGATATCACATTATGCTGCTATGAATTTTAGAGTTCTCATCCATTAATTGGTTGATAAACAAAGCATGGAGTCAATATTGGAAATGTAGTATATTCCTTTGTGGTTCTCATGGTAAGTTTGAATATGTCTAGGTAAATTACGATTTCTTTTTCATGTTTTGCCTCTCCATTTTTTTGATATAGATACACTTTACAGTTTAAGGAGAGTACAAGTGTCCACAGTGTTCCTTAAGCCAATGATTAGAAGGTTTGAGAACGGATACATAATGCAGTCCTTCAGAGTTAAGCGAACTGTTATTCCCAACTCCATATGTGATCCCTACATGACATGATTTGTGGCTTAAAAACCCATACCCATCATTGACCTTGGAGAACTTTCAAACATATGCTCCTTTTGTGAGATTGTCTAAGGATGACCTTGGTTCAAGTCCTCTCCACCCTCATTGCTAAAGCCACTTTTGTCTGACAGCTGTGCTTACATGGACTGTCTTCACTTGTCAAATAATTACCTTCTTGGTGATTTTGCATGTTTTACTCCATCACCTTGACCATCAGTATCTTGGCAGCGTGGAAGCAAACAATGGATTGGTAAGAAAAACTAGAATGAAGTCTTCGTTTCCAGTTGGGAAGTCTAATTTTGAGCTGGTAAATCACAAGGTCTGAACTCTGAAACTTGGATGTAGAGCTTACCCGCAGCTGCATGTCATAGATGTTAGTACATCTCTCCACCCTTTTTGAAAAATCACTATAATGAAAGCAGCTGCCACTTACTATCAAAAAAGAAAGCATCTGCCACCTGATAGCCCCTGACGTGTTTTATAGAAATTGATGGAAGGCACAAAGCCATTTCATAGCATCATAACATGAACTTAAGGTGTACAGAGACTTGCTTTTGGAGTGGAACATAATCATTTGTCATTGACATACTAAATGATACTTTCTCCTCTCTCCAGTCCAAGGTTTAAAATCATGGCTATTGTTGCTGGAAATTGGACCCGAGGGCGGCCGTCGGCTGAGGAGGAGGAGCTCCGGCGCTGGGACGGCAGGAGGAGGCGGTCCGTCGGCGGGCGGCGTCCTTCGGAGGACCTGCAAGAAGCCGGTGGCCGGGGTTTCCGGCGCCGACCCTCCGATGCTTAAGTCAAAGAGGGCTAATGTGTAAGGGGAGAGAGGAGATGGACTGTATGTAGAAGTCCGAAGCCTCCCCTGGGAGGAAGAAGCTTCCCTTTTTATAGGAAGAGTGGCAGGGTTATCTGTGATGTGACTGGGCGAATTAATGGGTCACCGTCACGATTGGACGTGGGCGTGTGAAGTAATGAGTTGCCGTGGATGGCCCGTTTCCATCATGGGAGGAGATGGCGCGTAGCCGGAGCTTGCTTGTGGCGCGCAGTGCAGTACATTCTTGGGAATGGTGAGGCGTTGACAGTCGTAGCAGGGTATGGTTCCTGATTGATATGTCGTGGCGTGGCCGACAAGTAAAGCATGGTGCGGTGAGGCTGCTGCAGGGCATGGCCGCAGCATATAGACGACGAGGTCGGCCTTCTGAGGTCAGCTTTCTGAGCTCGGCAGCCTTCTGTGCTCGGCCTTCTGGTCTCGGCCTTCTGAGCTCGGCAGCCTTCTGAGCTCGGCAGCCTTCTGTGCTCGGCCTGCTGTGCTCGGCCTTCTATGCTCGGCCTGCTGTGCTCGGCCTTCTGAGCTCGGCAGCCTTCTGTGCTCGGCAGCCTTCTGTGCTCGGCAGCCTTCTGGTCTCGGCCTGCTGTGCTCGGCCTTCTGAGCTCGGCTCGCTATCGGATTTGGATGCTTTAATTGTATTTGTGGGGTGGTCCATTTTTTTTCCAACACTACCCCCCGACTTCCGAGTTTGAGTTGCTTTTTGGCTCGGGCGAAGGAAGTAGTCCAGTCGTCGATCATCCTATAATATAGCCAAATATGTATAGAGATGTACGTGCCAAGTAGGGTGTACCTCTAATGCAGTTGGAGTTAAGTGCTTCAGGTTGACTCAGCGGCCTTCTTTGGCTTGTGGTCGACTCAGCAGCGCCCCCACTCAGATCGGGGCGTGTTGGAGATGTAGATATCCGGAGACGCGGACCTTGTCCGTTGGTGACCGTGCGGCCCCACTCAGATCGGGGCGACGTTGGAGATGTAGATATCCGGAGACGACGGACCTTGTCCGTTGGCGACCGTGCGCCCCCACTCAGATCAGGGCGATGTTGGAGATGTAGATATTCGGAGACGGCGGACCTTGTCCGTTGGCGACCGTGCACCCTCACTCAGATCGGGGCGACGTTGGAGATGTAGATTTTCGCAGGTCAGCTTTTGCCTTCTCCGACCTGGGAATATATTGAATATTGAAATTATTTAAAGCCGAAGTGACGTCTCGTACCTTTTGGAGGCATTTTGACGACTCCCGAGCTTCGAAGTCCCTCAGGACTTGGCTTAGCACCGGCGGAGAGTCGTTGGAGACCCTTAGGAGATAGGCGTTGAGTTCTGGGCTGCGGCACTGCCCTCCAAGGCCACAGAGTCGTCGATATGTAGTATATAGGAGCTATATTGAGAGAGTCTTCTTCTCCATGTTAAGCTCGGCCAGTGGAGAACTGCACGAGGGGGTGGCAGATAGGGACCGCAGCTCGGAGAGAGCCTGGTCGGCCAATAATAGCGTTGAAGGCCGAGCCGACCTGGGCTACAAAAAAGTTTAGCTTCACAGTACTTTCTCGGGGGGCGCGCGCAGCCGTGATTAGCAGGCCGAGAATCCCTTTCGCCGGTACGGGACCTACTGTGAAGCCGGCCAGAGGGTTGCTCATCTTCTCCAGTTGTTTTACAACCATTGGAAGGCATCAAGAAACAAGATGTTCGTAGTGCTTTTATTATCCACAAGTCCTTTTACGTCAGATTTTGCAATAACTACAGCATGGCTATTAGGGGTTTCAACACTCTTTTGGTCTTCATAAAGGGAGCTCTGGGTCCTGTTCTTCTGGCTGCCCCCTTTTAGTCATGGACGAACCAACCCAGTCGACCTCGGCGGATGAGTGCCTCGATCTCGTCACGGAGCCGGTAGCAATCTTCCGTGTCGTGGCCGTAATTTCGGTGGAAGCGACAGTACTTCTTCGAGTGCTTCTGCAACTCTGATGGCCATGTTTTTGGGGGAGGTCGGAGGTAGCCCTGACCCTCAATTTCCATGAGGATCTCGGCTCGGTTGGATGTGAGGGGAGTGTATTCCTCGAATTTTTGGAGGGAAAACCTCTGCCGAGCTGGACTTTTGGGCCGAGGAGGATTATCCTCATGCCATGGGGATCTGCTGCTTAGTTGGGAGCGCTTCTTTTGCATCTTGGCAGGTCGCTCGACTGCTTTCCGCCGAGAGGCCATGGCTTCCTCAGCTTTGGCGTACTTGCGAGCTCGGGCCAACATTTCAACAAAGTCGGCATGGAAGCTCTTCTCAATCGAGAAGACAAATTTGTAGGACCGATCTCCAGTCTTCAATGCTGACATTGCAATTGACTGGTCGAGATCGCGAACCTCCCACGTTGCAGCGGTGAAACGGTCGATGTAGTCTTTAAGGGACTTTCCTTCCTTTTGCTTGATATTGAGGAGAGAATCCGATGTTCGCCGCTGGTGTCGGCTGGCAGCGAAGTTGGCAGCGAACTGCCTGCCGAGCTGCTCAAAGGAGGATACAGTGCTCGGCTTCAGACCGGAGAACCAAAGTCGAGCCGACTCCTCGGAGGGTTGCAGGGAAGGCTTTGCAGAGCAAGGCCTCCGAGGACCCTTGCAATGCCATAAGGGCTCGATAGCTCTCCAAGTGATCAAGGGGGTCGGTGGTCCCGTTGTAAGGCTCTATCTCAGGCATTTTGAACCTCGGTGGGACCGGCTCATCTTCGATCTGGCGAGAGAAAGGTGACTTGGTGGTGAACTCAAAGTCATCTTCACGCCTTGCTTTCTGGCTGTGGAGCGCCTCGATCTGCCGCTCGAGTTTCTCGATCTTTCTGCCGAGCTCGGGTGGGACTCTTGTTGCAGCTCGGCATGGGGCAGGCCCCGCCTCAGATGGGTGCTTCCGGGCTCGAGGCGTCAGGCTTCGGCGTGAGCTCGCAGGATAATGGATGCGCGACAAGCCCTCCCGGCTCGAGGGTCGAGCTCGGTGGGAGCTTTGGTGGTGGCGACGCTCTACAGAAAAATGACGTTGCGAGCGGCGTCCTGAGGACTCATGGTTGTGAGGAGGGAGTAGAGGCTGGTCTTCTACTTGCTGTAGGCCTCGAACGGCCATAGTGAGTGTTTGTACTTGTTGAACAAGCAGGTTGAACTCCTCTGGTTGGACCTGAGGGACTTGATCCGCCGGAGGCATTAGTGGCGAGTTCTGGACTGAATGTCTAGGACTTGGTGCGGGACGCCGTGAGGCGTTGGAGGCCCCTTTGCTCCTTAGCTTCATGGTCACGACTCGGGCCCTTCCTCTAGCGTCAACTGTTGCTGGAAATTGGACCCGAGGGCGGCCGTCGGCTGAGGAGGAGGAGCTCCGGCGCTGGGACGGCAGGAGGAGGCGGTCCGTTGGTGGGCGGCGTCCTCCGGGGGACCTGCAAGAAGCCGGTGGCCGGGGTTTCCGGCGCCGGCCCTCCGATGCTTAAGTTAGAGGGGGCTAATGTGTAAGGGGAGAGAGGAGAGGGACTGTATGCAGGAGTCCGAAGCCTCCCCTGGGAGGAAGAAGCTTCTCTTTTTATAGGAAGAGTGGCAGGGTTACTTGTGATGTGACTGGGCGAATTAATGAGTTACCGTCACGATTGGACGTGGGCGTGTGAAGTAATGAGTCGCCGTGGATGGCTCGTTCCCATCATGGGAAGAGATGGCGCGTAGCCGGAGCTTGCTTGTGGCGCGCAGTGCAGTACATTCTTGGGAATGGTGAGGCGTTGACAGTCGTAGCAGAATATGGTTCCTGATTGATATGTCGTGGCGTGGCCGGCAAGTAAAGCATGGTGCGGTGAGGCTGCTGCAGGGCATGGCCGCAGCATATAGACGACGAGGTCGGCCTTCTGAGGTCAGCTCGGCTTTCTGTGCTCGGCCTTTTGAGCTCGGCAGCCTTCTGTGCTCAGCCTTCTGTGCTCGGCCTTCTAGTCTCGGCCTTCTGAGCTCGGCAGCCTTCTGGTCTCGGCCTGCTGTGCTCGGTCTTCTGTGCTCGGCCTGCTGTGCTCGGCCTTCTATGCTCGGCCTGCTGTGCTCGGCCTTCTGTGCTTGACCTTCTGAGCTCGGCAGCCTTCTGTGCTCGGCCTTCTGAGCTCGGCAGCCTTCTGAGCTCGGCAGCCTTCTGGTCTCGGCCTGCTGTGCTCGGCCTTCTGAGCTCGGCTCGCTGTCGGATTTGGGTGCTTTAATTGTATTTGTAGGGTGGTCCAATTTTTCCCCCAACAGCTGTTATAGCATTATAAGAGCTGTTATTGTGGTACTGGCTGCCCCCAGTCAGTCCAACCAACTTCCTTGGAAACCTGTACCATGAAAATATTGAAAAAAGCAATTTGATCCATATGTAGTTTATCTGTACATGATTCATTAACCTCTGATCCATTTTAACACTCTGTTAAGGATTCCAACTTTGTAAGAATTTAAGCTTCAAGTGGGATTCTTTTTAAAATATTTTTAGATAAAATTCTTTGTTTATCAAATATGAAACAACTCCACCTTTCTTAATCTGGTCACCAACACCTTCAAAATACTATGTGAGGCCAACATGTCTGGTTTCTTCCCACTTTCCTTTAAAGGACATAATCTGGTAGTCGAACATTGAGCTTGAGCACCACCTCACTCAATCTGGTCACCAGCACCTTGGAGATGATCTACAAAGGTTTTTGGTCCATAGACCCCAAAATATTCTCTCTATATAACACGTGCACACAAGCATGAATTGGTTCATTCAAATCAAAGCGATAGAAGGCAGCCTTCTTCGGAAAATTTATGCTTGCCACTGAATGTAATTCAAAAAAATCATCTCAGAGAACAGCTGTTACAGATTAGTAAGTTTTAAGTTGCTGTAAGGCTCTTAGAACAAGTAATTTCTGTTTGTGCAACTCCTTGGGCCAGGTGCTTGATTTGAATGATTTTTTTATTCGATATTCTACCCAATCAATTTGTTGATAACGTGTATGTTAATCATTCAACCATTCTGGTTGATACAGTTATTTTAATAGGTTATGTTGGGGAGCGGATGGGGACCCGAAACTTTAGTCCTACATCGGTTGAATAGCGGAAAAGATTGTGCCTAATAAGGAGGGGCAACCCCTTCCCTTCAGAGGTGCCTTTTTAAAGGACCAAGCCGTGAGGGGAGCGTGGACCCATAAGAGCGGACACCGCTCAAAGGAGTCCATCCCCAAAGTGGACAATACCTTTCGAGAGGATGCAATCCATTTTCCTGCTCTAACAGATGGCGCTAGAGGAAGGGCCCCACCGTAACTTTTCCGCACGAATCCTTCCCGCTAGGGGGGCTAGTGTTGGGGGGCGGATGGGGACCTGGGACTTTAGTCCCACATCGGTTGAGTAGCGGAAAGGATTGTGTCTTATAAGGAGGGGCCAACCCATTCCCTTCGGAGATGCCTTTTTAAAGGACAAAGCCGTGAGGGGAGCGTGGACCCATAAGAGCGGACACCGCCCAAGGGAGTCCATCCCTAAATCTGACAATACCTCTCGAGGGGACGCGATCCGTTTCCCTGCTCTAACAGGTTTCTTTAAGATTGTGCTTTCACTGTATTAGCTGTGCATTTAAGTCTCTATCTTCAGGGACTGACTAATAGCCTCTTCACCCCTTTCTACTCTTGCCATGTTCAGCAGAATGACAAAAACTGCACCACTAAGGTAGATTTCACATATAGGATTCTAACCAGTAATGTAAGTCTTTTCGTGTATCAGTTGGTCGTTTTAGGTCCTAGTTCTGTATCACTCAGGAATGAGAAACCAATTATGGAAAGGGTAAACATCACATGGGGAGCCAATCATAAATTCCCAAATCTTGAATAAAACCTACTTTGGCCCATGAAATCAACTATATAGACAGGATAATATTTTTGACTAAGGTTAAAATTAATAGAAGGTTATCGTGTCATTATGTCTAGCAACAATACCCTCTCTGTAGATTGATCGATCTTAAACATAATCGAGCCTCCCAAATGATTTGTTTCATACTGGGGCCTGAAAACTTATATAAATGATGCACATTCTCATGCACCTTGCCTATGCTGGCAATCTGAGGAGTTTCCATTTACTGAGACGTTACAAGATCATTTTGCTTGTTGACATCATTTGGACTTCAGAGTGAAGGAGTTCGACACACGATGTCTTATGAAATGGGTGCTATCCTGTTAATTTATGCAGTTTAGGTAATCTTTGAAAAAAAATTGATCAACACCAGCAGCAGATGAAAGAAGATACTGTATCATAATCTTTTCTTCCTTTTTCTATCAATTTCTGCCATTTTATTTCTTTTCCTTAATGCTATGAAAGTACTAAAAGAAACTCTCTTGTTTTTTGAACATATCCAAAGTAAGGAAGGATGATACCTTATTTCAGGCTTGAAGCAATATATTTAATGTCCTTGATATTTCATGTGGTTGGCAGTACTTTTCTGCAGCATGTACTTTATGTACTTTATATCTAAATGCCATGCTGTAAAGCTGCTGGACCTTTAAAACGAGCTACTTTTCATTTTGATGGTATGCCTAATTCTGTTGTTACTCAATAATGTATTCCATGAATAGTTCCCTGAGAATAGGCAAATTAACAAAAGTGAAGAAAGTATTGTTCAATATCAAAATATTAAGATGAATATACTAATGACTCAATCTCTATCAGGTTTGCGATTATGGGTTTAGTTACAAATTACTTCGGCCCTTCTCGTTTAGCCAGCAAACAGCAATAATTTCAGTCCATGACGCGCAGTTATCTGCTATCATCTTTCGGACAATTTGTTGGATCTTAGTATGGAGATTGAGCATCTGTATTTCTTGTCATATACTGGGATTAGACTATTCTAAAAGGTGCTCAATGGTGCTTCCTTGAGAGTATAACTTTGTATTGGCAGTGCATGGTGATCAAATTGATTTGGTTGTATTCGTACTGATTTCAAGCTTTGTGCATTGCCCATCTCTTAGTTGGATAGCCCTGACAGTTTGCGTGGTAATTTTATCACAGTTTGTTTTTCTCTGGCAGCAAATTAACTTGCATGAGTATAGTTGTTGATCACCTATTTTGTTACAGGCAGCATGGTTTTGCTGTTTCAGGTACCAATCAGCAGACCTGCATCTGACTTCAGTCAAAGCAAATGCTGTTTCAAGATTGGAAAGCTTAAACACATGGTCCTTTGTCTGATGGTTATTTCATAATTAATCCTTTTTGTTTCGTCCTATAGACTGATTTACATCAGTTTCTATACATAGTTATGCAGGGGCAGGGGCAGGGTAAAGGGTCAGTGTATACCCCCTTCTCCCCTTCAATACATGCCTCATCTCAGGCCCCACCATCACCTCTTTTTCCATTTCCCTCACAATTAAAATGCTCTCTTCCCCTCCAGGTTGCACTGTTTGGGCTCACCTAGGCTTTTAGATTCTCATTCATCCAACAATATCTAGTCCCACGGTCTCCCATTCATCCCAGTCTTTAAACCCACGATCTCACGGATGCATATTATCAGTTTCCTGTTCAGTGAGACTGTCGAAAACAAATTGTGACATTTGAATAATTTCAAGAACAAACTGAAATAAAAAAATGTAGCTATTTTAAATTTTTTTTGGCAGATCTTGATCCCTGTAAATGCTTGATGATGCCATGATCATTGATTGGATTTTGTGACATTCTTGTTTGCATTTCATGTATTGCTTGTTCTGTTAAGGATACGACTAATATTTTCTCATTTGTAGCGAAGAAGCCTGTCTCTAACTCTCTTTTGTTCAAATCGTTTTTTTTTTCTTTTTTGATAACATCTTTTGTTCAAACCTTAATCCAAAGATTCTGAGTGTCCTGTTGCAGCGGCAGCTTAAACTCTCCATGAAAGCCTAATGATTGTAAAATTTGTTTCATTCCATCCTATCATGAGGGGATACCATGATGGATGAGTTTTTAAGCCGACCAGTTTTCTGACCTGTTTCGTGACAACCTTTGGAACACCATGTAAAAGTCTCGCTTTCGATTTTTGATAAAATAAATCGATAAAGATAAGGAAAAAGAATGAATCTTTACAAAACAAATGCTAAAACTAGGAAAATAAAAAGGAACGAGAGGTGCTATGCCCAGTCTTTCTGGATAGCAGCGAGGGTTAAAGAAGTGATACACCGATGGTTAAATAAGCGATCAAATAAATCAAGAAACACGAAGATAGAGGTTAAAGGAGGGTCAGGGATAGAAAGAGGCATGGGTACCATTGTGGAGGAGAAGAACATATGTCGAAGAAGTGAAGGAAGGCAACGAAGAAGCAAGGGGGCAGGTGTGCCAAGTAGCAAAATGGAAAAAGTGATAAAGCTATGGAGGAGAGACCCCTAATGTGTCCGAAGAACCTCTTTAGAGCGCTGAACAGCATAGATGGCGATTCAGTCGGCAGCCCTTTAAGGAGCTACAGTCCTCTACCATCCAGCAGAGGTTTTCATCCCTCCGTCCCTCATCCCTATCCGGTCAATCGCCGTCGTGAGTCCCCCTCTCACACCTCTTCTCTCAAAATCCCAAGCAATCTCCAATCACCACTCTAGCTTGAAGCCAAGCAGACATGCAACACACCTCTCATGGGCTCCCCCGCCGCCTTTGCAGGCTCCCTCCGTATTATCTTCTTCCCCCTAATGAGCTCGGCCACATGATCCCAACAGTCGACATGGCCTGCCTTTTCGTCACCTGCGGCGTCAGCTCAACCATCGCCCCCATGCAGCCCTCCTCCTCCTCGTCCTCCACTCCCTCCTCTCCTCCCATTTCTCTCTCGGCCTCAGCAGGGGTGACCCAATGCATTTGGAGGCCTATGACAAATTCAGTAAATGAGGCCTTTTTTTAAATAATAAATTTTTTTAATAAATACAAAATACTTAGAAAAATGATATGAAAATAAATAGCTGTCAAGTACACTATTTCAACAAAGATGCATGAATCTAACAAAGATAGACAAAAAGGCTCTTCAGTTTAACATAATTTTTGAATGGAAGCACAGAAAAGTAATTACTCTAAAGGTCCATGAAACTGATTAAATAACTGAGGTAATGCTTGGCAATACTGTTTGCCATGCCAAGCAAGAGCAGAATAGGAAAAAGTTATCCCATGGCACTTCATGGTCAAGGTAAAGGAAAGAATTTGTTCAGAAAGGGACCCCTCTATAAGAGAAAGTAGAGGCATTATGGGAAATTCACTCCATCTAATTTATAAAAGTCCCATCCCGCCATCTCCCCTTCAAGCGAGTACCCAAGCAGCAACTGCAACATCACAGCACAGCAGCCATTCAACCCCCCCTCCTTCCATCTCTCTCTCTACCAACCAAGAGGGGAGAAGAAACAGAGAGGAGAAAATTAAAAGAATCTCTACCCTCCAAGAAGTCCATCTCCAATCCCCCTATCTTTCTTTCTGATGGCCCAGCTGGATCAGGAGTAATGTGAGGGAAGGAAAACCAAGACCAAAACCAAAAAAGAGAAGGGAGGAAAGATGAGAGTGGCTTCAGACATGTGTATCAAGCCAACCAAATCCCTCCTCTCTCTCCACCCAAAACAAAACTACTGTCCCCAACTTCCCAAATTGCCCCTCTGCAAGCCAGGAAACTCTCCACCTCCCTTCCATCAAGAGGGAAGACTTGTAGTCAGCTCCTGTTCCCGTTTTATATGGGGCCTTTGCTTTTTTTTGGTCACGATCAGACATAGAAAACAGAGCAAGAAACCTCCCTCCCTTTCTCTCTCTCTCTCTCTCTCTCTCTCTCTCTCTCCTCTCTTTATTTCATCGCAAGTCGGTGCCTTTTTGCCTTCTTCCTTTCTTCTGTGGTTATATTCTCTTTGCCTCCGGAGGCTTTCCTTTGAGGCCGGCCCTAGGCCTCAGCCTCGACTCTATCCCCCCCCGGCGATTGGATTTTGGAGTAGGTCACCATTTTGAGAGAAGAGTGGTAGCATATTGAAGGGAAGTTTGGGTTTTTTTTTATTTCATGCCATGGACACGTAGCAGGCGAGTACAGAATTTGCGAGACCCATGCTGGCTCTACCCTCCTTATTTTCTAGCTTCTCTCAGTTCCTTAGGATTCATCCAGATTCAGTGATGTGGTTTATTAATGTATGCTAATAACAATTATTGGAATGATAGATGTCTCTTTCTAGTGGACTGGAATGATAAATATCTCTTTCTAGTGGCAAGCCAGTCAGTAGTTCATGTATAGTGCTATCCGTGTAACCAACAGAGGCGAAACTGTTTTCACATAATTTATCAATCTTCATCGATTGTTGCTCCTTTTTTTTTTGCTAAAACGGAAGTATCATACATAACGTATACGGATACAACTAAGAAAGTCAAAAGCAATACATCATGGAGAGCACTAGGCAACTCCACCTCGCCCATCCATACATGGTCCTCTGAGTGGTCAGCAACAAAGGAAGCCATGTAATCTGCGGCCCCATTGGCCTCCCTGAATACATGTCTCACTTGAATCACCATCCTATCACAAACCATGGCCCAGATGTCTCTCATGGAAATCGAAACTCATCAACGCCCTTCGTAAGAAACACCACCAGATCCTATCGTATGCTCGCTCCATATTGAGCTTCATGGCCCTAAACCGCCGCCGTGAAGCTTGCTGCAAATTCCACATCATCTCCTGGGCTATCATAATGTTGTCGGTAATGCTGCGGCTCCCGACAAAAGCTCCCTGCTCCGAACAAATCAGATGAGGAAGGAGGGGCTGCAACCTTCCAACCCACACCTTGCCACCACCTTGTAAAGGGTGGTACAAAGGTTGATGGGCCTGAAATGGCTGGGCTCCATCGCATCCTACCGCTTTGAGATCAAGATGATAAAAGTCGCCTTCCAATCATCTGCCATAACCGCTGACCTAAAAAATAGCTAAACTGCCTCCACCACCGTTCTCCCAACAATACCCTAATATCTCCTAAAGAGAAAGCGGGGGGGGGGGGGGGGGGGGGGGGGGGGCCTCAGGCCCAGGGGCCTTGTCCTTCCCCAACGCCCAAACTGCCTTCCTGATCTTCACTGATGGCCCCACCACCGTGTCTAGGAATGGGAAGACTGCCCCGCTATCCGAGCCCTCCTCGGTCCATCTCAACCGAAAGAAGTCAACCAGGAGACGTCTGATCGAGCTCTCCTCCAGTCGTGACCCCGCTCCATCCCTCAGGGATCATGCTCCTCTGTCTCCTAACGATGGTAGACTGGTGGAAAAATCGGGTGTTCCTATCCCCCTCCCGCAACCACTAGATCTTGGATTTCTGCCTCTAAAGCACCTCCTGCTACCTCAGAAGAGAATGATGCTCCGCAAGCCTCTGCCGAAGATAGCACATATCATCCTCGGGGAGAACTCCCAAACTATCCTCCCTCCCCTGCAACTCCAAAATGGACGCCTCCACCTCCTCCAATCTCCTGAATATGTCCCCACAAACTCGCGATTCCATCTTCATAGTCTGCGCTTGGTAAGCTCCAACCTGTAAGAGATCCACTGCATGGCATCATCCCGTACCGGCATCACCCAGGCCTATCGCACAACCTTCCAAGAGTGGGGGTACTCCAACCACAGTCTCTCGAAGCGGAATGGAAGGTGGTGGTGTGACTGGTCGACTGTGGAGAGCAGAAGTGGATAATGGTCAGAAGTAATCCAAGCAAGGTGGCGCACCTGGAAAGCCGGAAACTGCTGAATCCAGTATGGCGACGCTACGGCCATGTCGATCCTCTCCCACACCCTGGCATGGCCCTCTCTGTTATTACACCATATAAACTGCGCCTCCGTGAAGCCAAGGTCCATCAAGTAGTTCCTGGATAGAAATTTACTAAACTCCCTCCTCTTAGCCTTATCAGTGTACACATTGCCCCCTCTCTTCTTAGCCAGCTCCACAATGCAGTTGAAGTCCCCAACCAACAGAGTAGGGGCCCCCTAGGCTACAATAGTGGATGCCTCCTCTCATAGAGCTTTCCTTAACATGTAGTTAGGACAAGCATACACACTGCAAAAAACCCATGGAGTAGCATTAGGTTTAGAAATTACCATGACCACTTGTTGGGGGCAGTTGCGTAACACATCCACCGTAGCCATCCCTCACTTCCACAATAGCAGGATACCCCTAGATAGCCCTCGTGACTCCACCGAGAAGGACTCCCAGGTGGCACTATAATGGCGCTGAATCTGTTGAAGACTCCGCCCAGACCTGGACCAATCTTCCAAAGGAGGATCTGAAGGAGGGTTTTGCTGCCCCCCTACAATTCTAAATCAAAATCTCATAAATCACTGTCAACGTGGGCACGGTCCACACCCGCAGAGCCGCCCCCCAATAAACGCCGGACCACCATTCTCCTCCAAACCCTCCATCTCCGATGCATTCACTATCGACATTAGTTGAAGGAGCAATTGAACGTGCTCCTCTTTCACAACTTCCACTAGCAATGTTTCCTGTGCCAAACGGCACGCTACAGGGCCTGAAACCAAGGGCTCGGGATGGGGGCACTCCACTCCCCCAAGATCATCCTCCCCAGCTGAATCCTTCCTACTTTCACCGGAGTTGGAGTCGGCCCCCACCACCGCCGGCGGAGGCTCCGCCGTCACCGCGAAGAGCTTTGCTAGACCCGCAACTGTAGAGAATGTTCGTACAATAGGGCGTCGGTCCAAGGGAGCCCTGGCTCCTCTTCCTCAGCCGCATGCGGCCGGCCGCCCTCACCTGCGGGCCGCTCGTGGGAGCTGGCCCTGCAGGTCTTGATGGGCCCGACCCGTTGACGCTCAGTTCAGGAGCTCCTCTGGCCTTGGGCGGGCTCCTGGGCCGCTTTAGAGGAGCTGGGCCTCGCCCAGCCGAAGTCGATGGGCCTGTAGGCCGGCCCGCAAGGCACTCTGAGTCAATTGGCCGAGTTGAAACGCTTGGCTTAGGGTCGGTGCCGAGTTGACCCGCAGGTTGACCCGCGAGTTGAACCCCGAGTTGACCCACGAGTTGACTCGTCCCTTTCGCTTGTGCGCCCCCACTGTCGGCTGGGATGCCCTTCTCTGGTGACCTCCTTCGGGCAACTTTGGTTGGCTTTTGCCATCCTTCCAAGTCCGCTGGGGACGCCGGCAAGGATGGCCTCCCACCGATGGAACAAGACCCTAGGTTTGTCGGGGCTGCGGCCTTCTCTTCGACCCCGCTCGCCTGCCTCCTCTGCCCCGCCCCGTTGAGGTCCCTGGGGAGCCGGATTCGGTTGGTGGCTGTTGCCCAAGGTGACAACCCAAGAGGGGGGGTGAATTGGGTTTTCTAAAAATTATGTTCCCTAATTTTTACTTTGAATAAAATGCAGCGGAATAATAAGATGTTATTTACTTAAGCTCTAGGCAATTACAAGTAAAGCAGTGGAAAATTAAGCTAGAGCAATTATACTATGGCTTTAGGGTGCAATTGATCTAAAATTAACTTTTAGTTGTATGATCAATTTTAATCTATGTGTATGGTAAGAATGGAGTGGAAGCTAAGCAAATTCTAAACAATCACTTATAACTCTATGGAAAACAAAGCTAGAAATATTACACAATCAAGCATGAATGTAAGGCATGAAATACAAGAGATAAGGCATCACAAACACAAAGATGTATAGTGGTTCGGTGCACCCCAGCACCTACATCCACTCCCCAAGACCTCTTGGAAATTTCACTATAATCCCTCAGATTACAGTCGGTTGTTTTACAAGCTCACAACCCAACTTGTTGTTTTGCGAGATCACAACGAACTCGGTCGGTTTTCACAGGCTCACCGACTAGAACCAACCGATTGTTTTCACGGGCTCACAATCCAACCCAGTTGGTTTTTCCAAAGGCTCACCAACCACAACCTTACAACGATTGTTTTCCGGGTTCACAATCAACCCAGTTGGTTTTTCCAAAGGCTCACCAACCACAACATTACAAAGTTGGTTTTTCCTTTGGCTCACCAACAAACCTTAACCCCTTGATTCAATCCCTTGATTGAATCAAGTTACAAGATAATAGAGCAAGAGTTTAAATCAAATACAAGCTTCTCAAATAAGCAAATATAGCAAATATAAATAAGTAAAGTAAAGAGATGAAGCCCTCAAACAAATTTGTAGATGGAGGAACTCGGCTTCTTCTTTACTTGACCTTCTTCTGATTTGGGACGAAGTAGAGGATCACCGAGGCAGCACACGGATGGAGAGGAAGCTTTGGGATTCACTTGGATGCTCTTCTTCTCTCTATTTTACTTTGAATGGCCCTTTTGTGCTTATGGGAGATTTTCCTTGTAATCTCTTTGAAATCTCTTCCCTAAATGTTCTATCCCACTTCCATACCTTCTTCCCTAGCTCTCCCCTTGATTTTATAGCTTTAGAGGGAGTGAGAACAAAAATCTAGCCGTTAGAGACAAAAATAGAGCCGTTGGAATCAAGAAAAAAACTAGCCGTTATGCCTCCCAGCGTGCTCGAGTCGACTCGGCTGAAGTAGGAGTCGACTCGGCTGAAACAGGAGTCGATCTGTGAATAGTAGTCTGCCGGCACTGTAGCTGGGAGTCGGCTCCGCACTGTAGCGCTGAAGTTGGAGTCGACTCGAGATCACTGTAGCGCTGAAAATCAACTCTCTGTCCTTTTGTTTATTCTCAGTCGGAGTCGACTCGTAGAGTATCGGAGTCGACTCGAGCACTGTTTCTTGAAACTCTAGAGTGCCAGAGTCGACTCTAAACTTCCCGGAGTCGACTCGAGGACTATTCTTTTGAATCTTTCTTTGAATTTGCTCCTTCAACTTGAATCCTTTGAACTTGAAACTTGGGCCAATGAAGTGAAGCTTTCTTCCAACTCAAGGCAATAATGTTAGAAAAAGATTAATGAGCATAGATCAGAGCCAATTATAATGAGAACACATCGAATGTGGTTCCAAAGATAGTTTTCAAATCAAGTGTAGGTGGAAACTTTCTCAAGTTAATTCAAGAAGTACCAAGAATGATATTCAAAGAAAGCATGAATGAAAATCTAATCATTCTTTAATAATAAGTATGAAAGCTTGTTCATTTAAGATCTTTTGCCCAATATATTAAGTATTTTAGCAGCATGAGAGCAATTGAACTAATTTTCTTTTTGGAGTATAATAGCAATATATTAAGTATGATTTCAAAGTTATTTTATTCCTTTAAAAATAAGTACATTTTGATACATATAATAATGAATTGGCACAAAATTGAAGTTCTAAAGAGCAAGCCAATAAGAACTCATTAGTGAATTCCAAAATAGATTTTCTAAGAGTTACTCAATGAAGTTCAACATTATTCGGTGTTCTTAAGCTAGAGGCTCTTAAGATCAACTGTTTGAATTGCAATTAGGATCACTTCTTATTCGGTGTTCTTTCTCTCTCCTTTAGTTATGGATTTATGCGATTAAGTTCCATATGATCTCTCTCTCTAAAATTTTCTTTCTCCCCCTTAATTATTCATTCCATTTAAGAGTTTAAAATTTGAAGATAGTGTCCAATAAAATTGTCAAACTCGAAAATATATGTTCAATATATTCTATTTCCATAAAGCTCAAATTTTGAGATAAAACAACCTTTATACAACTCATCTCAAGGTACAAGCTTATTATGTATTCATGAAGTCATGCAACACAATGAGGTTCATCAAAATCAATCCATAAAATTCAAGGTACGCATCAAATTAAAGTAACTTTAGGATAAGATACTGAATATCTAAAGCTCCCCCTCAATAGATGCATTCTTCATTAATCATTCTTTTCTTTTGTTGAATTTCAGATTTTAATGATAAACGTGAATAAAACTGAAACTTTATGATATCAAGAATGTAGAGTGATCTAGAATTATTCAAAATTTATAGCAATCACTCATTTTAATCTTTCAAGAACAAGTTATGCTTCCTCTTAATCTTTGAGAAAATGTACTGAAATATTAATCAGAAAATGATTCATTTGAAGCTCAAATTCTTTCAAAAGCATTTACATTTTCTTTCTTTTAAGAATCATTTGAGTGAGCTGAAATGTTTCTAGACTTAAGATCATTCACTCTCTTAATAATATATATATATATATATATATATATATATTGATGGAAGTCTTTAATAATGTAGGAGAGAAAAACATATAGATGATCATTGAAGTATATATATTTATAGAACTCAATTTCTTAATTATAGTTTTTCAGCAATATATACATGAAGCACAATAAATCTTTTTAATATCAAAATAAAATCATATATTTAAAAATATTTGTTTGCAATTAAGATCAATGAAAGACACATTATTTAGACCAATATTAGTACACTTTAAGGATAAGAAAAGATATGTTTCGGATGCGTATCGAGACAATCAACCAAGGCGTCAAAATTAATTCTATTTTTCTTATATTAAAATTTTCATTTAGAAATCATATTGAGTTATTCTCCTGAATGACGTGATCATTGAAGCATATAACTAAGGTTACAAAGATGTAACGATATAAGCATTTTTAAGTTAAGTTTAAGCTTTTATACAAAATCAGATTCTGAATTTTCATAAGAATTTCCAAGAAGGCTTTCATAATTATAATTTGAGATATGTATCTTCTACATTGTAGCTCATCTTAAATTACTAAGATTGAAAACACATATTTCAATAACATTCGAGCACTTTCAGAATCTTTGTATTTAATATTGAGTTTCGATACAAAATAAAGGATATTTTAACAAGTATTAGGACATTATGTATCAAAGTTAGGCAAGTAGAAAGATAGATCAAGATCAATTCATTTTGCCTAAATAGAAATATCCTTCTCTTCTTCTTTTTGTAAATCTATTTAACTTTCAAAGATAATCATGAATGATAAAACTGAAATTTCTTTTTAATATTACCAAAAAAAAACTTTATGTAGTATTTTAAACATTCAAGCATTGGAACACAAGTTAGTTTGAGGCAAGGGTGAAGCAAAGACTTGTGAGCAAAGTTAAGACATAGTCCAAGTTAAGACATATTTCAATCAACTTATTCAAGCATGGAGCATTACAAAATATTGAGAACTCATAATTCAAAACATCATGCCACATGCAAAATATATTATGTGTTAAGTTATGCATTAAAATATTAAGAGTGAGCATGTCAAGGATCAAAATCAATTCTTAAATAAACTCCCCCTATTTAAATATAATCTTGCACTGATTTCATCCTTAAGGTGTGTTTCCAAGTGACTAAAACTTGACTTGATTCTTCTTATATACTTTCATTTACTTTGTCATTCATTTTTTTTGAATTTCTTTTCTTAATCAATTAACGAACATTTTGTTATTGTTTTTCGTTTTTACTTTCTTATGCTCTATACTCTATTTGCTCCCTATCCGGTGGAGTTGGAAGGGGCACGAGGTACTACCACTAGCCTCCCTTTTGTGCCGTCCCTAATATACCCTACACCGAATAGTTGGGTCAAATAGTGCCGGGTACTACCACTAGCCTCCCCATTGGCACCATCCCTATGATGAGCAATATAGAAATGTTAAAATGTTTACTTCAAACTCTTCCTGTTTAAGTGTAATTAATTACGGATTTTATCCCTTCCAAAAGAATGCTCACACAAGTCTCACAAATGTGCCGAAGATATTATGCTTGTTTTGCTTTTCCTTAAGATTGGAGTATTTGCCTTTACTTAGATTTTACTTCTCTTGAATAATATCCATTTTCTTTTCTTTATCTCTCTCTCTTTTTGTTATTCTCAAGTAATTTACATGGAAGAGCAGAATAAAGAAATAATCTTATGTATCATATAGGTGTATATCATGCAAACAACTTTTTTATTGTGCTCAAGGATTCATAACTTCTCATAAGTTATTTTAAATCAAAATTTTAAGCATTTACTTGTGTATTTCATGGTTATGATATAGGCAAAGAAATATTTTAGTTTGAGCAAACCATGAAACAATTTCTAAAAGCATAAGTCAATTAATGCATATATAGACATGATATCTAGAAATTAATATTTAAAGATTTTAATCATGCCACAATAAGATTTAAGTTATTGACTTTGCTTAGCTAATTTATGAGAGAGATATCTAGAATTACCGATTCATTCTGCATTCTTCAAGTCAAATACCTACTAGATTTCTTATGTATCAACTTTTGGCTGAAGAAGGTCCTCTCTCTTGTTTGCATGTGAATGTTTATTGTATCTTATGTGGAGGTGTCCTTCAAGTTGAAATCTCTCATTTTCTTGCTCAAGGATCCTGCATTATTAACAAACTCCTTTTCTTTCTTGAAAGAAGGTCATTAGTTTCTTCAAGATACAAAACATTCATCCAACATATTTTTTAACTAGATGACTCAATATAAGATATGACAATAGTTGCATGTTGAGTCACTTTACTCAAGAGATTGCCTAAATATAAGCAAGCACATATCACTTGAACTAAAGAGATAGTTTCATTAATCAAGATGGTTCAAGGACAAGCATGTGAGGCAATAGAAAGATTCATCAAGATCAAATCAATTTTTTATTTCCAAAATCAATTTAGTTTAGATTCTATTTGCTTAAGATAATTATCAATAAGACATGTTAGCTAAGTTTTAATCAACTTATCTTAAACGGTTGTTTCTATCAAAATTCAGATTATGATTTATTTGTTATCAATAAAATATGATTCATTAAAGTTAGATTGAAATCTTGCACAAGGGCACATGATGAGCATACAATCTGGTCTACTAGCTGTATGATAAAATGATTATTCTATCATGCTTCAATACAGCTTTAAAACAATAGATCTACTTTGCTCATCCTTTTCAAATTCTACAAGATGGGGTCATAGACATACCTTCTTCATGCCAATCTTCTATAAGAGTTTTCTTATGGACTAACTTTGGTCAATGAAGATCCCCTTTCTTGTTTGGCTTAATTTGGAGTTCGAAAGAAAATGTTAATTCATTCATCATACATATTTCAAACTCACCTTGCATGAGTTTAGTAAAATCTTCATATAAATCTCCATTAGTAGAACCAAAAATGATGTCATCAATGTATACTTTGAGCAAGTAAGATATCACAAATTCTTCTTTTTGATGCATAAATTTATCACTATTACTTTCTATCAAAAAGGTTGCTTAAGCTTTTATATCATGCTTTTGATGCTTGTTTCAAATCATATATTGCTTTATCATATTTGTAATGAGTGTTTTCAAATATGGTGGTTAATTAACATATATTTTTTTTAATAAAGTAAGCACATAGGAGTCCATTCTACACACTCATTTGATAGAATATAAAGCTCATAAAGCAAGCAAATGATAATGTTGATCTTTACTTCTAATCATGCAAGAATTTCATTAAGATCTATTTCATCTTTTCTTGATTTAGTCTTTTAGTAGTCATCAATTTTTCTTCATTAAGTGCATTTCTGAAAAAAACTCAATTTGGTTCTAATTATTAACATGTTTTCAGATTGTTATATGTAAAAGATTAACCATATACATATATAATTTGATTTTAGTATCTTGATAATAAATCATTAGTCTCATAAAGAATAAAATGAATTGATATTTCTGCAACTAAAATCTTTTCATTGAATATTCTATATGCATTGTGATGCCGGACCAAGTTTTAAATGGAAGAACGAGAAGAGGGGAAGAGAAGGAGGAAGAAGAAGAGAAGAAGGAGAAGGGAGGAGAAGAGAAGAAGAGGAGACGTGGGGGAAAGAAATCTTTAATTCTTCATTAAGCTCTCATCAACATAAAAGTTCCCTATAAATAGGGCCCCATAAGAACAATTAAAATAAAACCCCTTACATAAAATAATTCTCAATAAACCTACAAATAAGCCCCTAAAATGCAAATAAGCCCAGAATAAAATAAACTACAAATAAACCCTAAAACACAAATAACCCAGAAATAACAATAAACAAATATGCAAATAAAATGGGGACCTAGCTGATGTCCCCATCAACTCCTCCCGGGTGAGAAAAACTCGACCCCTTCGAGTGTAGATCGGGTCGGCTGTCGTACTGCTCCAGAAGATCCGGGTCAAGACGCTGCAACTCAGCTCGCGAAATCCACGACACATCTGATTCGGGTCGACCTTTCCACCGAACAAGGTAACGTTGGTAGCTCCCTCTCCTGGTAGATATAACCTGCGCATCTAATATATGTTCTATATGTTCTCTGCGTGCATGAAACTGTGGAGGTGGAGGCTCACTAGCAGGTGCTAGATCAGGGTGATCAACAACAGTGGATGTATCAACAAAAGGGTCAGAAGGAATGAATGTTGATTTCTTGTATGGGACTAAATCTTCAATATTAAATGTCGCACTAATCCCATAGTCTTCAGGAAGATCGACAACATAAGCATTCGAACTGATTTTCTTTAGGACTTTGAACGGTCCCGCACTACGAGATTGCAACTTTTTGAACGTCCCCGAAGGAAGTCGTTCAGGTCTAATTCTTACCATGACTGAATCGCCTACATTTAATTCTTTATAACGTCGGTGCAAATCAGCAAAGGATTTATATTTTAAGTTATTAGAGTGAATAAGTTTGCTGATCTCCTGATGCAATGAATGCAGGTGTGAAGCAAATGATTGTGCAGACTCAGAGACTCTATGTTGATGAGACATGGGAATCAAGTCTATGGGTTGCCTAGGTTTATAGCCATTCACCACTTCAAAAGGACTCATGCCTATGGTCCTATTGACCGAACTATTATATGCAAACTCGGCAGTTGGTAACACGAGATCCCAAGTCCTAGTATGCTCACCTACCAGACATCTGAGAAGACTCCCTAGACTTCGGTTGACAACTTCGGTCTGGCCATCAGTTTGGGGATGATAGGCAGAGGAAAATTTTAATTTGGTACCCATCATGTGCCAAAGAGTTTTCCAAAAATAGCTCATAAATTTAACATCCCTATCGGACACAATAGATTTAGGGATACCATGGAGTCTAACGACTTCGTCAAAATAGAGTTTCGCAATCCTAAAAGCATCAGAAGTCTTAGAACATGGGAGAAAATGAGCCATTTTAGAGAACCGGTCCACTACTACAAAAATGGAATCGTGTTTGGTCGAGGTACGTGGAAGCCCTAACACAAAATCCATGCTAACATCTTGCCACGGACAATCAGGAACAGGTAGTGGAGTGTAAAGCCCAGTATTCTGTTTACGTTGTTTGGCTAATTGACATGTGCGGCACTGAGCGACGATCTTGGCCACGTCTCTCTTGAGACTCGGCCAGAAGAAACGTCTTTCCACCATCTCAATGGTTTTGTCTCTCCCGAAATGCCCAGACAATCCTCCAGCGTGTACTTCCCATACTAGAAAATCTCTCAAAGAAGTTCGAGGAATACACAATCGGTCGGAGCGAAAGAGATAATCATCGTGTAAAAAGAAGTCATCGTGCTCTCTCTCTACTCCATCTCGTAAGGTCAGGTATACATTACTAAAATCGGGACAGGTGGTATATTGTTCCCTGATCCTTTCAAAACCAATTACTTCAGTGCTCATCATGGATAGGAGGAAGATCCGTCGACTGAGTGCATCAGCAGCTTTATTCTCAACTCCAGCTTTATGTTTCAGCACAAAAGTATAGGCTTGTAGAAACTCAATCCATCGGCCGTGTCGAAGGTTTAATTTCTTTTGAGAATTGAGATACTTTAAAGCCTCATGATCTGAATATAGAACAAATTCTTGCGGTAGCAAATAGTGTCGCCAATGTCGGAAAGTTTGCACTATCGCATAGAATTCCTTATCATAGGTGGAATAACGCAACCTGCCATCACTTAACTTTTTGCTAAAGAACGCGACAGGGTGACCTTCTTGGCTCAACACACCACCTATGCCAACGCCAGAGGCATCACATGCGACCTCGAATACCTTAGTAAAATCGGGGAGGCGCAAGACAGGTGCTTCGGTCATTCTATGCTTAATATCTTTAAATGCTTGGGATGCCGACTTAGTCCAGATAAAGTCTCCTTTCTTCATGCAATCTGTGATGGGAGACATTATTGAACTAAAATTTCTAATGAAGCGACGATAGAAAGTAGCCAGACCATGAAAACTACGTACTTCTGCTAAGGTCTTGGGCTCAGGCCAATCGACTATCGCGCTTACTTTTTCTGGATCAGCGGAGACACCCTTGGAAGACACTATGAATCCTAAGAAAGTGACGTGATCAGTCAGGAAGGCACACTTCTTAGGGTTTGCAAAGAAGCTTTCTTTCCGCAGGACTTCACAAACCTGCCTTAGGTGTGAGAGATGGAGCTCTTGAGTTTGACTATAAATGAGGATGTCATCAAAGTATACAACGACAAATTTGTTCAAGAAAGGTCGAAAGATCTGTGTCATCACCCTCATAAAAGTACTTGGAGCATTTGTTAATCCGAAAGGCATTACTAACCATTCGTAGAGTCCATCTTTGGTTTTGAATGCAGTTTTCCATTCATCCCCAGGACGAATCCGAATCTGGTGGTACCCACTCTTTAGGTCGATCTTGGAAAAAACTGTAGCACCAGACATATAGTCTAAAAGGTCGTCCAGCCTAGGAATGGAAAAACGATACTTAACCGTGATTTTATTGATCGCACGGCTATCGACGCACATCCTCCAAGAGCCATCTTTCTTGAGAGTGAGGAGTGCAGGTACAGCACAGGGACTCAAACTCTCACGAATATACCCTCGAGTGACTAGTTCGTCAACTTGGCGTTTCAGTTCAGTGTGCTCGTTTGGATTGAGTCTATGGTGGGGAAGATTTGGCAATGACGCTCCAGGAATGAGATCAATTACGTGCTGGATATCACGCATTGGAGGGAGTGCCTCTGGAAGATCAGTGGGGAAGACAGAGTGAAACTCCTCCAACAGAGGAACTACGGCGGCCGGATGTTCGGCATTTGACTCCACATTGATAACTCTAGCCACAAGGGCGAATACAGGTGAATGGCTTTCGATATCTTTCATTACCTCTTTCGAAGTAATGATGTGAAGTGACTCATCTTTTTGTGGTGTAGCACCCTTCTTCTCAGGGCCGGGCTCTCTAGGAGGCAATGAATTCAGTATAATTTTCCGACCCTGGAACATAAAACTACACGAATTTGACCGACCATGAAGTGTGACGTCCCTATCGTATAACCAAGGTCTTTCTAGAATGACTTGACCTACGTCCATCGGAAGGCAGTCGCACCAAATCTCGTCTTTATAAGATAGGAATTGAATCGGGACAAGGCATCTTTCTGAAACCGAAATGGATGTCTTGTCTACCCAGGCTACTTTATATAGATTAGGATGAGGGATAGATTTCAGGCCAAGGCGAGAAACAACTCCGGACGCAATGGCATTGATGCAACTCCCGCTATCAAATAAGATTTTGCATGTTTTACCATTGATCTTAATAAGTGTATAAAATAGGGAGGTTCTTCGCCAGTCTTGTTCGGTCTTTGTTTGGGCTAGTGTGCACCTAACCACATGGAGCCTATGGTTTTGATCATTCCTATCAGTGGGCTCATTTTGGTATTCAGTCTGAACAAACTCTAACCCAGTCTTTTCATCTCCAAAGTCATCTACAAAATCCTCAATGTTTGGTTCATAGACTTCTTCGACACATTCAGTATCCTGGGTTCCTGCTTCCAATTCAGTCATTAAATAGGTCTTGGCGTTACATTGGGACGCAATATGGCCAAACTTTTGGCACCTGAAACACTGGGTTTGGTTTCCTAAGGGCGGGTTGGACCCTAATATGCCTTTTTCTTTATCAGTTGATGTACTTTGAGCAGGCACCGGGAACGTCCTAGTCGGTGTTTGGCTAGAACCGGGCTGGGTAGGATGGTTGGAGAGTGGTCTGGGTGGTGGAAGATGGCTTTGATTAGGTCGGGCTCCTGGGGGTAAGAATCGAGAGTCGGTACGTCTCACCACAGGGACTCGTAAAAAACTATCCACATCTTGAGCCAATTGGTATGCCTGGCCAAGGGTAGTAATCTCTCGGAGGATCAACTCTTTCTGGATCTCCTCGCGGAGTCCTGCTCGAAACCTAGAAAGAGTAACAGTCTCCTCTTCGATTACACCGCACCTCATGTGAAACTCCTCAAATCGTGCAATGTAATCGGCAACAGTTGAGGTTCCTTGAGTTAGTTTCTGCCACCTATCCATAAGGCGTTGTCGGTAAGAGAATGGCAGATACTTCTCATTCAGTTTTTCTTTCATATCCTCCCAAGTGGTGATGCGTGGAAGCCTTTGGGTCTCACGCCGATGTTCAACGTTATGCCAGTACCAGTGAGCTTGCCCAATAAGCTTCATTTTGGCAAACCGTACTCTTCTATCATCAGTCATATCGTACCACTCAAAATAATTATCCATGGCTGCTCTCCACTCAAGGTACACGCTCGGCTCTAATTGACCAGCAAATGTGGGGGCTTCTACTCGCACGGTACGAAGTAGTCGCTCGTCAAGATCACGCTGGTGATCAGGATGATGTTGGTTCCTAGGGGGATGGGGAAAAGCTACAGGCGTTGTGGTCAAACCAAACTCGGGATAAGCTGCGATTGGGGATGATGGTTCCGGAGTCCTAGGGTGTTGTACTAGAGCACGGATCTCACGTTTGAATTCGTCTTGATCAGCTCGTATTGCAGCTAATTGTTCCAGAATATCTTGTATAACTCTGGGGTCCATGGTGGATAAAGGGGTCTGAGAGTCAGTGAGGAGGTACTCTCTACCACTACGGGTGGGCATACAGGAACTACTCTAGTTGGTGATATGATATGCAATGCTATTAATGAACCCTAATTGTCCAAATGTGATGCAGGACAACCTACTGATGCAACCCACTAATGCAACCTACTATGAATTCGGAAATCAGCAACTTTTCACAAAAGTAACTTACAATTAAATGTTACTAATTTGTACTTTGGTTATTTCAGAATTAAAGTAGAAAATTAGTCACTATAAGAAGTTAGGTTGCAAACACGTTTTACAGTCATTCAAAGTCCGAAAGTAATCTGATCTATGGATGTTGATGATGTCCTGACACTAAGGTGTGCTAATTTAATATTTAGATTTAATTGATAGGTAGGACGGGTGTGGTGAAAAATGTTCTAGATTTTGCAGTTTGACAAGAAAATAAGTTTCAAAATAGGATTGTCATGCAAGAGAACTAGAACATAATTAGATAAACAAGCCCAAAAGGAGGAAAAACCTGATACCTGTGGCGGATACAGTCAATCAGAATCATGTACTCGTGGGATGGTGCGATGGTCGGGGCGCGGTGAGCTGGCTCGTCGGATGGCGTGAATCTGGTCGGGTTACAGCAACTTTGGGGCCTGCGGAACCTGTCAACGATGGGTGTACTGGGTGGTGTGGCTAGCGGGCCTGTAAATGAGGGAGGCTTGTGAGTTGATCCTTGAAGCAGTGGCGGGCCTCCAGTCGGTTGGGCCGCAGGTGATGCAGTGGGCCCTGGATCAAGCGTGGGTGTAGGCGCGGCCCGTAGAGTGATGGTTGGGCTCTGAAGAAGGGACGGGCCTGTTAATTGGTCCGTGAGGGACTGTAATCCTGGGAACCGGAACCTGGAGAGCTACACGGTGGCGGTTGAGGAGTGGAGCTGGGGTGGTGTTGCTCGGCTGAAGGAGGAGCGGCGGGCGGCGCTGAAGAAGACGAGGTAGAGCACGGCGGGCGGCGACGTCGACCGGAACGTCGGCGAAGGCGGTCGCGGAGGCTCAGACAGTGCGGCTCGGCGGGAAGCTCGGGACGGGCGATCCTGGCGGACGCGGCGGAGGCTTCTCGGCAGCGAAGGCGGAGCGGCACGGGCAGCACGGGCACAGGGGTAACTCGGAGGCTCGGGTGGAGGTGCCGGAGGCTGGCGGCGCTCGGAGTAGGCACGCTTGGCAGAGGCGGCGTTCGGACAGAGGCAACAACGGCAGCGACGGGAGGCGGTCGGCGGCTCGGGCTCTGGTGGCACGACGGTGAAGACGCGGCAGAGGCGGTGGTGGCGCGGCGTGCGAGCGTCGGCGGCGGCGGGAGGTGGATTGGGCGCTGTAGGCTAAGCTCGGCGACGGCGGCTAAGGAGGCAGTGGAAACCCTAGGGTTTCCTTTTCGGCAGAACAGAGGTTAGTTGTTTTTTTTTTTTTTGGAAACACGTGCAGGTCACGTGATCCTACGGTTTTTTTTTTTTTTTTTTTGAACCTTAACGGGTTCGGGTTATCGGTTTCGGGTTTCGAATGAAACCCGCTCCGATAACTGTAAAGAACAGCACGTGCAGATCACGTGATTTTTTTTTTTTCTTTTGGGAGACCCGGGTTATCGGGTTGCGGTAACGGGTTTAGAACCGACCCGTTACCGTAACTCCTTCTTCAACCTCCCGATCGATTCGGGAGGGCGTTCCGGCCGCTTCGGCGGTGGTTGCGGAACGGCCGAACGGCACGGTGACGGTGGCTACGTTGTCGGCGGCGACAGGCGGCGGCTGATCGTGGTGGCGGCCGGGATTCCCTTGTGCGCGGTGGTCGGCGGGTGCGTCGACAGTGCCGGGGGACAAGGTGGCAAATAGATCGGCGACGCTCTTCCTCTTTCCGGCAGCGGGAGTCACACGCGGTCCTTCGACGCGCTCCGGTGTCCGTGGTCGACGTACGGCGTAGTATTCGTGCGGCCACAGGAATCCGGAAATCCGGCGACGCTCGGCCATACACCGGTGGTGGTGGCGTCGGTTGCAGGCTCCGGTGGAGGGCCAGAGGCGGCGCTGCAGGGAGGGCTCCGGAGGATCTGATGGAAAGAGGTGGTTGCGGCAGGGAGGGGCACAGTGGAACTGCTCGGCCACGGGGAAGATTCCCTTTTTTTTTTTTTTGGGACACTGACAGAAGGAAAGAAGAAGGTACCGAGAGAAGCCCGGTGAACCAGGGGTTGTTCCCCTCTGTCCCTTCTTGTGAGAACCGAGAGAGCGAGAGATTTTTTTTTTTTTCTCTCGGTTTGGAAGAGTAGCCGGGAGATGGAAGTGCCCAACACAGTCTTCTCTATTTCACAGGAAGGCTCGGACGATCTGGATCGGGCTTTGGCAGTAGGGGCAAAGCCTCTTGCTCTGATACCAAGATGATGCCGGACCAAGTTTTAAATGGAAGAAGGAGAAGAGGGGAAGAGAAGGAGGAAGAAGAAGAGAAGAAGGAGAAGGGAGGAGAAGAGAAGAAGAGGAGACGTGGGGGAAAGAAATCTTTAATTCTTCATTAAGCTCTCATCAACATAAAAGTTCCCTATAAATAGGGCCCCATAAGAACAATTAAAATAAAACCCCTTACATAAAATAATTCCCAATAAACCTACAAATAAGCCCCTAAAATGCAAATAAGCCCAGAATAAAATAAACTACAAATAAACCCTAAAACACAAATAACCCAGAAATAACAATAAACAAATATGCAAATAAAATGGGGACCTAGCTGATGTCCCCATCACATTGCTTGATGAATGATATCCAAGGATAGACATATCTCTATCAGATTTGGCATTACTTTCAAGAAACCATATCAAGTATAACATATACTACTGATAAATATGAAAGATATGCAATAGTTCATTTTCTATTTTTCAGAAGATCAAAAGGAGTTTTCATCAAAAATAGATCTAATATAAATCATATGTATGACAAGCAGTGATGATAGCTTTTAAAAATCATTTAAGTAGATGACTATCATACACAATTGTCTTTTTCATTTCTTCAAGAATTCTATTAATCCTATTTTACTTATGGTGTCCTTGGTGTTGAAACAATTGTATTCAATATTATTTTCTATGCACAACTTGATAAAAATTGGTTTTCAAGACTATCCCATGATACTTCTTTATTTTCATAGTTTGCAAACCTTTTTCATTTGAACCCTTTTTGTGAGTTTGTGCCAATGCAGAAAATATTTCAATTTACGTGCCAAGAACAAAGCCAGTGTAAGCTTTTGAAAACTTAGTATTGGAAACAACATCATTAGATTTAGAAATTGATTTTTGTTTGTTTCCTTAGTTAACATGCATAGCAAACTTTGACCTTTCAGAAGATAATCTAAGTAAGCCAATGGCAAGGTCTTTTGAGATTAAGTACATACTAGCATGAGTTGATTTTATATGCCAAAGATGATTTCTTTAATCTTAGTATCCATAGTGCATATATTCAAAAGCACACCAAGTACACATTATCATATCTATGATCAATAAACAATAATGCCATGGATAAAAAACTCTCAATCAAGCATATAGAGAATTCATAGAGTTATTCTTAATAAATTGATTAATCATTTAGCAACTTATCCAATAGTGAGTAAAGTATACTATAAAATGAAGTGATTTGATTATATTTCCAAAAGTATATTCTATATCACAAAATTGATCAATACTTGCAATTCATATTTTAATCAAATACTAAACCAAAAATAATGATGAGATGCAAGGATTACTGATTTCATTATTATTATTATTATTATTTATTTAAAATTACTTTTCATAAGTATGTTTTAAGTTTCATTTTTTGACGTGTGTCTACATGGGTATCTTGGCACATTTATGTCTATATTTTCATTTTGGGTACCCAAGCCTGCTTGGGTCCTTGAGAGTTAGAACATATGGTTCCTTTTGGAACCCAGATTTGTTTAATTTTAATAACTTTACCACTTGCTTTAATTATGTTAGAACGATAGGTAAAGTTGTTATGCCCATTCTTTTCATGTTTGAAATAAGTTATTCTTTTTGATGATTTGCTTGACAAATTCAAAACATTTTTCTTTAGGGATTCATTGCTAAGTGAAGGAGTTAAGCCAAATTTTGATTTATCAAAATCAGCATGTTGGCTTTCAAACATCATTTTTAATCTTTCTGAACTTACAGTAAACTTGTTAATAAGAGATTTCAGTTGGTCAACTTCTTTACTCAAGTTTTGGTTTGTTTTGATTAAGCTATGATTTTTCTGAATCAATTCTTCTGAATTTAACCTTAAGCTTTTATTTTCAGAATTTAGTTTGTCTTGTATTTCAGCAATAGAATTTCTTTCTTTTGAAATTTGCAAATTTAGCTTTTTAAGATTTTTATTTTTCATAGCTAATTTTCTACATTCACCATACAAATCATGAAAAGCATTTAAAAGTTCATCATAAGAAAATTCTTCTTGAAAATTATTTGATGTAAGAGTAGATTCAGATTTTACCTTATCTTCTTGTGTCATAAAGCAAAAGTTAGTTACCTCTTGTAGTTCTTTGGAGCTAATATCATCATTGTTGCTCCTAGCTTTCATTTCCTTGCTTGACTCTTCCTTGGTCAAAACTTTCTTCCTTTTTATCTCTTTCTTTCTTTCTTCTTGCTTACTCTTCTTCTTTGTCTTTAGGAAGCTTTTTAATCTTTTTGTTGTTCTTTCTTCCTCGAGTCGACTCGGGTTTACTTGGAGTCGACTCGACTGACTTGAGAGTCGACTCGAGATCTTCGGGAGACGTCTCGTTCTCAGAGGCCTAAAAGATGATTCTCTGTCTTTTGAACTGTTCTGCCTCGGAGTCGACTCGGGCCTTGTCGGAGTCGACTCGGTTAACTTGAGGGTCGACTCTGAAATACTTGGAGTCGACTCGTTCACAGGATCTCCAAAACTAAGTCTCTGTTTTTCTCTAGGAGTCGACTCGGACAACCTGGAAGTCGACTCGGCTGAGGTGGGAGATTCAACACCTTTTTCTGCAGTCTCATTGTTAGTATGTAATTGAAGCACATGTAAGCTAATCTGAGATTTATCATAAATATTTTCTAAAGTATCCCAGATCTCCTTAGCAGATAAGCATGCAGAAATTTCATTAAACTTCGTTTTATGAATAGCACAATATAATATGTTCAATGCATTAGCATTCAATTGTGCTAAGTCCTTTTCATTAATAGTTTGAGACAGTGTGTGAAGGTCATTTATTATGATTTTTCATAAATAATAGTTTTGTGATTGAATAAAAATGCGCATGCGTGCTTTCCAATATGTGTAGTTTATGCCATTAAACAGTGGAGGTCTATCAATTAACTGTCCCTCTCCTAGAAAACTATCTATTTGAGTTGTCATGATCTTTGGCTCTTGATCGTGAGATCAACAATTAATCTTGAGCACCTGCTCTGATACCACTTGTTGCCCAAGGTGACAATCCAAGAGGGGGGGTGAATTGGGTTTTCTAAAAATTATGTTCCCTAATTTTTACTTTGAATAGAATGCAGCGGAATAATAAGATATTATTTACTTAAGCTCTAGGCAATTACAAGTAAAGCAGTGGAAAATTAAGCTAGAGCAATTATACTATGGCTTTAGGGTGCAATTGATCTAAAATTAACTTTTAGTTGTATGATCAATTTTAATCTATGTGTATGGTAAGAATGGAGTGGAAGCTAAGCAAATTCTAAACAATCACTTATAACTCTATAGAAAACAAAGCTAGAAATATTACACAATCAAGCATGAATGTAAGGCATGAAATACAAGAGATAAGGCATCACAAACACAAAGATGTATAGTGGTTCGGTGCACCCCAGCACCTACATCCACTCCCCAAGACCTCTTGGGAATTTCACTATAATCCCTCAGATTACAGTCGGTTGTTTTACAAGCTCACAACCCAACTTGTTGCTTTGCGAGATCACAACGAACTCGGTCGGTTTTCACAGGCTCACCGACTAGAACCAACCGATTGTTTTCACGGGCTCACAATCCAACCCAGTTGGTTTTCCCAAAGGCTCACCAACCACAACCTTACAACGATTGTTTTCCGGGTTCACAATCAACCCAGTTGGTTTTTCCAAAGGCTCACCAACCACAACCTTACAAAGTTGGTTTTTCCTTTGGCTCACCAACAAACCTTAACCCCTTGATTCAATCCCTTGATTGAATCAAGTTACAAGATAATAGAGCAAGAGTTTAAATCAAATACAAGCTTCTCAAATAAGCAAATATAGCAAATATAAATAAGTAAAGTAAAGAGATGAAGCCCTCAAACAAATTTGTAGATGGAGGAACTCGGCTTCTTCTTTACTTGACCCTCTTCTGATTTGGGACGAAGTAGAGGATCACCGAGGCAGCACACGGATGGAGAGGAAGCTTTGGGATTCACTTGGATGCTCTTCTTCTCTCTATTTTACTTTGAATGGCCCTTTTGTGCTTATGGGAGATTTTTCTTGTAATCTCTTTGAAATCTCTTCCCTAAATGTTCTCTCCCACTTCCATACCTTCTTCCCTAGCTCTCCCCTTGATTTTATAGCTTTAGAGGGAGTGAGAACAAAAATCTAGCCGTTAGAGACAAAAATAGAGCCGTTGGAATCAAGAAAAAAACTAGCTGTTATGCCTCCCAGCGTGCTCTAGTCGACTCGGCTGAAGTAGGAGTCGACTCGGCTGAAACAGGAGTCGATCTGTGAATAGTAGTCTGCCGGCACTGTAGCTGGGAGTCGGCTCCGCACTGTAGCGCTGAAGTTGGAGTCGACTCGAGATCACTGTAGCGCTGAAAATCAACTCTCTGTCCTTTTGTTTATTCTCAGTCGGAGTCGACTCGTAGAGTATCGGAGTCGACTCGAGCACTGTTTCTTGAAACTCTAGAGTGCCAGAGTCGACTCTAAACTTCCCGGAGTCGACTCGAGGACTATTCTTTTGAATCTTTCTTTGAATTTGCTCCTTCAACTTGAATCCTTTGAACTTGAAACTTGGGCCAATGAAGTGAAGCTTTCTTCCAACTTTTTTGAGAGCTTTTGAGGCCTTCTTGTATTTTTCCAACTTGCTATATTCCTTGCAAAATAAATTATCTTTCTTCTTGCAACACAAACATTAGTAATTATACTTCAAGGTTTTGTGATCATCAAAATCTTTAACTCAATCTTTGGGTCATCAGTGGCCAACCAGGAGCCAAATACCGGCAGAGCATCCACCCCAGTGCACACCTTCCCAGCTTCAATATCCATTGCTGGAGGGGTGTCCATCCCCTCCGACCTCCGAGATCCCCCCGACTCACCCTCCGCCTGGCTCGAGGGAGAAAACCGGCATTTGGCGGCACATGGCCGATGCAGCCACATCGCTGGCAGGGGACTGGTAGGTTTTCGTAGGAGAAAATCTGCCAGAACTCATTCTTGAATCCCTTCGCGATGCCCTTCACCAACGGCCAATGCCGCATCCCGGTCACCCTTCGAAGCAAACCAAGCGACGATCATGTCCTCGGCTAACGGGAGGTAGTTGACGTCATAGTTCAACCTCCCCCCGACTCTCAGTTCCTTGGCGATCCACTCAATCGGAACCTGTCGACCAAGGCTCCACACCAGGCCAACCTAGACTCTATCAGCTCCTCCGCCGGCACCTCTACAACGGCCGGAAAGAGCTTCTTGAGCCTTTCTACCTCGCCCTCCAATATACGGTGAGCGGTCCAAGTTTGCTGCCTTGAAGGATTCTTCGCCATAGCCGCACAAGATGGACCCCTTGCCCCTAATCCGGGGGGTGGGGGGGCGGTCGCCGGTCTGCAACCACCGGGGCCTTCATCTTGTCCGGCATGCAACCCGCCATCAGCGACACCCACCACCCGTTCGGGAAAAGTCCACAACGGGTGCACGAAGCAATCTAGAAAATGAGTACATCTATTAGTTCTTTTCTTCGTACAATTCATGATTGTGCTGTCTTATTGATGAATTATTTTGGATTAAAGTTTTATCAGCTAAAATAAGCTGCCAAGCAGCACCAAGCAATCTCCAACTCCAACAATAAGATTGGGTGACAAAGAAATAGCTGAAATATACTTATAGGTCCAGATGCCAACTCATATTATGTCATCTCCAAATACAATCGAAATCATTGGAACCCCCTTAATTTCCAGAGCGATGGAGGAAAAAAAAAAACCAAAAAATCATGAAATAAAAAGGCATTACGATCTAACCACCAATTTTCATATCATAAAAGAGAGACCAACTTATATTCAAGCATATGAAATATCAATATTACCATGCTATTTTCACACAAAAATCCAGTATAGCATATGAACCTCAGGTGATGCCCTTTGGTACTACAATAAGGGAGGAATCTAGAAAAGTATATGATCTATCAAAATGAGATGGGGTCCAAGACAGCACACACTCACCTTAGACTTCTTCCTCTTACCGAGATGGCAAATGATTTGGAGACGCAACAAGAGATTCACCGCATACATTGTGCGTCCCTTTAAGCGAATCTTTTTTGGAATATCCTGGCATTAACAGTGGCCACGGGGAACAAAAATCATAAGGGACGGACACTAGTGAAAGAAATATGAGGCGGATTTTCTATTTTGCCACCTTTATCTCTAGTGGCCATCTTTAAAAAAAAAATCTAAAAGTCAAAGAGCCCTAATACTAGTAGAGTCATCAGTCTCGTAATTACAAAAAAAAAAAAAAAAAATTGCCATCCTTTTTCATCTACGTTTTTAGAATATGTATTTTATTGATACACACTACATGACTAGATGATACGCACCAAGTAAATTAATTATTTATCAAGTTAATATACACTTTTAAATAAATCGATATATAATTTTTTTATATAATGTTCACCAATATACAATATACAACCAAGTGATACACATTTAGCAAATTAGGCATCTAGTAACCCAATACACATCTCCAAATAAATTGATACATAATTTTTCAGAACATTATATTCACCAGTTCACACTACATGGCCAAGTGATATAAACTCATCGATTTTCTGATATATACTGCAAGCTTCTTTGATACACACCGAGCAGTAATCCAATATACATTTCCAGATAAATTGATACACAGTTTTCAAAATATATTTTTTTATCAGTATACACTATATAGCTTGATAATATACACCAAATAAATTAGTTATTTAGTAAATCAATATATATTTCTAAGTAAATCGATACACAATTACAAAAATATTACATTCATTCATCAGTATCGGTACATATTACATATTTTTTTTAGCTTTATCTAATTTGCCACAGTATACTAATGAATACCATATTCTCAAAACTGCAAATCAATTTATCTAGAATATATATTGATTTGCTAGATGATTAATTTGTTTGATGCGTATCACCCGGTCATGTAGTATGTACTAATAAAAAATATGTTATGAAAATAAGAAAAAAAGAAGATGCCGTATTATAGGACTGACGACTCCATTAGTAAATAGAGTTTTAAATTTTTGGGTTGCTTCTTTAAGATAGATGCAAGAAAAAAATATAGCAAAATAGGAAGTTTGTTCGCTAACCCTTTCTTTGGTGGCCGTTTCGTATGATTTTTGTTCAGCCACAGGAGGATTTTCATCTTCTTTCTCCAATTGCAGCAGAAAGCAAAGAAACAAGCAAGAGCTGAAGCTTTAAATATTGAAAGACAATTATGAATAGGCCTAAGAACCAGGCAGAAATCCTGCAGGAATGGGTGGTTACAGATATCCTCAGTCATCACTGTTGCTAATTTTCAGCTGCTGTGGCAAGCAAATGGAGATTAGAGACGAAAAAGGAACAGTTTATGTTATGGTAAGGCTATCAAATCCACCATTTCTCAATCTTAGTGCAGCGTCACCGTTAAAGACGTGAACCACTAGGTACTCATCAACCCAACGTCAACCAAAACATAACCATTCATTCATTACAAAACATAATATTTATTGATATTTACAACACATGCACAAATTTTTAACCAAAATCATCAAAAATAGCAAATTGCAGGTAACTTAATGTGTTAAACCCGAAATTGCAAGAGACAAACAACGAGTTAAGACAAAATAAATATTTTCGTAGGGGTAAAACATAACTCAAGTAAAATACATCCAAGAAGAAAAGGGAATGAAGTTTATCGATATGTGGGAGCAAAGACACAAATAAAGTTGTCATGCTGCCGCCCCGATCATAAGCTAAGATCATGGCAACCGCTGCATACTAAGAACTCTCCTCACAAATAGACAAAGCGTTCCCATATGATATCATAGACATCATAACGAAAATATTTTAAATAACTAAAATTCAAAAATTAATTAATTAATAAATCCAATTGGCAAATAAAGTTTAAAAATTTTTTATATCAATTAAACCTCAAATAATACATCTAACAAAGTACTAACTTTAAACTATGCCGATATTGTTGAATCTCGCTTCTAGTCTTACTCTTATAGTAGTTCCTACATCCATATTTAAGTATCTAAATCTGTAAAAAAAAAAAAAAAAGATAATGAGCTCAACAGATAAGTAATAAGTTTTTTAACTAAATAATTTATGTAATAACACAAGATATAATAGCCAATATAAATTACCATGTTTCAGTATAAAAGCATAATCAATTTTTTTTTTCAAAATATAAATCCAGCAAATACAATATTATTTTTCAAATATTCATATAAATAATTATAAATCCAATGAGAAACAAATCGTATTCAACTCGACAACTTTAATCATATCTACACTTATACTCTATATCTAGGCCAAAAACAAAGACTACACTTACACTTTGTGGGATGGGCTTGAATACCATACTTATATCCTATGGTATGGGCCAGAATACTATATTTATACCCTGTAGTGGGCCAAAAATAAAACAATAAGCTTAATAATAGTCGAAGTGCCAATGCATAATCCTCAATTAGCATGATCCAAACCATTGTTAGCCTGACGGTCTAAATCTGATATGTATTAAAACTCTTTTTACAAAATGACATATATACCATAATCCAGTCAAAATATGCTTATTTCACAATGAATCAACAAACAATAATATTCCAAAAAATCTCAAAATTGTAAGTTTACTTTCCGTTCAAAAACATAATTTCATAAAACTCAAAAATCACTCATAAACTGATGACTAAGTTATCTAATTTCAAAAATAAAATTATTTAAATGAAATATCTAGAAAAGATGGTTCATTACTTATCTTGCATGAACAACAAGCAGATAAATCTAACTAATTCTAAAAATCTCTTTCAGAATCTAATATTTAAAATTACATTTTTGTCAAAATAAAAGCATGACTAATTTTTAGAATCAAAATCTTAGGTTTCCAAACCCCATATAACATTGAACCCAATAATTAGGAAATACTTCATAGAAACTAAGTCCTCTGGCATGGAAGCCCGGCTAGGATTGTTTCTGATCATGGAAGAAGGAGCCCTCTAGGGTTCATTAGTCACAATAGAGAGAGACAGCAGCAAGAGAGGGTGCCGAGAAAATAAAATAGGCAAACTACAGAACAGTGGAGGACAATTGCAGGGAGTCCCACTAGTGGGGCCTACGGTCATGAAGAGGGGAGAGAGAGAGAGAGAGAGAAAAAATATATATATATATATATATATATTATATTTTTATTTATTTATTTCTTTTATCTTCTTGCAAAATCATGGAGGAGGAGGGAGGACTTCTCATGTCACCCATACAGGAAGAGGAAGAGGAGAAAGGAACAAGTGGTAGCACAGTCGGAGGTTCGACCACAAGAGACGGTGATCGGCGGTGAAGAAATCAAATGGAACATAGGGATTTGGGCCTCTAGCGAAGATATGTTGGTTCGTCGGTGGTCAGAACTTCGATGGAGGCCATGGGCTAATCAAGGGAACAACCAAAAACTTCAGCAACAAGGGCCGATAGCAAGGATGGTCACAAAAAGAAGAATAGGACGAGAAATTGGAAAAAAAAAAAATAGGGCATCTTCTATTTCCACAAAAATTCAGTGATAGACAGCCGGAATCCAAGTTTTATGAACTAAGGAAGAGGCGGAGGAGGTTAATCAAAAGATTCCGGCCTCTTGCTTGGCTTCCGACAATGCCTAGGCCGCAGTGGTGGTGAAATTCGTCCAAAATGGAGCTCGAACAAACACCGACATTTGGGAGGAAGAGGTTACAAGCTTCGGTGGGGGATCGAAGAGTAGATTTGGCTGCTTAAATAGAGCCGAAGGGAGGCCTTGGAGTCCCTCCCAACTTCGGATTCCGCCGGAGAAATTGCGGAACAAGGCAGTTCCCATTTTTGCCTCTCTCCGGCTCCCATTGGAAGTTTGCCTCTCACTCTCCGGGGCACGCGCGGCGCACGTGCATCTCCACCACTCCCAGCACGTGCCAAGCACGTGCCGGGATTATTTTTTTTGTTTTATTTTTTCCGCTGATGCTTATATCTAGGCTTGTCAAGCGGACCATATCCAGCTTTCTATAGCCCAGATGTTACATAAGTACAGAAGCTTCCAAACAGGGAAAACAAGAAATAGCGCGTTATAGTTAGAGGTTTCCTTTAAATTCATCAAAATTGGTTTGTAAGACCAAATAGAGTCGCAGCTATGGCCCTTGGAGATGGCTTTCGAGTTGTGTGAAGCCGTTGGTCTTGGGTTCGAATCTCGATGGCTTAAATTTAGTCATTAAGAGAGCAAGTCATTTCTACATCCAAGAGACAACTAATTACTTGAAAGTACACAGGCTAGAGAATGCAATTTGCCCCAAAGAAAACTAGGGGTGGCAATGGTCAGCCTGGATCAAGTTTTTGTCAGCGCAAGGATAGTAACAAAGCCTAACATCGAATCAAGACCTCTAGATTTTATAGAATTCTATCTTCATGATCCAAATTAGATCAAAACTCTTATACACATTCAGATAAAAAAAAAAATGACCCAGATCTGACCCTAAATAAAAAATCCTTGCCCCCGGCTTGAATAGGCTCAAGTCAGGTCAATCTTTACCATCTCCAGAAAGATTATACACAAAACGCTATGTTGTGGTTCCAAAATTGTGAATTCTATACAAGGTCAGCTAAGAACGTCCACTCTAGAAAGATTATATACAAAACGCTATGTTTTAGGCCCCTTAACTCCAGTCTCCGGATTGCAGCTTCCACAAATGTCGCCTGCGCGCCTGCTAATGAGAACTTGGGAGTTGGGCCCCTGAATTGAAGCTTCCACGCTGGCTGTGCCGACTTCTTATATGTTGAGAGAAAATTAGTTTTATTTCATTACTTCCAGCACCCCAGCTCAAATCATTCATATTCTACCGGAAGACAGAAAAATAGACATCACTAACTCTAGAGCTAGCCCATACTCCAGAATCGGTTCCAAGAGAAAATTAACTTCACCCCCCCAAGCAGATCAAACAATATATTCCGAACTGATGTCTAAGGGGCCCATTGGCCACCATTACCACCTAAAAAGAAGCCAACTCTGCTAGGTTGTAGAACAGAAAAGTTCTTCCATAACTTGATTTAAATGTCAGAAAATACTCATCATTAAATATATTAACCACCAAGTCTCTCCAAGCTTCCTTGCAAAACCCTTACGAATTAAACATACAGATAAACTAAATTAGAAGTGCGAGAGAACAGGTCCTTAACTCTTCCACTGCTGAGAGTGGGATCAATTCTAACCTCCACCTAAACACATGTACATGAGTCTATATGTCCAGCAACCCCTGCAGAACTGATCAGATGAGGCTTGTGGACCGCCCTGGGTGAAGGTCTGGCTGAATGCGTTCACCCGTGAAAGGATCGAACTTGTAAGGCTGGCCAGTGAAAGGATCAAACTTGATTTGTGGGCGTTCAGTAGGACGTTCAGCAGAGGCGTGGAACGACCCAGATCCAATTCCAGTCTCATGTCCAAAGTTTGAAGAAAGTGAAGCTCTGTATGTGGGAACTACTCCCACTTTTCCTACACTTGATCGAGACAAGAGGGGACCATCATAGAGTGAAGAAGAGTAGGGATATAAACCTGGGGATGATGTGTAGCTGCCATGCCTGCCAAAATGCCGCCATTTTATATTAAAGATCCATTTTATATATATATATATTAGCAACAAGTACAAAATTTGGGGGGGGGGGGGTATGGGAATAATACTCTTGGGGGCGTTTAGTATGGTGTGATCGTCCCAGAATCAAGGGTGATGTGGGTGGAGGTGATAAGATCGCCGCGTTTGGTTGCACCACAGTGATCCTACGTGGCGGTGATCCTGTATCACCTCCACTTCTCAAATCACCTTCCAACCCAGTGATGGAATACCCGTCCTTCAGATCGGGAATGCAAGATCACCCAATGGCGGTGATCGTGGATTGAGAGTTAAAGACAAAAATACCCCTCAATTTAGCAGAAAAATTGATATATCAATATACCATCAATATATTATGTCAATGTTATATATATATAATATTATGTTGATATTATATTTTATATTAATAATATATATTATATTATAATATATTACTAATCATATTATTATCATATTATTATTGAAGGATAATTTTAAATTATAGTAGAAATATATTATTAAATTTTATATTTATATAATAAAAAATCTATTATAAGTATAAATAAAAATATTAATTCTATAATGAAAAATAACATATTTTTATAAGATTAATAATTTATAGGAGTAATAAATATATTTTTATAGAATATATTAATAATTAATATATTGATAAATATATTAATATTTTATTATAATATATTTTATATGATTAATAAATATATGATAAGGGCTACTAAAAGTAGAATATGTGACAAAATTATGAAATTATTATAGGAATTAGCATATTGATTTACATTTTTGATTCATGAGAATTAAAAATACATAAAAAATCCATCTAAGATATATCAAGGGTATTTGTGGTATTATGTGGTCGGTGATCTTGAATCTCCGTACCATACCAAACAAGTTATGCATGGATATCCAGAGATTTTTAATCACTGGACCATGGCCTACCAAACACATTGATCTTAGATCACTGAAGATCAAATCACCCCAGTATTCGGATCACCGGGGATCTTAGATCACCGTGGTGATTCTGTTGGGGTTACCAAACGCTCCCTTGGTGTGTTTGATGTGTGAATGGTATAAATTTCTAATCCAATGCTTTCTAATAGTTTTAGTATGTCCAACTAAAGCATAGAGTCAAGATTGAACTCTCAGAATCAATAACATTAAGAAAAATCAGAATTTGCAATGCATCATAAAGAATTTATTGGGACACCCGCTGCCACATGAAAGCAAAGGTTGAATTGAGAAATTACCATGCTAACGGGACAAGACATAAAGGATGATTGAGCTGCAAAATAACAATCAAACAGTAGATACCTTCTTATAACTCTGATGAGGTTGGTTACTTCTAAGAATAGGGGAAACAATAGCACAAAAAGATGCTAGAATACCTGAGCATGGAAGATTCAAGCTTCCATGGCAAGATTCGAATGTCTGGAAATTCATTTGTTTTCAAAGGAGAAATACTTCAAGGATGCCAACAAAAGTCAACTAGTTCATTTGTAGACAAAATGTACCTCACGTCCCTTCATTGTCAGATTTATGGCAACCCCATGCAACAGAAGTGGATAAGTTTGAGAATGAGTATCATGCAGTGGTTTTTGTTGATTTTAACTTTGTGTGGACACCATGATACTAATTTATATCCTTCCAGAAGATACATATTTCACCTAAAAGCTCTACATTACTTTATTAGAAACTAATTTTTGGTCCTGAAAAAACCTCCACTGTTGAAGAAGAAATTGAATGTTTAAACTGACCTTGCAGCAGAATGATCAACTGCTTGTACATGAAGCGGTGCACGTAGGTTATGCAGCTCATTATCCTTAGGTGCATAATCACTTGACTTTCTTGGAAGGTGGGACGTGTTCCACCCCAAACCAAACTTGCCAACCTGGTGCTGCAAAAGAGAATAGTAAAACCTTAGTTTCTACAAAAATCAAAGGAAAACCAAAGAAGAGGATGGAGAGAACACATCAAAATGCTAGGGGAACAAACCCTAGAAACCAATGATGCAAAGTACACTCCTTTATCACGCTTGTCAGCACCAGATAACATAAACTGCAAACCACAGCCTAGCAAGATGATGAAAAGGTTGCAGGCAAAGAAAATAAATTAAAATGACCAAAAAGTTTATGATGATGAAACCTGATCAAGGACTGCTATAGCTGCTGACTCTGGAAGCTCCTTGAGACTAGTAATGCAATGGATACCTAACTGCCAATCAAAGAAAAAATCAGTAAGAACCATGGTCTGCTATGCCGCTACCAAGCACTGGACGGTTGCCCGATGGCACGGGTCGGACGGGCCGGCATCATGCCAGGCCGGGCCTGTACCAACACAGTAGAGGAGGTAGGAGAGAGGGCAAATGGGAGAGAAGAAAAGAGAGAAAGAAGGGGAAGAGAGGGAGGGAGAGAAAGAGGGTGGCGGTGGGCCGTCGAAGGCCGTCGACTTGGGCAGGAGGCGGAGGAAGGCTCCGAGGCTGGAAAACAGGTCAATTCCCCTATTTCATTCGAAAAAGGGACCGGACCCCTGTTTCGAATGAAACAGGGGACCTGGCTTGTTTTTCAGCCGTGGAGCCCGAAGGAGTGTCCTCCGCGCGGCTCGTTGGTTTCCGTCGGCCCTTCGCCGGTCGGCCTCTACCTCCCTCTCTTTTTCTTCCTCTTCCTCTCGCTCCCTCCCCCGCTCGCTCTCTTTTTTCCTCTCTTTCCTTCTCCTCTCCCTCCGGCAACGAGTTTCGTTTTCGTTGTCAGAACCATCCCGGTCTACTGCTGGGATGGCTCGGTATGACCGAAAGTGCCTGATTCAGGACGGTTCCGCCGACCTTGGTAAGAACATAACTTTAAAATGATGAGGTGGGATGAAAGAACATAGTAACAAAATCTTTTGTTCAGCAAATTAACAGGAAACTGTATAAGAGAAAAATGGAAGATAGAAAGAAGATGATAAATATGAAACTGAAATCCTAAGACACCCAAGTGAGTGTCCTGTATCATTTCATCAACACGCTGTGTTACATTGATATCTATGTGGACCCTTACATTTTCTTCTGTGTGGGATATCCCCTTTGTACTCATTTTTGGGAGTCTACGGCATTGCATAAAGAGCACAAACAAAAGAAAAAAAAAGCTCTGTTGTTCCTTGCTTACATCATATCGACTAGCAATTCCTAGGCGCAATACTCGAAGTAGGCGCTCCTTAACTGCTGATGGTAATGAAATAACAGCTGCTTCATATGGATTGGCAGCATTAGATACCTAAACAGAAAATGAGAAAGGGAAGAGAAAATAAAGTCAAACAGTCAAAAATGAAATATCATTACTTGAATTCTGGATCAATCAATTCACTACAAGAGAGCATAACCCACACGAAACTAACACTAAGGTACACAACATGCAACATGGACGAAACCCCAATTTGAATAGTTTCCAATAAATTAAGATCAAAAGGGGTTGTAAAAGATAAATGCTATAATTACTAGGCAAAATAAACACAAGAGCATAAATCACATTAGATGCATTCAAAATGAGGATGGAAGAGAACTTGTGATAAAGATTGCTTCTTGGAGAAATGAAAAGAGTACCGACAAAGTTGTTGGATATAGATGTAGTAATTAGGAACTGAAAAGAGGATAAATCCAGCCAGCAAAAAGCTTGTAATTCCACAAGAAATTTACTTGAAATATTAAAAAAGAATGGAAAACCAAATGAAGTAGATTAAAGACAAAGAAATTAATATACAAAAAGACTTTTGAAATAAGTTTACTGATTTATGAGATCAGAAAATAGACAAAATTTAAAAATCAGGTCGGCTTTTGACTACAATGATTTTTTTTTTTTGAGAAAAAATATCTGCAACGAAATCGGGAGAGAAAAAAAATAAACTGAGAAGGCCTAGAGAATAATTCTGAGAATTTTCTGACTACCATGCGCTTGAAAAGAGTTGAGACTTCCAATTAATTTGACAAAAATATATGTGATTTTGGAAAGGAAAAAAAAAGTTAAGGCATGAGACCAAATAGCCTATAGTGTTTAAAACAATTAGGAAGCTTCATAACTTGTTTAATGATATCTTAAGGACTACAAAATTTCCAGATTAAGCACCAACTTCTTTCTTCTTTTAGAAAACTAAAGCACCAACCTATCAGCATAAAGATGTATAGGCACAAGCTATCACTGAATTGACTTGCTGTAAGTTGAAAGTTATTTGAGAGAGTAGCTGTGGACATACATAAATTAAACAAGGAACAATGATTTAAGAAACCAATTTTAGTTCATGGAAAGAATATCATGCATGGAGATGATTTACTTGCTCTGGGAATATTGAGAAAGTTCAGAGGAATATTTTGCACGAGATATGTGTTTGGAAGAGCACAAACTCCTTATGTAGAATAGTAAGATAATAAGCCTTCAGTCTTGGTTACTCCTGAAAGCCCTCGCATTGTTAAGAGGACTTAAACGTGACATCCATGAGGAAACCTTGCACTCCATATCATTCAAAGATTTAAGTGTACATTTATCAGAGCAAATAAAGATTTGGAAGGAAAAATTACAATTTGAGGTTCAGAAATTGGCCTACACCAAAACAGAGTACACAGACTAGATTCAGACAGATGGAGAAGAAAACCAAAAAGCAGTTGCATTTGAGAGAAAAATAATATCCATACAGAAAAGAAAAATTTCTCGTTTAACCTGCATAGTTTTTATTCCAGTGAATGGGCCACAAAACTGTTTTAACCTGAATAAAAAGGGCAGTCCATGGGTGTTTTCATTTTGAGGGAAAATTAGTCCTTATCCATTTATTTGTGCCAGTCCAACCACTGCAATTATTACAGTATATTCCACACTGCTAACCAAATAAGGCATGCATATAGCTTGAAAAATTGTGACACTTTCTACTTCAAAGGTCTTCACTTTCATAGAAACCAATTGTGTAGCAGGATTCATATAGTTGATCGCAAGTTGACAGTGCAGGGTTACATTTATTTTTACATGTGGCATGATTCTGATTATTGACTACTTAAGGAACTTTCACAATAAATTTGAGACTGTACAAAATTAATATGCAAGCATCAACATGAGCATAGAGGAAAAAACACACGTAATCCAAGTATAAGATAATCAAATGCTACCGGATCATCTAGTCTAGGAGCTTTTGATTTATGATCCGATGAATCACAAGTGTCTCTGTCATGTGAAGAATCAGGTCTATCTCCAGACTTGTTAAGTGGTTTGCTTTTTGTCTCATCATGAACTCGTTTCCTGTCCTTTTCCACAGGCCTTGCAACTGTCACCTATTACCACAGAGCATATGCATTCAGCTATTTTTGTAGAAAAATATCAAAAAAAAAAAGATGAAACTACAAACAAATAGGGCATTTCTAGAGCAACAAATGTACAAGACTTCTTAGTCTTCATCACATACCTGGATCTTAAAGCTTGGACCTTTATATGGTCCTTGCACTGTTTTTCCATCCATTTCCTTGATTGCGTTATCTAGTTCCTGTTAAAAGAATAGAGTTAGCAAAGCATAAAGGATAAGAATGTGTATATTCACAAAAGAAATAAAGAATAACACAGAATATTGAAACTCTATCAGGTGAAGATGCCACAATAAAGGTAAAAATAAGACAATAATTTTGTGCTGTTGCATGCAATAAATGATGAGAGTAAAACTGAACTAAATTGCAGTCGTATTTATAATAAATCACTTCAGGCAACAAAATTTTCAGGTAAATAATAGGTCACCTTATATTTGAATTTAAGGATATATAACTACTGTTCCAACATCTCATATACATTATTTCAATGAAGAAAAGATAAGAGGGCACATAAAATGCAAGAGAATGCCTATTTCCAGAATGCGGAAGACCATGAAGTAAGAAAAGGACACTCACTGAACGGCTGGCAAAATGAACAAATCCAACTGGAAAGTGACCCTTCCTTGACAGTGCTACCCTCTCCACCTGAAGGGAAAAAGTTCAACAAAGCAAATAAATTCTTGATCTCAAAAAATTATAACCAAAAAATTATAATTCCTTATGTTGACCTTTCCAAGTGGTTCAAAGAGTTTCTTCAAGTACTCTTCATCCGTATTTGTCGGTAGATTTCCAACAAAAGCAACTTTGATCTGACATAGAGAAAGAAAGCTCAAAATGAAAGAAAAATTAGCAGAAAGTATGTTATGTAAGGTTTAAGATACCGGGCTATGGGCCCATATCGGTCAGGTACATACAGCAGTAACACCCCCATACTGACACAGGGGTACTAACATGCATGGCAGGCACCTGTATCAGTACATGTGGTATGCCAGTACAGGCTGGTACTGGCTGTACAAACTGAGCATTAGACCCCTGTGCCAACTGGTACCTGAAACCGTGATGTAGCCTAATACTGCCAATACTTGCACAGTAAGCATTCAATACCTTTGCCATTTCTTCTGGATCAATTTCAGGTTCCTTCTCAGCCCAATCTATTACAGGATGCCAGTTCCCAGCAAGTAGAAAATCTGGTTTGGACCCTAAGCGGTATGCACGTGCTGCGGCCTGTGATTGAAATTTTCCAAGATGGGAAGATCAAATGCCTACAGTCTAGGCTGATGATTATGGATTTGTATGTGGTATCTCCAAGATGATATGATAACTGACTGACATTGATGTGCTTGAACGATATATTTGAAAATAAGGGCAGTCTGAAGTAAAATACAACTGACTATTGACAAATGGAGAAAAAAGATAGTAGTGGCGGTGTCTAATAAAGGCCCACAGACAAAAATGGTGAATGATCACATCTTACCAATCACAACAATGCTGGATTAGTGGGAAATATTCTGATAGTAAATAAGTGAAGAATTAGATCCACGCTTGCATTCCAAAAGACTCCTAGTAGACAACTATCAGTCAAAAAAATCATGTTTCCGATAGCAGCGCAGATGGTAAAATGAGAAAAGGGAAAAGAATTCTATAGTAGGATAAACAGAACCATCTCTGATAATTATGTGGCCAAATCGAAATAAATGATTCACATAATACACCTAAGCATACATGCGAAATTTGATGACATTATTCTGTTGAACTTCAAATGACATATTGCAAGATTGTCAAAACAAAGAAGAAATCATAAATTGAGTAGAAAAGAAGGATCTCGACAATGATTAAAAAAAAATTCAAAGTAATTGTTTCACCCTTTTTTCTTTTCAAGAAAAAGATCTTATCAAGATTTTGTCTTTCTTATAACAACATAATTTGGTCACAAGTCAATGTCATCACAATGAACTTTTAATGCACTGATCAAGCCATTAAGATCTGAAGACAATGAGAGATGCAAAGGAACAGAAAAACAAACTAGAACAATTGGGATAGCAAAGCAGCCTTTCGAAAGTCAACAACTTGACATTCTTGGCCTAATTGACCACTGTTTTGACCAAAAAAAATGCTCTCATGCAATCTGCTTTAAGAAGTGACTGCCCAATATAGAGTGCTTCCATGGACACCAAACAGCATAAGAGCTGAATAGCTAAACATAGGATGTATCTCTGAAATTACTGCCCTCAGAATCAATTGCCCAAAAATTCAATCAAACAAACTTATATGTAAATCAGATACAGACAGGGAAGCAAGTTTGCCAAAAAGACAAGATTTCCAACCACGGACCCACAAAATAAACTTATGTGTAATATGACAAAATTAACAGTCAATAGAAAAAAATAAAAGCATGGCAACTTTTATACAAAAAGACCACAAGATAGGCCTCGGCCCATCTATAACGGATGCCAGTTTTGAAAGTTCAAAAAATAATTCAATCAGACAAACTTATACAAAACCCAGATACAGACAGGGCAGAAAGTTTGTCAAAGAGACAAGTTTTCCAACCATGGACCAATAGAGTAAACTTATGTGTAATATGACAAAATTAACAGTCAATAGAAAAAAGATAAAAGCAATTCTAAATGGCAACTTTTCTACAAAGAGACCATAGGATAAGCCTCGACCCATCTAAGATAGATGCCAGATTTGAAAGTTCAATGAGAATATGGCCCATGATGTTGTGATACGTAACTACAAAACCTGATGGGAAGATGAATGGAAGCTTGAAACACTGATTCTATCACAAAGACCAAATCTCACGTTCTTTCCTTATCCAGAAAAGATTAAAACATAAGGCATATCTTTTTCCATGTGGTAGCAATTGATACTTTTCATAAGAAGCATCCAAAATAATTTACATGAATTTTTTGCTCTATTTGATAATTTAAAAAGATTAATTAAAATTATACGCATCCTTTTTGGAGTTTAAGATGTATGACACAGCCTTAAAATTGCAAGATTAGTGGCTGCCAACATAGCCACAGTTTCAACACCACCGGATCAAGAATCATCCAAATTAAAACACTAACCACCAATTGAGGATTTCAATTCAAACCAGAGTAGTTAACATGACGAAACAAAGCAAAGAAAAAAGAGCTATGGGTATGAAGGATTTCTGATCAAATACAACTGAGCACAATACCACTACTTGCTAATTCGTCATTGTATTTCATTATGATCTTATAAAAAGTATACATGCATGGAAAATGTGTTTGCTTATTTTTGCATCAAGGCTATGATAATACCAATGGAGTCATATTCTTTCTAAGATCTTAAATCCACATGCCCTGTCAGAACCATATATTTCTGAATATGCTCAAATGACTTGTGTGGAATATGCAATGAGGACTTGTGAAAGAAACATCTATATTCACTAGCTATAGATGACCATCCTGCATGTATCCAATTAGAAGGTCATTGATACTTTTCCTGCAACAAATCTAAATCGAGGAAGGCACATGTGCCAAAGGCAATTAAGAGATGGTTAGATAAGGGCAAGTCCCAGACCCCACACAACGATCAAAGTGGTTTGATGTTAAGCATCCACAGAATCTAACATGTATCCAACATAATTGAGAAGTGATTAAGAGAGATCAAAAGGAGAGAGGAACAAAAATGGCTTTTCAATGTAACTATATGATATCACATGATCGAAGGCAGAAACAAGCCAATCAATTGATCCATAGACTTAAAAATGCAATATCGGCTTCATGAAACAGAATAGATTATAATTGGACAAACGGCAATGATACATATAGTTCTTACAATCAGGTTGTCTAACACTTTGAAAATGAGTCTGACATCCACATTAGAGAAATAAACACAGATCAAAACATAAATGCTGTTTTATCTTGGATGATCAGTTATGTACATAATGTTAAAGCAACTACTTGTCAGTGGATCTCACATAAGTTGAACAGTGAAACTAGGCCATCATTCTCTGGTATTCTCCTGCAAGGTCAAGATAATGTCTTTCTCACTCAGGCAGCATATAGCAGCAGCACAGAGGATGAATATCATTAATAAATGAAGCAGCTAACTTCAGAGATAGGCGTACACCTAGTATCGACAAGATGGATCTCACAGCCTCAAAGAAATAAGATGGTTGCTGCCAACAATGCAACATCTAAACCCATTAAGCTGTGAGTTGTCACAAACAAAACCTCACCACAATTTCTTTTTTTTTTCTTTTTGTTGATTGGGAGGGGGGTTTATGGGATGAGATATTGTCATTATCTAGAAGATCAAATAACAATAAGCAGATACCACTGTTTGCCAAATTAATCACTAATATGGAATTATCATCTTAACAGAAGCAAACAGTGAAGGAACATACATTTGCTTTACGTGATTTTCACATCACAGACTTTTCATAGAACCATATATTTCAGGAAATGATAAAATACACTATCTAAAAGCCTAACAGGAACTAGGACTTGTAAGATATTAATTGCATATATCCAGTTAAACTGCCATGTTTGTTTTCCTCCAGTGTTTGACATCTACCAACTTGAGTAAGACAGATGTGCCACAAATAATTTTTAATAAGGTTAAGTTGCAAACCCCAAAAAAGCATCAAAGTGATTGGATGGTTACAATTAACAACATCCAACATATGACTTACATAATCAAGAGGTGATCAAGTGAGATGAAAAGGAAAGAGACTTAAAAATGCCTTTTTTTCATAAGACATGATATAGCATCACGTGATAAAATGGGTCTATCAATTGGGCCACATAAACATGCAAAACTGGGTTTATGTAGAGGGACAGACTCCAAATGGAGTAGAAAATGTTTTACATAGGCTTCTAATCAAGTAATATGACAATCTGATCTTTACATATGCATAAATAACCTTGGATATATTAATTGCATATATCCACTTAAAATGTTGCATCTGTTTTTCCTACAGTGTTTAAAAAATATCCAACTTGAGTGATAGGGATATGCCTCAACTAATTTGGATAGGGTTATATTGTAAACCCCAAAAAAATGATCAAACTGCTTTGATGTTTGAGATTGACAATATCCTTCATATATCCCACATAATCAATAAATGATCGGGTGAGATGAAAGGGAGAAAGGATTAATAATGCCTTCTTTCATAAGAAATGATACCATATCACATGATAGCAGGCAAATACGGGCCAATCAACTGAGCCACAGACAAACATGCAAAATTGGCTTCTTCTGAGAAATAGACCATGAATGGGGAAGTAGAAAATGAATTGCGTTAGGCCCCTCAAACAAGTCATCTGATAAAACTGACCTATACTTTCAAAATGATTCTGAAGTCTGTATTGCACAGATGAAACACAGACTAGAACAATAGTAAAAATAAAATGATCAAAACACAATCTGAGGAAATATTTAAGCCCCCCACCCTCTTCTCTAGGAATGACTCACAGAAGCAATGGTTAATTTTGGCAAGGCACAAGCATTAGAAATACCCTAATTTAGAAAAATATATAAATCATCAAGGGTGGGGTGTAAATCCAAAAAAGATTCAAGCAAATAGTAATTCTTTAGTAGGAAAGAAGATCAATGGATTATCTGGAGAAGAATGGATCCTTGAATGTGGGGAAAGGAAAGAGAAATAAAAACATGTAGGCATGATTTTACAAGGGATATTGTTGAAGACCTGCAAGATAAATCAATTCATGAGGCTATAAACTGCAACATTTACTGAAAAGTTTCTGCAAGAGATATTAAGCAAAATAGGAGAACAGTGAAAAGCGGCCATTCAGGTGCAGGGTTAAGCCAATTGCATGAATGTCAATCTTCTATGATATGAGTGATGTAAACAACACCACCACCATTTTAGGATCTAGAGAAAAAGAAGCATGAACTTCCAGTTCCATACTATATGTTTTCCAATGCATAAATGCATTTTCTGGCCAAAGTTACAAGAGGCAAGAAGACAGAGTCAATAATTTTAACCAGAAAAATAACTTCGCACTGTGTGAGGGACAGGATCCAATAACTCACTGCATGAGAGGAGAACCGCACGAAAGCAAATCCTCGATTAAGTTGCTTTTTGCCTGAAGTTCCAGAGTTTGGAGGCATTGCAAGGTCTACAGATACAACATCTTTAAATGCCTGTAAAATATAAAAAGCAGATTTCATAAAAAATTACATCAAAAGATAAGTTCCAATTTTCATAAATTATCAACAAATTATATGCTACCTGGCAGACCAATTTGTTGAACTCTTCCAAGCTCCAATCTGAAAGCCATGAGCATAATAAGATACATAATGCTATCAGTAAATACAAAGGGCCATTCGAAGAAATAAAAGAAAAAAGGAAAAAAGAAAAATGACTTCATTAGCAAGCCTTATCCCATCTACTGTGAAACCAGCTTTATGAATCAAAAGATGATCCATCAAGTTTTTGGAATTAAAGATAAAGATCAACTTTAACAAGAATTCTGGTAGAATTTGCGCAGGTCCTAAACGACATAACAAATGCAAGGGAGAGACCTGCCATAATACTTAAAAAACCATTTGGCAAGTAGAGTAACTTGATTGCATAGTTTAAGCCCAAACAACCAGCTCTCCGAGATCCATGACATTTAAAGTCGAAGCATCAAGGGAAGAGAGATGAAAGAAACGGCTTAGTTTAACAAATTGAATTCATCTCCAAGACAGAGACTGTAGTTTTTTATACAATATTAGGGGGAAAATGTCAATTATATATAATTCTCAACAAACAAAGAGTGAACAAGAAGGCATCCACCTAATAGCTCATGAATATGTTCATGAACACACAAGACTATAAATGATTCAGCTATTTTACCTTTGCGAAGATTTCCAAAAAACAAGGAATCTTGATCAGATGAAAGGGCAACACCAATTTTCTTTCCTTGGACCTGAAACAGGACCGAGATTGAAGGTAAAGGTTGTTTCAGTGAATTGCATTAAAATATAAAATTTAAACAGAAAGATGGAGTCACATGGACAACACATCCAAACAACAAAACCCAATCCTGAGATAAAGAGAAATAAAACAAAGACATACAAAGAAATGACCCATTTGATTCGTACCTTCCTTTTCTCTTACGGTCAAAACACATCCACAGTATGTGATAATTAGTGGAGGGAAAAAAACAATTAATTCTTTTCCAAAAAAGGCAATCAGGTATGATAACTTTCATGGTTAGGTGGACCATTTTCAACATGAGATATCATGATACCTAACCCAGTAATCACATAAGTAGAGAAGCCAGTGATCTAAGAAGAACGAAGGAAGGCACCACTGGTGAATCAGCTCAACAACCTTCTTCCTGTAGATCCAGCTCCCACATGATGTGGTGCTGCTTATCTCTAAGTCATCCTAGGCCAAGCTATGAGTTTTAGATGATGATGCAAGACCTAAAGATAGTCTCTTAGCTTATATAAAAGAAGATGCCAATCATTTTCTTTTTTATTTGTCTTCTAATGAGTTGCACTTCTACAAGAGTTCATGTACACTAGAAAACCAAACCAACCTAGAAAATAAAGTTTAGACCAGATTACATACAATATACCAAGTAGAACATTAACATATTATGAACTTCAGTGCTTTTTAAGCTAACTCAAATTCAGTCAGTTTCCCCTTAGCAAAAATGGAAAAGCTACTTTAAGGTCTAGAAGCTCCCGTCACTTTCCTTTCGACGAGGCCATAGGCACTTTAACATCCTCATAGGCACATCCATCACTATTTTCCGTAACATATTATACTGATTATCCTTAAACCCAAAATGCCCATCCAACTGAACTTTTAGGAAGATATGATTACCTTATGGTCACTTATTGTTGCTTTGTCACCTCCTTATTCCCCCATAAAAGCCAACTTTTTTTTTCCTGAGGTTGGCCCATGCCAAATGTAGTGCTAAAGAAAGACAGACTACTAGAAAGACAAGAAGATAATATCTTGATCAGTAGTTAAATTCCACTTTAAAAATGGTCTATCCGTTGAGGGTCTTCAAACTGTTGCAAAAATATATACCTAATAATAGATGGAAGCATGGATCATGGAATCAATAAAAAAATAAAATATGTGGTCACACAATGTCAAGCATAGGTCCAAAAACTAAAAGGGTTAAGAGGAGAAATCTTTTTTAAAAAGGCCTGAAATTCATCCATAGACCCCAAAGGAAGCATACAAAACATACCAAAGAACAGACTCAAGAAAAGACAACAAATCATCATACACAAAGCTAAGGTCTTTTTATTCTTTACCTACCTTTATTTGGATAACACGTATAGCAGTCTCCTATACAACTGATTTTATATAATGCCAATTAAAAATTCAAAAGAAAAGGCAAATCCAGGTACAAGTTACTACCATATTTAGATGACATACAACAGTCAAAATTCTATTTAGTTCTACTATTACAATTTTGGAACTGGAACTAGAAAAATCAGAAGGCCCATTGCAACAAGGAAGCATATATTTAGCATTTCTTACCATGACACCATCTTTCTCCTTCTGAGCTTTGAAAGCAGCCTCCTTTGTCGCGAATCGCACAAAGCAAAAACCCTATGCAGGAAACAGAAAATTTTATCACAAAAAGTTATAAGCGCAAGTGTCAATCCTTGTCCCAACCATTGGCGGCCAGCCTTACATATCTCTATTTGCCAATCCTTCCCACCAGAAAAAAAAATAGGACCTATAAAAGACCTTTGAAAAAAAAAACATGCATGAAAAATATACCCACAAAAGAGAACTTGTACCTTTGAGTTACCATTTTGATCCTTCATCATTCGTAACTCGAAAATATCTCCATAAGGAGAAAACAACTGCAACAAGAATCAAAGTTAAAATAACGGCATTATAACAATTCAGTCTGGCAAACATCATAACAATATAGTGAAACCGCAATCAGTATACTGCTTTTTTAACATTTAAATTTTAACCATTCCCAGTTAAGACTATATAAAGTTTACAAGCTTCTAAAATTCTCGCTTTCTCCTGGATATGCAGAACCACCAGAAAGTGACAATTCAAGAACATTAAGGACCTAGGTCACTTATTCTCTTCACAAAATCAACAAAAAGTTTCCAGTTCTCCACTCGGTAGCTTTTTTGTTTCATGAGAATGATAAGGTCTCACGGTAACTGTCTGAAACAAAGTATTCTGCCCCCTCCAATCCACTAAACCTCCAAGACCGAGAAGTAAACCTTCCAAGTGCTATATTGAGTTTCCAAAATTCAAGTTGCCTGGGTTAAAATTATGATTAATTTGCTACACTTTTGAACATGAGAATGACTGTGTGCATTCCTATACGCATATAGCAGTTTTACCCAATAACCCAACAATCCAAATCACAAAGAAAGCTGCAAGTAATTGTTTCTAGGAAAGGGCATTTACTTATTAAAAACAAGAAACAATTTGAGAAGCTGAATAGTAAGTAACTTAGAAGCTCCTGAATTGTGCGATAGGAGAAAATTTGGTGGCATTTGGTGTTTTTACATATGTTTTTGTCCTCTTAGGAAAGAGATCCTTTCTGACATACATCAAGAGATCTTCAGAAGTGACTACCACAGAAATTAATTTGTTTGCACGAGGGCTGATAACTATGATTCTGCAGGGAAAAAAAATATCCATGTGCATATAAACCTAAAAGAACAAGCTCTCATAAATTGAGAAATTTAATCAGTTAAACCATTTATGCACTGGCAGATTAAATCATTTCAGAAAGAAAAACAAACTAAATCATCGAGTTAACAAAAATATGTTCCCAAGAAAAATGAAGAAAATAGACCTCCCGGATCATGTTCTCTGTGGTAGAACGGGGCAAACCCCCTACAAAGATCTCTGAACCTTTGCCATGCCGCTCTGTTCAAAAAATAAAATAAAATAAAATAATCATAAATCATCATATATCAACCTACCTATCCGATTAGCATCATAAGAACCCGTTAAATAATTGAATTCAAACCAAAAATCGCCCACCTTGTCCATTGGATGCACCAGCTGACGCGTTCTTTTCCTGTAAAATTAATCATATCATCGTTAAAAACAAAATTTTTCTTGCGCACATCAAATGTTTAGAACCAGAAAAAGAAAATAAAACAAGAAAAACATGAAAATTTTACAAACTCAGCACACGGAAACGAGTCCAACTTAATACAGAGATTCAAATGATAAATCTCTAAAAAGAACGAAAAATCTCGCAAGCCCACCGGACTACAACCTTCTCCCACCGATCACAGTTCAAGGTTTCCATGAATGATCGAGTAATTCTTGAAACTACAGCGAAAAAAGGCAAGCAGTAATACAAAATTAGGGTTTTGGGAAGTCGAATACCTGCCCCATCGTTGGAGAGATGCAAAGAAACTGAAACCCTAGAGGTCTAAATTTCGTAACAACCGGTGTAATTCCGGGCACTCAGATTGGCGGAGGGATCCCTCGCTTTCACTTTGCCGGTACATGTAAGGGAAAGCTTGGGCGTCCGAGTGGGGAGTGCGTTAAGTTCACGCGAGAAAACTTACGCGAAACGTACGCGCTACCGGACCCGCAAGTGATTGGCCATGTGGCCAATAAATTTCTGCCGCATCATCGAGGATGTGGTTTGCAAAAAATTGATCTGGTGGAGTAAGAACGTAGTTTTCTTAGGCTCTAGAGCTGTTAGTAGTAGAGCTTTTGAAAGTAGAGCTATTGAAAGTAGAGTTGTCTGAAGCAGAGTATTTATAAAAAGTTGTTTGTTGTTTAGTAACTATATTTCTAAAGTGATGGGGCACTTTAACATTTGTTTGGTAAACAAATTAAAAAAGTACTTTTGTATGACAAAATAACCATAAAATACATTACCAGTAGTATATAACAGAGCATAATAAAATATAATATGTATTAATATATAAATTATGATATAGTATAATATTAATGTAATGTAATATAATATTATTATATATAGTACTATAACATTATGTATTATAGAATAATAATTTAATATAACATTAAATTATTTAATATAACATATCAATGTATTATGATATAATGTAATATAATATTTTATTTATAGTATAATACAATAATAAATATATAAAATATTATAATTATTAGTGCAAATTTATTTTTCATCCTTCTAATGACCATTTATCTCTCTAACAAATTTTCTAGCAAAGTGATAAAATTAGTTAAATAATTACTAATATTTTTATTTATTTATTTATTTAGATCAGATTATTTGCCACTCACTCATTATTTTTTTATTTATTTTTATTTATTTATTTATTATTTTATTTTATTGAAATATAGAGGGGTCGTCGGCCATGAGTGGTGGCTGGCATGGTGGCTGCCACCGTGGGCAGCCACGAGCTCCCAAAACAAAAAGAAAAAAAAGAAAAAAGAAGAGGAAGAAGGAACATAGGCGGCGGCGTTGAGAGGAAGAAGAAGATAGAGAGGGAGAGGGAGAGGATGGGTGAGAGAGGAAGAGGCGGGATGAAGGTTTTGGAGGGAAAAATATGATTTAAATTGGGGTATTTTGGTCTAAAAAATAGCTTCACGACAAAGCTGAAAACAGCATTTTCGGAAAGCTCAAAATTGGAGCTTCTCCCCAAAAGCTGAAACAGCTTTCTGAAAATTTTACCAAACACCATTTTTTATCTAAAAGTACCTTCGAAGGGCCAGAAAGTGCTTTTTGGCCCTCCAAAAGCTCCCCCAAATAGGGCCAAGCCTGAAAGCAGGCAAATTATCCGAACGGATATCCTAAATCTAAAATAATAACATAGGATAAGTCCTTTTTCTTATTTTTAATAAATTAATAAAATATATCCAATTTTCTTCTCTATGAATGGTATATCAAAATTATTTTATCTATAATTATCTCTCTAACAAATTTTCTAGCAAAGTGATAAAATTAGTTAAATAATTACTAATATTTTTATTTATTTATTTATTTATTTATTTATTTAGATCAGATTATTTGCCACTTACTCATTATTTTTATTTATTTATTTATTTATTATTTTATTATATTGAAATATAGAGGGGTCGCCGGCCATGGGTGGTGGCCGGCATGGTGGCTGCCACCGTGGGCAGCCACGAGCTCCCAAAACAAAAACAAAAAAAAAAAAAGAAGAGGAAGAAGGAACAGAGGCGGCGGCGTTGAGAGGAAGAAGAAGATAGAGAGGGAGAGGGAGAGGATGGGTGAGAGAGGAAGAGGCGGGATGAAGGTTTTGGAGGAAAAAGTATGATTTAAATTGGGGTATTTTAGTCCAAAAAATAGCTTCACGACAAAGCTAAAAACAACATTTTCAGAAAGCTCCAAATTGGAGCTTCTCCCCAAAAGCTGTTTTCAGCTTCCGGCAAAAGCTGAAACAACTTTTCAAAAATTTTACCAAATACCAATTTTTTTAATCTAAAAGTACTTTCGAAGGGCCAGAAAGTGCTTTTTGGCCCTCTAAAAGCTCCTCCAAATAGAGCCTTATTCAAAACGGAGGAGGTTGTCGTAGGCCCAAGCCTGAAAGCAGGCAAATTATCCGAACGGATATCCTAAATCTAAAATAATAACATAGGATAAGTCCTTTTTCTTATTTTTAATAAATTAATAAAATATATCCAATTTTCTTCTCTATGAATGGTATATCAAAATTATTTTATCTACAATGTCTTACTAAATTTCTAATTTGAAAGAAAAATAATATGTTTGATATAGATTTAGAGATTTTGGCATCTTCCTTGTCACATATGTTTAAATATATATAGGTGATGACAACTTTTTGCTGGACTAAATCTAGTGCAAGATTTTAAGGAAGAAAAACAACTTATATGGGAGATACAACACAAAGAAAGATTCTCTTTTTGTTTCATGGGAAAGAGAGATTGGCTAAGGGATATCGCATAGAGAGAGAAACAGAGAAAGATATTAAAATTTTCTGTCAATTAATTAAAAGCATGTAATTAAAGAAACAGCAACACTTCTGATGCATTCTTGGAGCCTTATTTGGATTACTTGTTAGATTAATTGTAATTCAAGAGGATATTTTAGTCATTTACATGAGGTCGACCAAAGACTCCAAGATGATCAAAGACTCCAAGATGATCAAAGACTCTGATTATTTGCTTTTAAGAGTTTTACAGATCAATTTTATTTCATGTTCTGATTGTCTTATATTGTAAGTAACTGTCCAAAACAAAGTATTCTGCTCCCTCCAATCCACTAAACCTCCAAGACCGAGAAGTAAACCTTCCAAGTGCTATATTGAGCTTCCAAAATTCAAGTTGAGAGGGTTAAAATTATGAATCACAAAGAAAGCTGCAGGTAATTGTTTCTAGGAAAGGGCATTTACTTATTAAAAACAGGAAACAATTTGAGAAGCTGAATTGTAAGTAACTTAGAAGCTCGTGAATTGTGCGATAGGAGAAAATTTGGTGGCATTTGGTGTTTTCACATATGTTTTTGTCTTCCTAGGAAAGAGATGCTTTCTGACATACATCAAGAGATCTTCAGAAGTGGCTAGCACAGAAATTAATTTGTATGTACGAGGGCTGATAACTATGATTCCGCAGGGAAGAAAAATATCCAAGTGCACACAAACCAAAAAGAACAAACTCTCATAAGTTTAGAAATTTAATCAGTTAAACCATTAATGTACTGGCACATTAAATCATTTCAGAAAGAAAAACAAATTAAATTAACGAGTTAACAAAAAAAAGTTCCCCAGAAAAATGAAGAAAATAGACCTCTCGGATCATGTTCTCTGTTGTAGAACGGGGCAAACACCCCTACAAAGATCTCTGAACCTTTGCCATGCCTTTCTGTTCAAAAAATAAAATAAAATAATTATAAATCATCAAATATCAACCTACTTATTCGATTGAATGCAAAGCAAAAACTTAAAAGCAAGCTACCAAACATGCAACAATCCTATGGGGCCGAGATTTCCTCCTCATAATAACACTATCGTGGGAGAATCAATTGTGGGAAGAGTGAGGGCTTGGTCCATTGACTGGCCCGCACACTTATTGGGCTTGGGCCTGCCCGAAGAGGCTAGCCCAGCAGTTGCATGTGTGCCGCACATGATGAAACGGAAGAGAAGGACTCCGACTGGGAGTCTCTTTCCTCCCCATTTTTAATTTCGATCGCAATCAAAAAAGGCAGTGATTCAAGCTAATCCAAACACCGAAAAGCCTGAATTTTTACTTATTTGAGCTTCCTCATCCTCTCCCTTTGAGATCCATCAAAGAATAGGCAAAGTTTTGCTCTCGATCTCAAGCTTTCTTCTCGAGAGTCTTCCTCCATTTTCTATTGGAAAAAGTCACTGAAGAGCCTAGTCGGCCCTAGGTACAACCTCTCCATCTTCTCCTCTTCCTTTCTTTGTGTTTTGGGCTTTCGATCCCACAGCCAGCAACCATTGGAGTCACTCCAAAACAGTACACGCCTGTTTTGGTCTTTTTCCACTGAATTCGGCCGGCCGGTCGGCCGCTATTGCGAACTGCCCTCTTCTACCTGCCACCGCCACCTTGTCGGACCACCATGATCACAGCCACTAGCCACCCTCTTTCTTTTCTATTTTTTCGAGATAGAAGAAAAAAAAGAAGAAGAAGAAAGAAGAGAGGAAGAAGAAGAGGAGAGAGAGAACCATCCCTTTATTCTCCCTCTACTTTCTCACTCTAGAAGATTTAAGGCATCTACAATTAGGCCATGTCGACCTGATCTACGAACCTAAGTTAATCCCTAAAAAGAGGCCCCAAACTACTCTGGTGCCTGAGTCGCCTACTGGATAGATCACCCTGTCTTGTCAAGTGTCCATGATACCCATTGATGATGAACTATGTCAAATGATCTTGGTCCTAATTGAGTCAATGCATTATGATTTACTGATCGAATCACGCAGGCCTGACCTACCCAGAATTGTCGAATACTATCATCTGGCTAATCATCCCTATTTCTTATCATTTTATTTCGATTAAAATCATCAAACAGAAATTAATTTTGCTTTTAATATTTTTAGTAGGGTTAATTGAATTGCCTATGAAAGTTTGAGGGTCTAAGATGAAAGAGGTAAGTAAATATTGAACTCCTTATTATTTTTTAAATGATCATATTTTCTATGCATAAAATTTGCTTGTGGAAATATCATATTTTTTTAAAAATAATGGATCAGTATATGTGTTATGAAAATCACACTTTATATGAAAATATAGTTTTATGAATGCTAATGAAAATAGTTTTATTATGAAATATAAATTTGATCATGCCATTTAGTATTTTTCATATATTTATATGAATGTTTTAAGAAAAAATATAAATTTTTAAAGGCTCTCAGATAGCCATGTATGATTTCTAGAATTAGAAAAATCGACGTTTTGGAGCTAGCATCCAATAAAAATAGCCCTCTGCAAACAAGTTAAAGTTGGTAACGAATACGAACTATAATATCTTGTCGATTACGAAGATGACCCTGTCACGAGTTATAGTGACCATGACACGAATATCTGTGAGCAATGTTTCGATCTATGATATGATTAGGTGATATGAAGAATGATTTATGAATTTATTTGCAATATAAACTTGGTATTATATTTATGAAGAATGGATAATTTGTTTATGCATGATTTACTTTATGACTTGTTTAAATATACCGTGCTATGAAATGCTTATTTTAGAATATCTGTTATTTCTCTTAAATAATGCATTGAATGGAAAAACTTATGTTTGATCTAATAAGGTAGAGTAAGATTTGCTTACTGAGCTATGTCGCTCATATATGGGTAAATAGTTCTAATTATAAAGTGGGTATAAATAGCAGCTGACCCAACTTGTACCTGACCTTTTCCCACCCTTATTTGTTGTTGTCCTTGTGGAATCGTTAGTTGCAAAAAAATTCACCCATCCTCTAGAAGAGCTTGGTCCAGTTTGTTTTAGCTCTGTGTTGAAAAATCTGGATGGAGAGGAACTCTAGTGTGTACTTTCATGCAAAAAAGTATCAAACAATTCTTATAAAGGCGTTGTCAAATTTTCAGCTATGGTCTAACTTTTGTTTGGAGCAGCAAAAGATGGAGCATATGACCTTTCCTGAGAAGATCGAGCAGATCCTTAAGAGTAGTAGAAAACTCAAACTCCTTGTCTCATCATTTTATGTTTTAGATTTTTAGCCCTTGCATCTTCTCTAGGGCAGAGCCTAGAGAGGGTGCAGCCGTGCCGCATGCTGGACCCGGATGTTGAGTTTGGGACATGACACATTACTGCTAATGATATTTGAGATGCATACCAGAAACTTTGTTACAGATTTTTTTTTTTTTGTTTTTATGTCAATCATGCAGCGGTGCTAAAGATTTACCACACAAGGCCTTGTCCCAAGCCCAATGTCCGCGCAATATGCCAGGCCGGCCGGTTTGATACGTGTGAATTGGTAGCCATAAATGGACTGGATGTTCCAGGTTCACAACACCATCAGGACGTCCAATTTTAGACGTGCATGCTTGGATATTCTTCTTTTAATTTCTTCTTCTCTCTTTTCTTTTTTTTTTAAACTGTTGCTAGAATTTATATCAACCCTACTATAAACTCATTTACTGCACTTCACTTTTGATGAGAGCACAAAAGTGCAATCGTCAGACCATTTTAATTAGTATTTTAGCTAATCATTAAAACTAAAATTAACCAACCCCCCGAGCCCTACATTTCAGCAGACCGTCCTTTAATGTTTTATTTGTGCAAGCATCCGACGTTCTATGTCCAGGTTCGACCGAGTCTCAGCTACATCTGACTTCTCTTAATTCCCACGGCCATCACCCTGATGGAGTCGAGTCACTACCGGCTGCCATCCCACTGTTGTCTCAGCCCAACTATGATTCCAGCTCCCAATCGCGCGCATTAGCGTATCAGCCATTGATTCTGGTATGGCACCAACTTGACCCATGCATGGCACAAGCCAGCATCATCCCCGTACCAGCCAGCGTGCCATGCTAGCCAGCGTGCCATGCATGGCACGTCCCCCCCATCTCAGCAATCAGCCCATCGTCCGCATCGCAACGCCCGCATCCCAGCGTGCCAGCCGGCACGCCTCAGATCTTTCCGTCTCAGCGTGCCAGCCAGCACGGCTGCCCGTTCCAGCCGCATCCCACACCTCCTGTTCCTTCATCTCCATGATCCAAGCATCTCAAGCCATGATCCCAGGATAGCCCGAAGAAGGAAGTCCACGTCTGCCTCTTTCGTGTCTCCTCCCTTCTGTTCCAGCACCCGGCCACGATCAACCGTCCCGAGCATTCCTCCCAAAGATCGCGCGTCCGTCCGTGATCCCACGCTGCACCCCACCTTTGCATCCGCCTCTTCCGCGTCAAAGGGAAGAGCAATGATCCCGCGTTTCCCTCTTCCGTGATCCCAACGCCTCATAGCCGTCCACGCATCCCCAACGCGTCTCCAGCCATCCGCGCCTTCCGCATCAGGCGTCCGTCGATCCCGCGTCCGTTGTCCAAAGAAGGAAGTCCTCCAGATGAGCGATCCGCCCAGCAACCCCGTTCTTCATGCGGGGAAAATGCCCAGATCGCCTTCCATATTCACCGCTCTCCAAGGGCTATAAGAAGAGGGGAAGAAGGCAGGCAGAGGGGAGGGGGGGAGGTTCTCGGTTGGGCCAAGGTAGAGGAGCTCACGCCAAAGAACAGAGGAGGAAAGGGAGGCCATCGGTTTGGGAGAGAAGAGAGAAAGAAAAAAACAGAGGAAGCGCTGTTTTGGGGAAGAAAAGAAAAAGAAAAAAAATTAGTATTTTATGTTCCACCAAAAGGGAGAAGTTTTCTTTGATTTTTGTTATTTCTTTCTTGTCTTTATTTTATTTACAAAAGAAAGGCAGCATCAAGCTACCAATCTTCATTTCTACCTTTATAATCAATTTATTTTTATAAAATCTATCATTTCTCTTTCATGCAATCCTTGTTCTAGGTTCAGTCTAATTTCTGTTTTCTTTATGCAATCTTTTAATTTTTCTTTTTATGCAATACATTAAATCTTCCTTTATGCATTTTGTGCTCGCATCAATCTTCTTGTTTTCATCCATTTTAATTTATGCCAAAGCTTTTCTTTGATTAGTTAAATATATAATGCTTTTCGAATTTAAATACCTGTCTTTTTGTCAATTTCAAGTAGAAAACATTCTCTGGTAGCCCAGAGAATCATTCAAACATCCTCAAAGTAATGTTTTTCTTTTGTTATTCAAGAATCGATTTCGAATCCGAGTGAACGTTTTAATTTTTATGCAACTCCAATCGCCTCCCTGTGGATCGACCTCTTACGACCACTATTCTTCGAGTAGAATAGGCAAGAGTAAAATTAATTTAAACTTTGTTTGTCGGTTCTAACAACGATCTGTCTAGCATATTTTTAGGTAGACAGGAATCAGACAACAAAATTTTGGTGCCGTTACTGGGGAGGCAAATCGAGAAGCAAGAACGATCACGAAGATCAAATCGAATTTTGGATGCCCGGAGTGAACGCACTCTGGTAGTAAGTTTTTTATTTTTATTTTTATTAATTTCTCTTGTTTTGATTATTTTTAGTTAATAATTTCGTAGTTATTAAATTCTGAAATTTGAAATTTGGAATTTAAAATTTAAAAAAAAAGTAATTTTTTTTAAATTAAAAAAAATAAAAAAATTTAAAAATTGAAAAAAATTTCCAAAATTCTAAAATTTAAAAATTTAAATTCAAAATTTGAATTCTGAAATTCGAAATTTGAAATTTAATTAAAAAAATTAGTAATTGATAGGGTGCAATCCTCCGAGGTTATCATACCTCTATTGGAGCTTCTCACGGAGTAATCTCCAGAGCTTATTCAATGGGCATTAGGAGATTGACTGACGCATAAGGATTAGTTTTTAGTTTACATTCAAGTTATTCCTATATAAATTTTTTTAAAAAAACATAAAATTAAAAAAATTTAAGAAAAATAAATATATATATAAAAAATTTGCTTGCTCATTTAATCAGTACAACCTAATGACATTCCATAAACTTAAAAAAAATCATTGATTACTTGCTGCATTTAGTATTAAGCATTTGCATAAAATAATTTAAGGGCAAAACCCATTAAAAAGATAAGGTCGGGAAGTCATTACCTATCCTTAGCCCAAAAATCACCACATTGCATACATATCCTAAGCCAAATTAAATTAAAATCAATTAGACGTTGGTCTTAGGGTTTCGAGCTCAATTAGGCTCTTGGAAAGAAGCGGCTGAAAGCCACTCCAGTGAGAATTTAGTAATTGGTGATTTCTAGAAAAGTTTTACAACAGTGAGAACTGTTACGGGTATTATAGTATCGGTGTATCCCTTCTGGCACCACCACACACCTCGGGACTTTCCTGGTCACTGGTTACTGGATCGCTTAACTGGTAAGCTCAAGCTTAATCTGAAAGGAAGATTAGGAGCTGTCTAATCTAGGAGAGAATTTTAGAAACTTTTTAACCTGATAAATCTCTGTGCAACTAGATTTAAGAAGCTACTAAACCTCGCTTAATTCTATGACTAATAGAGTCAAATTATTGTGTGGTGTTGGTTGTAGTCATTTGTGTCTAGCCCTTCTTTTCTCTTAGGATTTCGTTCATTTTAGGAGTCAAATCTAATGAATTGTTGATAATGTATGCATGGTAGAAGGTCATTAAGGGATAAGTTAACACCATTTGATCCTGAGTTGATAGAACTTTTCATCATAATCAGCGAATTGTAAGCCAACCATCAATCTCTACAATAGGTGAACATATTAGAACTTTGAATGAGTTGTTCGCACCCGCATCCACTAGTCCCCCTTGTTGCCCAGATAGACAACCCAAGAGGGGGGGTGAATTGGGTTTTAAAATAATTTGGGTATTTAAAACGATGTGGATAAGTAATTAAAACTAGTGTAAGTTATTTAATTAATTACTATGTGCTGTGAGTGATATGAAAGGAAGAAGAATAGAGACACGCAATCACAAACACCAAGTTTTATAGTGGTTCGGAGCTAACCCTTGCTCCTACGTCCACTCCCCAAGTCTCACTTGGGAATTCACTATAACCCCCCTTGGATTACAGCCGGTTGTTTTCCAAGCTCACAACCAAACTTGTTGTTTTACGAGCTCACAACGAACTCGGTCGGTTTTCCCAGGCTCACCGACTAGAACCACCCCGATTGTTTTCTCGGGATCACAATCGAACCCTTACACACGTTGGTTTTACACTCGGCTCACCAACCAACCTCAATCCCCTTGATTCAATCCCCGATTGAACCAAGCAAATACAATGTGTAAATAAAAAGAAGAAACAGAAAAATACAGCTTCTCAAAAGCAGATAATAGACAATATGAACAATAAATGAAGTTAAGAAGCCTCAAACGCTTTTAGGTTGGAGAAGAGGAATGGCTTCTTAAACTTCTGGTCTCCTCTTGAGTGAGTAGTCGACTTGAATGCAGGAGGAGAAGGCTTTAATTGCTGGAAAGATGTAGGTGGATGCAGTAAATGCAGATCTTCCTCTTTTTCGTTGAAGAACACGTTGCAGAGCTTGAATGCTTGATTAGTTGGAGTGGAATGGTTCTTCTCTCCCTTGCTACAGTCTTCTGTGGCTATTTAAACCAACCCCAATGGAAACTAGCCGTTAGAGAGCTTTTTCTGCCCGTTCTGCACACTCTGCGCAGCCTGACAATGTGTCCGTTGGTGGGTTAGAGTCGACTCGCGCGATCAGGAGTCGATTCGGCTGTAGCGGGAGTCGACTCAAGCTTTTCCGGAGTCGACTCGGCAACTGTTCCAGATTTGAATTAAAGTTGCCTTCACGACTGGGAGTCGACTCGTCTTGACCTGGAGTCGACTCGCCAACTTCTGGAGCTGACTTAGCAATTTCGGAGTCGGCTCATCCACTGAAGTCCGTGGATCCAATTTTGAGTTTGATCCACTCGAGTCGACTCGACTGTCCTGGGAGTCGACTCGAATCTCAGAGCCCGAACTCCCGATTCTCTGTCTTTTGGCTCGTCCAGTCTTGGAGTCGACTCGAACTTCCTCGGAGTCGACTCGGCTCTCAGTTTCCGAAACTTGGTCTTCTGCCTTTTTGATGTGAAGCTGTCTTGGAGTCGACTCGAGCTGTCTGGGAGTCGACTCGAATCTCAGAGGCAGTAACTTGGTCTTCTGTCTGTTGATGGTCGCGGAGTCTTGGAGTCGACTCGCATATTGCGGGAGTCGACTCGAATCTCAGAGTCCGAAAATTGCTCTCTGACTTTTTCTTGTGTTCCTCTGAGAGTCGACTCTCACCTTCTTTGGAGTCGACTTGCCATCCATCGGAGTTGACTCGCGTTTCACTGGAGTCGACTCGAATCTCAGACCCGAAAACTGCTCTCTGACTTTTTCGTTGTGTTCCTCTTGGAGTCGACTCTTACTATCCTGGAGTCGACTCGGTGAACATCGGAGTCGACTCGCGCACTTTGGGAGTCGACTCGTTGACAGGTTCTGAGTTGAAGCTTTCTGTTCTTCTGTCTGTTCTCAGTCGGAGTCGACTCGTACAGATCTGGAGTCGACTCGAGCCCGTGCCAGTGAACTTGATACGCTTGGAGTCGACTCGTGATACTCTGGAGTCGACTCGAGTCTCAGACTTTGGTTCAAGCTGTCTTCTTAACTTATCCAAAAATTATGAACCAAGTCTTGAGACACTTAGACAAGATTTTCACTGAAACACTTAATTGAATTCATTAGTAAACAAGAAATATACTCAATTGCTTTGATCTCATCAAAATCAAATAGGGTTTTAATCAATCACTCCACAATCTCCCCCTTTTTGATGATGACAAAACACTGAGTATATGTAAAGTGAATTGCACAATAAACAATGAAATAAAATCCATAAATGAATTCAAATGTCTGGTAATTCAATTTATCCAAGCTTGAAAGGAGTGAAACAATAAATTTCGGAGTTAAAGCTCCCCCTTTCATTTGGAATTATATAAGCCTTCATATTATACAATCAATTGTTTGGCTTATATGTCATTAATGATTTTGCTTGATTAAAATTCAGATTCTCCCCCTCAAGATATGCATTCTACTTTGTTTTGATTCTTTGAATTTCCTTTTTAATGCTTTGAAGTTTTTGAACTGAAATTTTGGTTTTTAGAGGAAAAATCTGTCAATTTGTTCTTGAGTAGGATTCAGCTAATCTCCGAATATCCCTTGAATAGATTCTGGAGATTACTCCATTAGGAGCCCCAAAAGAGAGATAATGAGCCTCGGGGTACCGAATCCACTTAGAACAAATTTGTGTGTTTTAAGAGTTTATCTTTTTATTGATTTCCATTGATTCCTTTTACATATTTTATGCATATTTTTCTTCCTTTTACATATTTCTCCCCCTTTTTGTCATCATATCAAAAAGAAGGTAAACAGAACACACAATCAAACATAGATCAAAAGGCACATTATTGAAGAAAAATGCGGCTACTCATTGTATTAATTTGTATGTAAGTACATTTCAGAATACAATAAGTAACGTAAAGCAATACATGTCAAAGCAAAATACAAAAAGTAGCTACGGTCTCCTCGAGGATGTAGGTCCTCCTCTCGAGGATGTGACTCCTCCTCTCGAGGATGTGGCTCCTCCTCTCGAGGATGTATCTCCTCGAGGCATGCGCTCCACGAGTGATTGGACCGCATTGGTCACGTTCTCTAGCTGGCGAATGATGGCCTGGATGGCCCTGCTCTGTGTCGTATCCAGCTCGAGTACTGACTTCTGCAGTCCGTCCAGCTTGTCGATGAGCACATTCGACAAGCGCTCGGCCCCTGCGGTGGTGGTGGACATGTCACGGCCGATGTCATCCCGCATCTGTCGAGTGGTGCTCGTGACCTCACTCATGCTGTGGAACTGGGCCTGTATCAAGGTCCTCATGTTGTATATCTCTTGCCGCACCTCAACCGTCATGTCTGTCACGGCTGTCAGGGAAGGGACCAAGGCGGAAGATGTGGGCGCAGGAGAGGGAGTAGGCACCGCACCCCGGAGCTCCTGGAGCAGATCTCGGACTATCTCCTGCCGCAGCTCCCGGAGCTGCTCAGACGAGATCCGGACCTCCATAGGCTGAGTGGGTGGAGCTGAGGAGGAGGGTCCGGCGGAGGTGGTAGGAGCAGGAGTGGATGGAAGATCTGGATGGTCTGGAAGGTCTGGGTAGTCTAAATCGGGCTCAGGACTGGGGGAAGGTCTGGTGGTCTGTGAGGTGAGGGACGACTTCCTAACCCAGATCCCCTCTCTCTTCCGAAACCCCATCCTGTATAGGGTCCCTGCACGCATGCGATCAGTCCATCGCAATGCGCGAAAGGGCTCCCCCTCAGGAATGGGAATCTCGTACTCCCTAAACAGAAGGGTGAATATCATGCCGTATGGGAGGGTGAGCCTAGGTCTATCTAGGGGCTCACACATATACCTATAGATGAGTTTGGGGAAGTTGATCGGGGTGTCCTGAAGAATATAAAACATAAGAGCTAGGTCTCTCTCATTTACAAAATCAAATCTCCCTGTCTTAAGGAAGATGGACCTAGACAGTATACTCAAAAGGATTCTCACCTCAATCAGAAGTGAGCTAGCAGAAACCTCGTCTAGAGGTGACTGGGGTGGATGCCCTAGAACGGCCGTAAGGGCCTCAACCCTGTCCTCAGGGTGTGTGGGAGCCACCCCTACTAATGGAAGGTGGAGGATGTGGGCAATAAGATCCTCCGTAACAAATAGAGGGACACCGGCTACTGTGCCCTCGATACCCCCATCTTCCCGATGGACGGTACCATAGAACTCTCTAACAAGGCCAGGATAAGTGGGGAGATCTAAAGTGAGGAAGTACTCTAATCCCTGTGCCCTAAGCCTATCACCTATGGTGAACCCTTCCCGGGAGAGATAGTCGAAATCGACATATCTCCCTGTGGAGTGATTGATTAAAACCCCATTTGATTTTGATGAGCTCAAAGCATTTGAGTATATCTTGTGATTACTAATGAATTCAATTGAGTGTTTCAGTGAAAATCCTGTCCAAGTGTCTCTAGATTTGGTTCATAGTATTTTGGATAAGTTAAGAAGTATGCTGAACCAAAGTCTGAGACTCGAGTCGACTCCCGAGTATCACGAGTCGACTCCAAGCGTATCAAGTTCACTGGCACGAGCTCGAGTCGACTCCAGACTAGTACGAGTCGACTCCGACTGAGAACAGAAAGAAGAACAGAAAGCCTCATCTCAGAACCTGTCAACGAGTCGACTCCTGAAGTGCGCGAGTCGACTCCAATATTCAACGAGTCGACTCCAGGGTAGTAAGAGTCGACTCCAAGAGGTACACAAAGAAAAGTCAGAAAGCAGTTTTTCGGGTTTGAGATTCGAGTCGACTCCAGTGGAACGCGAGTCGACTCCGATGGTTGGCAGGTCGACTCCAAAGAAAGCATGAGTCGACTCTCAGCGGAACACAAGGAAAAAGTCAGAGAGCATTTTTGGGACTCTGAGATTCGAGTCGACTCCCGCATTGCACGAGTCGACTCCGAGACTCCGCGACCATCGACAGATAGAAAACCATGTCACTGCCTCTGAGATTCGAGTCGACTCCCAGACAGCTCGAGTCGACTCCAAGACAAGCTTCACGTCAAAAGGCAGAAGACCAACTTTCGGAAACTGAGAGCCGAGTCGACTCCAAGGAAGTTCGAGTCGACTCCAAGACTGGATGAGCCAAAAGACGGAGAATCGGGAGTTCGGGCTCTGAGATTCGAGTCGACTCCAAGGAAAGTCGAGTCGACTCGAGTGGACAAAATTCAAAATTGGATCCACGGACTTCTGTGGATGAGCCGACTCCAAAATTGCCAGGTCAGCTCCAGAAGTTGGCGAGTCGACTCCGGGTCAAGACGAGTCGACTCCCAGTCGTGACGGCAACTTTAATTCAAATTTGGAACAGTTGCCGAGCCGACTCCGGAAAAGCTTGAGTCGACTCCCGCTACAGCCGAGTCGACTCCTGATCGCGCGAGTCGACTCCAACCCACCAACGGTCATATTGTCAGGCTGCGCAGAGTGTGCAGAACGGACAGAAAAAGCAGTGTAACGGCTAGTTTCCGTGGGGGTTGGCTTAAATAGCCACAGAAGACTGTAGCAAGGGAGAGAACAACCATTCCACTCCAAGCATTCAAGCTTTCAAGCTCTGCAACGTGCTTTTCAACGAAAAAGGGGAAGATCAGCATTTACTGCAACCAACTACATCTTCCCAGCAATTAAAGCCTCCTCCTCCTGCATTCAAGTCGACTACTCATTCGAGAGGAGATCGGAGTTCAAGAAGCCATTCCTCTACTTCAGCTTAAAAGCGTTTGAGGGCTTCTAAACTCCTATTTTGATTATATTGTTTTACATCTGCTTTTGAGAAGCTTATTTTCCTTTCTTTCTATAACTTGTATTTACTTGGTTCAATCGGGGGATTGATTCAAGGGGACTAAGGTTGGTTGGTGAGCCAAGTTAAAAACCAACGTGTGTAAGGGTTTGATTGTGAGCCCGGAAAAACAATCGGGGTTGGTTCTAGTCGGTGAGCCTGGAAAAACCGACCGAGTTCGTTGTGAGCTCGTAAAACAACAAGTTTGATTGTGAGCTTGCAAAACAACCGGCTGTAATCCAAGGGGGTTATAGTGAAATTCCCAAGTGAGACTTGGGGAGTGGACATAGGAGCAAGGGTTAGCTCCGAACCACTATAAAACCTTGTGTTTGTGATTGATTGGCTCTTTTCTTCTTACTCTCACATCACTCACAGCACTTAGGATTAATTAAATAACTTGCAATAGTTTTTAATTAATCATCCATAATGTTTTAAATATCTAAATTAATTTTAAAACCCAATTCACCTCCCCCTCTTGGGTTGTCTATCTGGGCAACAAGTGGTATCAGAGCCAAAAACTCTTCCACTCAAGAGTTAAAAGATCAAAATGACAACCCCATTTGGATCTTCTCACATTGAGGGTCAGTCCACCCAAAGACCCCCTTTCTTCAATGGATCTGACTACTCATACTGGAAGGCTAAGATGAGAATATTCATCCAAGCCCAAGACTATGAGATGTGGTCCATTGTAGTAAATGGGCCATACATCCCATCCATATACGTAGATGGTGTTAAGGTACCTAAACTAGAAATGGACTGGGATGAACATGACATGAGGAAGGCACAATTAAACTCTAAAGCTATGAATGTGTTTTATTGTGCCTTAGACCGTAATGAATTCAATAGGGTCTCTACTTGCAATTCTGCAAAAGAGATTTGGGACAGACTTGAAGTGACCCATGAGGGCACGAATCAAGTGAAAGAGTCCAAAATAAATATTTTGGTTCATAAATATGAACTATTTAAAATGGATTCAAATGAAACAATCACATGCATGTTCACTAGGTTTACTGATATTGTCAATGGCCTAAAAAGCCTTGGCAAGAACTATACTAACAGTGAGCTTGTCAGGAAAATCCTTCGGTGTCTACCAAGGTCGTGGGAAGCTAAAGTGACGGCAATCCAAGAAGCCAAGGACTTGAACAAGCTACCACTTGAGGAGCTTCTTGGATCCCTTATGACGCACGAGCTCACCATGAAACAACACAACGAGGAAGAGTCCTCCCATAAGAAAAAGGTAATAGCCTTAAAATCTACTTCATCTAACAAAGACTTATCTTGCAGTAGCAGTAGTGAAGAAGAAGAAGATGAGGAAGATGGCGGTGAGGCACTTCTTGTGCGCAAGTTCAAGAAATTCATCAACCACAAGAAGTCCTATCATCAAAGGAGAGGCCCCTCAAATTCCTACCGCAAGGACAAAGGTAAGGAAAGGGAAAGTGAGGGGATCGGGTGCTATGAGTGCAAAAAGCCGGGACACATCCGAGCTGAGTGTCCCTTACTAAAGAAGAGCAGCAAGTACAAGAAGAAGAAGAAAGCCCTTGTCACCACCCTATCGGACTCCGACGCATCATCTTCATCATCCGATGAAGAACAAGAAGAGAAGGCCAATTTTTGTTTCATGGCCAACGAAAATGAGGTAACTTCCGATACGCACTACGATTTTTCATTTGATGAACTTTATGATGCGTTTAACGAACTAATGATTGAATATAAGGATGTTAATGTTAAAAACAGGGAACTAAAAGTAACTAACCAAACTTATATCCGTAAGTATGATTCTTTAATTAAGGATAAAGATGCTATTACCAAAGAAAATCTAGAACTTAAGACAAGCAACCAACTCTTAATTAAGAAAACTAATACCTTAACTAAAGATAATGAAAAACTAACTAAGGAACTTTCAGAACTCAAAAACCATAAACAAGTCTTAAACAAGGATCTAACAAAAGAACTAAATGATCTAAAAGCCGAAAATCAAACATTAACTAAAGAACTTAACAAATACAAACCCTTAGTTGAAAAATTCACATATAGTTCTGAAAAGTTAAACATGATACTTAACAGTCAACGAGCCGTATTCAATAAAGCGGGTTTAGGGTATAAACCGAAAAATAAACAAAAACTTCTTAGTAATTTCTTTGTCAAAGCTGGAGAAAATAAAACTAAGAAAATGACCTGTTTTTGTTGTGGAAATATAGGACATAAGGCAAATGCATGTGACTATAGGAAAAGGAAAACTAAAAGAAAAATTAAACGGGTATGGGTTCCAAAAGGAACCAACTTGACTAACCATGAAGGACCCAAGAAAACTTGGGTACCTAAGATGACATGATTTGCTTGTGTAGGAGTGTCTTGCAGCCAAGGTCAACAAGAACTGCTGGTATTTGGATAGTGGCTGCTCAAGGCACATGACGGGTGATAAAGACCAATTTTTCACCCTTGAAGCTAAGAAGGGAGGTGCTGTGACGTTTGGAGACAACAACCAAGGTCACATCATTGGTATTGGTAAAGTTCAAATCACCCCTTCTACTTTTATAGATAATGTTAGATATGTTGATGGTCTTAAACATAACTTGTTAAGCATTAGTTAATTATGTGATAAAGGATATGATGTTATGTTTAAACCATCACTATGTATTATAACAAATCCTAATGATAATAGTTTAGTTTTTAAAGGGATTAGACGTGGAAATGTATATGTTGTAGACCTAGAAGATCTTGCAAAACATAACCAATGTCTAGTTGTAAATGAAACTAAAGATAATGATGCTAGTTGGTTATGGCACCGTAAGTTAGGTCATGCAAGCATGGACACAATAACTAAATTAGTTAAAAGAAACTCCGTGATAGGTTTGCCAAAATTAAAATTTGAAAAGAACAAAATATGTGAGGCATGTCAATTTGGCAAACAATCTAGGAACTCTTTTAAATCCATAAAATGTGTCTCTACCTCTAGACCTCTAGACCTCTAGAATTATTACACATGGACCTATTTGGTCCAACTAGAACAACAAGCCTAGGTGGAAATAAATATGGCCTAGTTATTGTAGATGATTACTCTAGGTACATATGGGTCATGTTCCTAGCGCATAAGGACCAAGCATTTTCTATGTTTAAGAAGTTCCATAAGGAAGTAACAAATGCTAGAGAGTCTTCAGTCATAGCCATTAGAAGTGACCATGGTACCGAATTCGAAAATCAATTATTTGATGAATTTTGTAGTAAAAAGGGGATAACCCATAATTTTTCTGCACCTAGGACACCACAACAAAATGGAGTTGTGGAAAGGAAAAATAGAACTCTAGAGAAAATGGCTAGAACGATGTTATGTGAAAGTAACCTCCCTAAGTACTTTTGGGGAGAAGCCATTAATACTTCCTGCCATATATTAAATAGAGTTTTATTAAGACCCATTATAAAGAAAACACCATATGAACTGTGGAAAAACAGAAAACCAAAAGTTAATTACTTTCATGTTTTTGGATGTAGGTGTTTTGTCCATAATAATGGGAAAGATAATCTAGGAAAATTTGATCCTAAATCTGATGAAGGAATATTCTTAGGTTATTCTACAACTAGTAAAGCCTATAGAGTCTTTAATAAAAGAACCCTAGTTATAGAAGAATCTATACATGTTGTTTTTGATGACTCTAATGACATCTCATCTAGTAAGAAGGTTAATTGTGATGATGATATTGAAATACTTGAAGAAAAGATAGATGAGATGGGATTACAAGATGATAATCAAAAATTGATTGAAGAAGCATCATCAAGCCAAGAGCCTATTGTGGATCATGGGTTAACAAAAGCTTGGAGGTATGCTCACGGGCATCCTAAGGAACTCATTCTAGATGATCCATCTCAACCGGTTAGGACTAGAGCATCCCTTAGGAATTTGAATAACCATCTAGCTTTTGTTTCACACTTTGAGCCCAAACATATAGAAGAAGCCGAGAATGATGTAAATTGGATAAATGCAATGCAAGAAGAACTAAACCAATTTACTAGGAACAAAGTGTGGGATCTAGTAGAGAGACCTTCTGAATATCCAATAATAGGTACAAAATGGATATATAAAAATAAGCTAGATGAAAATGGAATTGTTATAAGGAATAAGGCTAGACTAGTAGCAAAGGGTTATAATCAAGAAGAAGGCATAGATTTTGATGAAACCTTTGCTCCCGTAGCTAGACTTGAGGCTATTAGACTATTATTAGCATATGCATGCTCTAAGGATTTCAAACTATTTCAAATGGATGTAAAAAGTGCATTTTTAAATGGGTATATAAATGAGGAAGTGTATGTAGAACAACCTCCTGGTTTTGAAAATCATCAATACCCTAATCATGTGTATAAACTGAACAAAGCACTTTATGGATTAAAACAAGCACCTAGAGCATAGTATGAGAGACTTAGTAAATTCCTATTAGAACATGAATTCTCTAGGGAAAATGTAGACACAACATTATTTTTGAAAAAGCAAAACAAAGATATGTTATTAGTACAGATTTATGTTGATGATATCATTTTCGGTGCTACTAACAATCGCCTCTGCGAAGAGTTTGCTGATTTGATGCAGAGTGAGTTTGAGATGAGCATGATGGGAGAGCTGAACTACTTCCTCGGGCTTCAAATCAAACAATCTGAAGGAGGCATCTTCATCAATCAAGCAAAATATGTCAAGGAGATGCTCAAGAAGTTTGATATGGAAGGAAACAAATCAATCAGCACCCCCATGAGCTCATCATGCAAATTAGATCAAGATGAATCAGGTAAATCTGTAGATCAAAAACTTTATAGAGGTATGATAGGATCTTTACTATATCTTACTGCAAGTAGACCTGATATTATGTTTAGTGTGTGCATGTGTGCTAGATATCAGGCTAATCCTAAAGAATCACACCTAGCTGCAGTTAAGAGAATATTTAAATACTTAATAGGAACTAAGAATATAGGGCTATGGTACTCTAAAGAATCTAGCCTAAACTTAATAGGGTACACAGATTCAGACTTCGCTGGATGTAAGCTTGATAGAAAAAGTACCAGCGGGTCGTGTCAGTTTCTAGGAGAAAACCTAATCTCATGGTTTAGCAAGAAATAAAACTCGGTTGCATTATCCACTGCAGAAGCTGAATATGTGGCAGCCGGGAGTTGTTGTGCTCAAATCTTGTGGATTAAACAACAATTAGAAGATTATGGCATTAAACAAGATAAAATTCTCATTAATTGTGATAATACAAGTGCCATAAATCTAACTAAAAATCCAATTCAACATTCAAGAACTAAACACATTGAGATAAGACATCACTTCATAAGAGATCATGTATTGAATGGTGATGTGTCATTCCAATTTGTTTGTACTGATAATCAATTAGCAGATATTTTTACAAAACCCCTAAGTGAAGAGAGGTTTAGTGTGCTTAGGAAGGGATTAGGAGTGATTGATCCATCCTAGTGGGAGTTTCCACTAGATTAATTGATTTTGATGATTAGAATGTGGTTAAAATAGAGTTTCTATTCAATGATCATCAAATCAGATCCCAATTAGGTGATTTTCCCTCATTTGGCACGGTTATAGCATGATTTTTAGGTGCGTGCCAAGGTTAGAGACGACTCGAGTAAGTTTCAGAGCCGGCTCCTAAGGGGGAGTCGACTCGCGCATTTGCGGGAGTCGACTCGCAAAGATAGCAGCTGAGGGGGAGTCGACTCGCATATTGTCGGGAGTCGACTCGAAGTCTACAGGCGCATAAGGAGAGTCGACTCGCGCATATTCTGGAGTCGACTCGAGGTCGAGTCGACTCGCGACTCAGGGGAGTCGACTCGCAGTCGGGATCCGACTTTTTAACCCTAGGTTTGTAGTTTCGCAAACACTTTTCTTTCAAGCCGCCACTGTTCAAAAAGCCCTAGAGCCGACTCCTAGGTCGTCCCCGATCGTCTCCAACCTCTGTTCGGTTGATTTTTCACCGGTTCTTAGGGTTTTCGTCCGTTCCTAGGTCGTCTCCTGTCCGTCCCGAGTCTCCTCCGTCGACCTTTCTCCGTCCTTTAGGTGTTTCTTCCCGTTTAGGCCAAGATGCCTCGTAAGACCGTGGTTAGGAAGAGGTCCCGTCCCGAGGCCGGTCCCGAGCGGCGCTCCAAGGCGCGGCACGATCCCGCGAGGGAACCACCTCCGGCTTGTTCCCTGCCTAGGGCGGTTCCCGCAAGGCCGTTGGCCGGGAAGGCCGTCACCACCGGGAGGTATGTCGACTTTGACTATCTCTCCCGGAAAGGGTTCACCATAGGTGATAAGCTTAGAGCACAGGGCCTAGAGTACTTCCTCACTTTGGACCTTCCCACTTACCCTGGCCTTGTTCAAGAGTTTTATAGTACCGTCCATCGGGGAGATGGAGGTATCGAGGGCACAGTAGTAGGTGTCCCTGTGCGTGTCACGGAGGATCTCATTGCCCACATCCTCCACCTTCCATTAGTAGGGGTGGCTCCCGCACACCCTGAGGATAGAGTTGAGGCCCTTACGGTCGTCTTAGGGCATCCACCTCAGTCCCCCCTAGACGAGGTATCTGCTAGCTCACTTCCTATTGAAGTGAGAATCCTTTTGAGTATTCTGTCCAGGTCCATCTTCCCTAAGACAGGAAGATTTGATTTTGTAAATGAGAGGGACCTAGCTATTATGTCTTACATTCTTCAGGACACCCCGGTCAACTTCCCCAAACTCATCTATAGGTATATGTGTGAGCCCCTAGATAGACCTAGGCTCAACCTCCCATACGGCATGATTTTTACTCTTCTCTTTAGGGAGTACGAGATTTCCATTCCTGAGAGGGAACCCTCTCGTGCATTGCGATGGACAGATCGCTTGTGTACGGGGACCATGCACAGGATGGGGTTTCGGAAGAGAGAGGGGGTATGGGTTGGGAAGTCTACCTTCACCGCTCAGACCACCAGACCTTCACCCAGTCCTGAGCCCGATTCAGACTACCCAGACCTTCCAGACCATCCAGACCTTCCATCCACTCCTCCTGCTCCTACCACCTCCGCCGGACCTTCCTCCTCGGCACCACCCTCTATGGCGGTCCGGATTGATCCTGAGCAGCTCCGGGAGCTGCGACAGGAGATAGTCAGAGAGGTGCGGGATGAGCTGCTTCGAGAGCTCCGAGGTGCGTTGCCTGCTTCCACTCCTGCACCCGTATCTTCTCAGTTGGTCCCTTCCTTGACAGCCGTGACTGACATGACGGCTCATGTACGGAAAGAGATCTACAATGTCCGGAGTTTGGTCCAGGCCCAGTTCCACAGCATGAGTGAGGTCACGAGCTCCACTCGACAGATGCGAGAGGAGATAGGTCGTGACATGCACACCACCACCGAGGGGGCCGAGCGCTTGTCGAATGTACTCATCGACAAGCTGGACGCACTTCAGACATCGGTGACTGGGCTTCAGGCGTCGGTGACAGAGCTCTCCACTACACATAGCAGAGCCACCACGTCTATCATCACACAGCTTGGCCATGTCACAGATGCAGTCACCCTCCTCATGGAGCAGAGCCGATTGAGAGGAGGAGCCACATCCTCGAGAGGAGGAGCCACATCCTCCAGAGGAGGAGATGCATCCTCGAGAGGGGGAGCTTCATCCTCGAGGAGGACATAGATGTGTTTGAGTTTTGTTTTGTATTGTTTTACTTTACTTATTGTATGCTCAAATCTACTTCAATTCATATCAATACAATGAGTAGACATCTTATTTTCAATTATGTGCCATTTGATTGTGGTTGATTTCCTCCTTTTTGGTATGATGACAAAAAGGGGGAGAAATATGTATAAAATGTGTAAAAGGGGAGAAATATGAAAAAATATGTAAAAGAAATCAATGGAAATAAATAAAAAGATAAACTCTTAAAAACACACACAAATTTGTTCTAAGTGGATTCGGTACCTCGAGGCTCATTATCTCTCTTTTGGGGCTCCTAATGGAGTAATCTCCAGAATCTATTCAAGGGATATTCGGAGATTAGCTGAATCCTACTCAAGAACAAATTGACAGATTTTCCCTCTAAAAACAAAAATTCAGTTCAAAAACTTCAAAGCATTAAAAGAAAATTCAGAGAATCAAAACATAGTTGAATGCATATGTTGAGGGGGAGAATCTAAATTTTAATCAAACTAAATCATTAATGACATATAAGCCAAACAATTGATTGCATAATATGAAGGCTTATATAATTCCAAATGAAAGGGGGAGCTTTAACTCCGAAATTTAATGTTTCACTCCTTTCAAACTTGGATAAATTAAATTATCAGACATTTGAATTCATTTATGGATTTTATTTCATTATTTATTGAGCAAGTCATTTTACATATACTCAAAGTTTTGTCATCATCAAAAAGGGGGAGATTGTGGAGTGATTGATTAAAACCCCATTTGATTTTGATGAGCTCAAAGCATTTGAGTATATCTTGTGATTACTAATGAATTCAATTGAGTGTTTCAGTGAAAATCTTGTCCAAGTGTCTCTAGATTTGGTTCATAGTATTTTGGATAAGTTAAGAAGTATGCTGAACCAAAGTCTGAGACTCGAGTCGACTCCCGAGTATCACGAGTCGACTCCAAGCGTATCAAGTTCACTGGCACGAGCTCGAGTCGACTCCAGACTAGTACGAGTCGACTCCGACTGAGAACAGAAAGAAGAACAGAAAGCCTCATCTCAGAACCTGTCAACGAGTCGACTCCTGAAGTGCGCGAGTCGACTCCAATGTTCAACGAGTCGACTCCAGGGTAGTAAGAGTCGACTCCAAGAGGTACACAAAGAAAAGTCAGAAAGCAGTTTTTCGGGTCTGAGATTCGAGTCGACTCCAGTGGAACGCGAGTCGACTCCGATGGTTGGCAGGTCGACTCCAAAGAAAGCATGAGTCGACTCTCAGCGGAACACAAGGAAAAAGTCAGAGAGCATTTTTGGGACTCTGAGATTCGAGTCGACTCCCGCATTGCACGAGTCGACTCCGAGACTCCGCGACCATCGACAGACAGAAAACCATGTCACTGCCTCTGAGATTCGAGTCGACTCCCAGACAGCTCGAGTCGACTCCAAGACAAGCTTCACGTCAAAAGGCAGAAGACCAACTTTCGGAAACTGAGAGCCGAGTCGACTCCAAGGAAGTTCGAGTCGACTCCAAGACTGGATGAGCCAAAAGACAGAGAATCGGGAGTTCGGGCTCTGAGATTCGAGTCGACTCCAAGGAAAGTCGAGTCGACTCGAGTGGACAAAATTCAAAATTGGATCCACGGACTTCTGTGGATGAGCCGACTCCAAAATTGCCAGGTCAGCTCCAGAAGTTGGCGAGTCGACTCCGGGTCAAGACGAGTCGACTCCCAGTCGTGACGGCAACTTTAATTCAAATTTGGAACAGTTGCCGAGTCGATTCCGGAAAAGCTTGAGTCGACTCCCGCTACAGCCGAGTCGACTCCTGATCGCGCGAGTCGACTCCAACCCACCAACGGTCATATTGTCAGGCTGCGCAGAGTGTGCAGAACGGACAGAAAAAGCAGTGTAACGGCTAGTTTCCATGGGGGTTGGCTTAAATAGCCACAGAAGACTGTAGCAAGGGAGAGAACAACCATTCCACTCCAAGCATTCAAGCTTTCAAGCTCTGCAACGTGCTTTTCAACGAAAAAGGGGAAGATCAGCATTTACTGCAACCAACTACATCTTCCCAGCAATTAAAGCCTCCTCCTCCTGCATTCAAGTCGACTACTCATTCGAGAGGAGATCGGAGTTCAAGAAGCCATTCCTCTACTTCAGCTTAAAAGCGTTTGAGGGCTTCTAAACTCCTATTTTGATTATATTGTTTTACATCTGCTTTTGAGAAGCTTATTTTCCTTTCTTTCTATAACTTGTATTTACTTGGTTCAATCGGGGGATTGATTCAAGGGGACTAAGGTTGGTTGGTGAGCCAAGTTAAAAACCAACGTGTGTAAGGGTTTGATTGTGAGCCCGAGAAAACAATCGGGGTTGGTTCTAGTCGGTGAGCCTGGGAAAACCGACCGAGTTCGTTGTGAGCTCGTAAAACAACAAGTTTGATTGTGAGCTTGCAAAACAACCGGCTGTAATCCAAGGGGGTTATAGTGAAATTCCCAAGTGAGACTTGGGGAGTGGACGTAGGAGCAAGGGTTAGCTCCGAACCACTATAAAACCTTGTGTTTGTGATTGATTGGCTCTTTTCTTCTTACTCTCACATCACTCACAGCACTTAGGATTAATTAAATAACTTGCAATAGTTTTTAATTAATCATCCATAACGTTTTAAATATCTAAATTAATTTTAAAACCCAATTCACCCCCCCCTCTTGGGTTGTCTATCTGGGCAACACTCCCGGTGGTGACGGCCTTCCCGGCCAATGGCCTCGCGGGAACCGCCCTAGGCGGGGAACGAGCCGGAGGTGGTTGCCTCGCGGGATCGTGCCGCGCCTTGGAGCGCCGCTCGGAACCGGCCTCGGGTCGGGACCTCTTCCGGACAACGGTCTTATGCGGCATTATGACCTTGACGGAATGAAAAACCTAAAGGACGGAGAAAGGTCGACGGAGGAGGCTTGGGACCGACCGGGGGCGACCTAGGAAGGGATGAAAAACCTAAGAACCGGTGAAAGATCGACGGAAAAGGGGTTGGAGACGATCGGGGACGACCTAGGAGTCGGCTCTAGGGCTTTTGAATAGTGGCGGCTTGAGAGAAAAGTGTTTTCGAAACGACAAATCTAGGGTTAAAAAGTCGGATCCCGACTGCGAGTCGACTCCACTGAGTCGCGAGTCGACTCGACCTCGAGTCGACTCCAGAATATGCGCGAGTTGACTCTCCTTATACGCCTGTAGACTTCGAGCCGACTCCCGACTATATGCGAGTCGACTCCCCCTCTGCTGCCATCTTTGCGAGTCGACTCCCGCAAATGCGCGAGTCGACTCCTCCTTAGGAGCCGACTCTGAAACTTACTTGAGTCGTCTCTAACCTTGGCACGCACCTAAAAATCATGCTATAATCGTGCCAAATGAGGGAAAAACACTAAAGTATGATCTGATTTGATGATTATTGAAAAGAAACTCTATTTTAACCACAATCTAGTCATCAAAATCAATGAATCTAGTGGAAACCACCACTAGGATGGATCAATCACTCCTAATCCCCTCCTAAGCGCACTAAACCTCTCTTCACTTAGGGGTTTTGTAAAAATGTCTGCTAATTGATTATCAGTACAAACAAATTGGAGTGTCACATCACCATTCAATATATGATCTCTTATGAAGTGATGTCTTATCTCAATGTGTTTAGTTCTTGAATGTTGAATTGGATTTTTAGTTAGATTAATGGCACTTGTATTATCACAATTAATGGGAATTTTATCTTGTTTAATGCCATAATCTTCTAATTGTTGTTTAATCCACAAGATTTGAGCACAACAACTCCCGGCTGCAACATATTCAGCTTCAGCAGTAGATAATGCAACCGAGTTTTGTTTCTTGCTAAACCATGAGATAAGATTTTCTCCTAGAAATTGACACGACCCACTGGTACTTTTTCTATCAAGCTTGCATCCAGCGAAGTCTGAATCTGTGTATCCTATTAAGTTTAGGCTAGATTCTTTAGAGTACCATAGCCCTATGTTCTTAGTTCCTATTAAGTATTTAAAAATTCTCTTAACTGCAGCTAGATGTGATTCTTTAGGATTAGCCTGATATCTAGCACACATGCAAACACTAAACATAATATCAGGTCTACTTGCAGTAAGATACAATAAGGATCCTATCATACCTCTATAAAGTTTTTGATCTACAGATTTACCTGATTCATCTTGATCTAATTTGCATGATGAGCTCATGGGGGTGCTGATTGACTTGTTTCCCTCCATATCAAACTTCTTGAGTATCTCCTTGATATACTTGGCTTGATTGATGAAGATGTCTCCTTCAGACTGTTTGATTTGAAGCCCGAGGAAGTAGTTCAGCTCTCCCATCATGCTCATCTCAAACTCACTCTGCATCAAATCAGCAAATTCTTCGCAGAGGCGATTGTTAGTAGCACCGAAAATGATATCATCAACATAAATCTGTACTAATAACATATCTTTGTTTTGCTTTTTCAGAAATAGGGTTGTATCTACATTTCCCCTAGAGAATTCATGTTCTAATAGGAATTTGCTAAGTCTCTCATACCATGCTCTAGGTACTTGTTTTAAACCATAAAGTGCTTTGTTCAGTTTATATACATGATTAGGGTATTGATGATTTTCAAAACCAGGAGGTTGTTCTACATATACCTCCTCATTAATATACCCATTTAAAAATGCACTTTTTACATCCATTTGAAAAAGTTTGAAGTCCTTAGAGCATGCATATGCTAATAATAGTCTAATAGCCTCAAGTCTAGCTACAGGAGCAAAGGTTTCATCAAAATCTATACCTTCTTCTTGATTATAACCCTTTGCTACTAGTCTAGCCTTATTCCTTATAACAATTCCATTTTCATCAAGTTTATTTTTATAAATCCATTTCGTGCCTATAATAGGATATTCAGAAGGTCTCTCTATTAGATTCCATACCTTGTTTCTAGTAAATTGGTTTAATTCTTCTTGCATTGCATTTATCCAATTTACATCATTTTCGGCCTCTTCTATGTGTTTGGGCTCAAAGTGTGAGACAAAAGCTAGATGGTTATTTAAATTTCTAAGGGATGCTCTAGTCCTAACCGGTTGAGATGGATCATCTAGAATTAGTTCCTTAGGATGCCCGTGAGCATACCTCCAAGCTTTAGTTAGCCCATGATCCACAATAGCCTCTTGGCTTGATGATGCTCCTTCACTCAACTTTTGATTATCATCTTGTAATGCCATCTCATCTATCTTTTCTTCAAGAATTTCAACATCATCATCAAAATTAACTTTCTTACTAGAGGAGATGTCACTAGAGTCATCAAATACAACATGTATAGATTCTTCTATAACTAAGGTTCTTTTATTAAAGACTCTATAGGCTTTACTAGTTGTAGAGTAACCTAAGAATATTCCTTCATCCGATTTAGAGTCAAATTTACCTAGATTATCTTTCCCATTATTATGAACAAAACACCTACATCCAAAAACATGAAAGTAATTAACCTTTGGTTTCCTGTTTTTCCAAAGTTCATAAGGTGTTTTCTTTATGATGGGTCTTAATAAAACTCTATTTAATATATGGCAAGAAGTATTAATGGCTTCTCCCCAAAAGTACTTAGGGAGGTTACTTTCACATAACATAGTTCTAGCCATTTCCTCTAGAGTCCTATTTTTCCTTTCCACAACTCCATTTTGTTGTGGTGTCCTAGGTGCAGAAAAATTATGGGTTATCCCCTTTTTACTACAAAATTCCTCAAATGACTGATTTTCGAATTCAGTTCCATGGTCACTTCTAATGGCTATGACTGAAGACTCTCTAGCATTTGTTACTTCCTTATGGAACTTCTTAAAAACAGAAAATGCTTGATCCTTATGTGCTAGGAACATGACCCATGTGTACCTAGAGTAATCATCTACAATAACTAGACCATATTTATTTCCACCTAGGCTTGTTGTTCTAGTTGGTCCGAATAGGTCCATGTGTAATAATTCTAGAGGCCTAGAGGTAGAGACACATTTTATGGATTTAAATGAGTTCCTAGATTGTTTGCCAAATTGACATGCTTCACATATTTTGTTCTTTTCAAATTTTAATTTTGGCAAACCTATCACGGAATCTCTTTTAACTAGTTTAGTTATTGTGTCCATGCTTGCATGACCTAACTTACGGTGCCATAACCAACTGGCATCATTATCTTTAGTTTCATTAACAACTAAACATTGGTTATGTTTTGCAAGATCTTCTAGGTCAACAACATATACATTTCCACGTCTAATCCCTTTAAAAACTAAACTATTGTCATTAGGGTTTGTTATAATGCATAGTGATGGTTTAAACATAACATCATATCCTTTGTCATATAATTGACTAATGCTTAACAAGTTATGCTTAAGACCATCAACATATCTAACATTATCTATAAAAGTTGAAGGGGTGATTTGAACTTTACCAATACCAATGATGTGACCTTGGTTGTTGTCTCCAAAAGTCACAGCACCTCCCTTCTTAGCTTCAAGGGTGAAAAATTGATCCTTATCACCCGTCATGTGCCTTGAGCAGCCACTATCCAAATACCAGCAGTTTTTGTTGACCTTGGCTGCAAGACACTCCTACACAAGCAAATCATGTCAACTTAGGTACCCAAGTTTTCTTGGGTCCTTCATGGTTAGTCAAGTTGGTTCCTTTTGGAACCCATACCCTTTTAATTTTCCTTCTTGATTTACCTTTCCTAAAGTTACACACATTTGCTTTATGACCTATAGTTCCACAACAAAAGCAGGTTATTTTCTTAGTTTTAGTTTTTCCAGCTTTAACAAAGAAGTTACTAAGAAGTTTTTGTTTATTTCTTGGTTTATATCCTAAACCCGCTTTATTAAATACTGCTCGTTGACTATTGAGTATCATATTTAACTTTTCAGAACTATATGTAAATTTTTCAACTAAGGGTTTATATTTGTTAAGTTCTTTGGTTAGTGTTTGATTTTCTGTTTTTAGATCATTTAGTTTGTTTGTTAGATCCTTGTTTAAGATTTGTTTATGGTTTTTAAATTCTGAAAATTCCTTAGTTAGTTTTTCATTATCTTTAGTTAAGGTATTAGTCTTTTGAGTTAAAAGCTGGTTGCTTGTCTTAAGTTCTATATTTTCTTTGGTGATTAAATCCTTATCCTTAACTAATTTATCGTATTTATGTAGGTATGATTGATTAGTTATTTTTAGTTCTTTATTCTTAAGATTTATTGCCTTATATTCTATCATTAATTCATTAAAAGCATCATAAAGTTCATCAAATGTAAAATCAAGCTGTGTTTCGGAAGTTACCTCATTTTCATTGGCCATGAAGCAGAAATTGGCCTTCTCTTCTTGTTCTTCATCCGATGATGAAGATGATGTGTCGGAGCCCGATAGGGTGGTGACAAGGGCTTTCTTCTTCTTGTACTTGCTGCCCTTCTTTAGTAAGGGACACTCAGCTCTGATGTGTCCCGGCTTTTTGCACTCATAGCACCCAATCCCCTCATTTTTCCTTTCCTTACCTTTGTCCTTGCGGTAGGAATTTGAGGGGCCTCTCCTTTGATGATAAGCCTTCTTGTGGTTGATGAATTTTTTGAACTTGCGCACAAGAAGTGCCTCACCATCATCTTCCTCATGTTCTTCTCCTTCACTGCTGCTACTGCAAGATAATTCCTTGTTAGATGAAGTAGATTTCAGAGCTATTACCTTTTTCTTGTGGGAGGACTCTTCCTCGTTGTGTTGCTTCATGGTTAGCTCGTGCGTCATTAAGGATCCAAGAAGCTCCTCGAGTGATAATTTGTTCAAGTCCTTGGCTTCTTGGATTGCCGTCACTTTAGCTTCCCACGACCTTGGTAGACACCGAAGGATTTTCCTGACAAGCTCACTGTTAGTATAGTTCTTGCCAAGGCTTTTTAGGCCATTGACAATGTCAGTAAACCTAGTGAACATGCTAGTGATTGTCTCATTAGAATCCATTTTAAATAGTTCATACTTATGAACCAATATATTAATTTTGGATTCTTTAACTTGATTTGTGCCCTCATGGGTCACTTCAAGTCTATCCCAGATCTCTTTTGCAGAGTTGCAAGTAGAGACCCTATTGAATTCATTTCTGTCTAAGGCACAGTAAAACACATTCATAGCTTTAGAATTTAGTTGTACCTTTCTCATGTCATGTTCATCCCAATCCTTTTCTAATTTGGGTACCGTGATACCCTCTACATATGTGGATGGGATGTATGGGCCATTTACTACAATGGTCCACATCTCATAGTCTTGGGCTTGGATGAATATTCTCATCCTAGCCTTCTAGTATGAGTAGTCGGATCCATTAAAGAAAGGGGGTCTTTGGGTGGACTGACCCTCAATGTGGGAAGATCCAAATGGGGTTGTCATTTTGATCTTTTAACTCTTGGGTGGAAGAGTTTAGGCTCTGATACCACTTGTTGCCCAGATAGACAACCCAAGAGGGGGGGGGGTGAATTGGGTTTTAAAATAATTTGGGTATTTAAAACGATGTGGATAAGTAATTAAAACTAGTGTAAGTTATTTAATTAATTACTATGTGCTGTGAGCGATATGAAAGGAAGAAGAATAGAGACACGCAATTACAAACACCAAGTTTTATAGTGGTTCGGAGCTAACCCTTGCTCCTACGTCCACTCCCCAAGTCTCACTTGGGAATTCACTATAACCCCCCTTGGATTACAGCCGGTTGTTTTCCAAGCTCACAACCAAACTTGTTGTTTTACGAGCTCACAACGAACTCGGTCGGTTTTCCCAGGCTCACCGACTAGAACCACCCCGATTATTTTCTCGGGATCACAATCGAACCCTTACACACGTTGGTTTTACACTCGGCTCACCAACCAACCTCAATCCCCTTGATTCAATCCCCCGATTGAACCAAGCAAATACAATGTGTAAATAAAAAGAAGAAACAGAAAAATACAGCTTCTCAAAAACAGATAATAGACAATATGAACAATAAATGAAGTTAAGAAGCCTCAAACGCTTTTAGGTTGGAGAAGAGGAATGGCTTCTTAAACTTCTGGTCTCCTCTTGAGTGAGTAGTCGACTTGAATGCAGGAGGAGAAGGCTTTAATTGCTGGGAAGATGTAGGTGGATGCAGTAAATGCAGATCTTCCTCTTTTTTGTTGAAGAACACGTTGCAGAGCTTGAATGCTTGATTAGTTGGAGTGGAATGGTTCTTCTCTCCCTTGCTACAGTCTTCTGTGGCTATTTAAACCAACCCCCACGGAAACTAGCCGTTAGAGAGCTTTTTCTGCCCGTTCTGCACACTCTGCGCAGCCTGACAATGTGTCCGTTGGTGGGTTAGAGTCGACTCGCGCGATCAGGAGTCGACTCGGCTGTAGCGGAAGTCGACTCAAGCTTTTCCGGAGTCGACTCGGCAACTGTTCCAGATTTGAATTAAAGTTGCCTTCACGACTGGGAGTCGACTCGTCTTGACCTGGAGTCGACTCGCCAACTTCTGGAGCTGACTTAGCAATTTCGGAGTCGGCTCATCCACTGAAGTCCGTGGATCCAATTTTGAGTTTGATCCACTCGAGTCGACTCGACTGTCCTGGGAGTCGACTCGAATCTCAGAGCCCGAACTCCCGATTCTCTGTCTTTTGGCTCGTCCAGTCTTGGAGTCGACTCGAACTTCCTCGGAGTCGACTCGGCTCTCAGTTTCTGAAACTTGGTCTTCTGCCTTTTTGATGTGAAGCTGTCTTGGAGTCGACTCGAGCTGTCTGGGAGTCGACTCGAATCTCAGAGGCAGTAACTTGGTCTTCTGTCTGTTGATGGTCGCGGAGTCTTGGAGTCGACTCGCATATTGCGGGAGTCGACTCGAATCTCAGAGTCCGAAAATTGCTCTCTGACTTTTTCTTGTGTTCCTCTGAGAGTCGACTCTCACCTTCTTTGGAGTCGACTTGCCATCCATCGGAGTCGACTCGCGTTTCACTGGAGTCGACTCGAATCTCAGACCCGAAAACTGCTCTCTGACTTTTTCTTTGTGTTCCTCTTGGAGTCGACTCTTACTATCCTGGAGTCGACTCGGTGAACATCGGAGTCGACTCGCGCACTTTGGGAGTCGACTCGTTGACAGGTTCTGAGTTGAAGCTTTCTGTTCTTCTGTCTGTTCTCAGTCGGAGTCGACTCGTACAGATCTGGAGTCGACTCGAGCCCGTGCCAGTGAACTTGATACGCTTGGAGTCGACTCGTGATACTCTGGAGTCGACTCGAGTCTCAGACTTTGGTTCAAGCTGTCTTCTTAACTTATCCAAAAATTATGAACCAAGTCTTGAGACACTTAGACAAGATTTTCACTGAAACACTTAATTGAATTCATTAGTAAACAAGAAATATACTCAATTGCTTTGATCTCATCAAAATCAAATAGGGTTTTAATCAATCACTCCACACCCCTACTTGCATAGTATTACCAATTAATAATGCAGCCCAATTTGAAATTCGGGCTGCGACAATAAACATGTTACCTAAATTTCATGGGTTTGAGAGTGAACAACCGTATATTCATCTAAACAAATTTTTGACAATTTGTCAAACATTTAGAAATCAAAACTTAGATGAAGAGGATATTAAATTAAGGTTGTTTCCCATGACTTTAGAGGATTGTGCTGCTGCATGGTTGTATTCTCTTGCTTCAAATTCCATCATATCATGGGAACAACTATCTAGTAAGTTCATGGCTAAGTTCTATCCCATGGTAAAGACTGAAAAAATTAAGGATGCCATTAGAACTTTTAGAAAAAAATCTGAGGAGGAATTTTCCCAACTTTGGAAAAGATTCCATGATCTTTTGGTCAAGTGCCCGCACCATGGGCTTGACAAGGCTGATCTAGTATATTTCTTTTACAAAGGACTACCTCCGGCACATAGAAATATGATCGAGTTCATGCACAAGGGTAGGTTCATGAACCAAACCCCGGATCAAGCCTATGAATTTCTTGTCGATATAGTCGAGAACGCCCAAAGTTGGAGTAGCTATGGTGAGAAAGTAAATAGAGATGAGTTCAGATCTAGAAAACTAGGTAATTATGAAATAAAAATAGATCCAGAACTCAAAAATGTCATGTCCAATCTGGTGAATGGGGTGAATCTAAGCAAAAAGTTGGATGCTTTCACTATATCCACTAGTTCAAGTTCATATGAAGAGTCAAATCCCATCATGAAAGTGGATCACGAGTCATATAGTTTGTGTGTCTTGTGTAACAGTCCGGAGCATCTAGTGGAGTGCTGCCCTAATATGCCCACCATAAAGGCCGAGCAAGCAAATGCTCTAAATTCATATAGTGCCTTCAAGAAGCCCACTCCCAATTCATTCAGCCCAGTCTACCACCCTGATAATAGGTTCCACCCAAATTTCTTATACAAGCAAAATGAACCTATTCAGCATCAAGGTGGTCCACCAGATTTTCAGAGGAACTTTTCCAAGATAGGTCCATCACAAATGAACCAACCTTTGGTTCCATCTGTACCTCGTTATAATACCCCTATCCCACAACAATCTTCACCATTAGAAACCATGATGGCTAATATGATGAAACAGCAACAAGATTTTATCCAACAGCAACAACAAACCAACATGACCCAAACCCAGACTAATAAATTCCATGCGCAAGCAATTGCAAAACTTGAAGTTAGTCTGAGCCAAATAGCAAACTCTCTAGGGGATAGGAAGAAAGGTGAACTACCTAGTCAACCAGTGCCTAACCCTAGTAGACAACAAGGTCAGGGAGGTCAGTATCAAATCGATTCTAATGAAAATCCGACCCATGAAGTCCAGGCAATTACCACTTTAAGGTCTGGCAAGCAAGTGGACAATAAACTCCAACTTCCAAAACACGTAAAAGAAAATAAACATGAACCCAATAAGAACCCTATTCAAAAGAGGGGTCAAGAACAGGACAAACCAGAAAAAAAGGAAGAACCCATAGAAACATACAAACCTAAGGTTCCCTTTCCCAGTAGACTTCAGGACTCCAAGAAACAATCTAACTTTGATGAAATAATGGAAGTCTTTGAAAATGTTCAAATAAATATACCTTTCCTCGATGCCATACGACAAATTCCCTCCTATACAAAATTCTTGAAAGAGCTCACCACGGTCAAAAGAAAAACCAGCATTCCTAGGCAAGCTGTTATGGCTGCACAGGCTTTATCTCTCATTCAACAACAGATTGCCCCAAAATACAAAGATCTTGGTTGCCCTACCATTGAAATAAAAATAGGAGAAACGATTATCCAGAGAGCCCTATTAGACTTAGGAGCAAGTGTAAACCTGTTACCGTATTCTATCTACACCGAACTAGGTTTGGGGGAATTAAAGCCCACAAACATTACTTTGTCATTAGCAGATAGGACTGTGAAGTATCCTAAGGAAATTGTAGAGGATGTAATTGTAAAGGTAAATGAGTTTTACTACCCTGTGGATTTTGTAGTCCTAGAAACTGAACCAGTGAAAAATCCAGGTAGTCACATCCCGGTAATCCTAGGCAGACCATTTTTGGCCACGTCAAATGCTGTGATAAGTTGCCGAAATGGGATAATGACCTTAACATTTGAAAACTTGACTGTCCAGCTCAATGTCTTTCACAGTAGTAATCAACCATCTGAGATAGACGATTTAGAAGAAATTTACATGATTGAGAATATAATCAGCAAGTCCTTCGAGAAATAAAGTTATTCTGATCCACTAGAAAGATGTTTGGCCCAATTCAGTCAAGATTGTGAGGAAGGAGAGTCGAATCAGAAGGTTAATGCATTGTTAGATTCCATTTCTGTAATGGATACTAGCAGATGGGCTACTAAATTTGAATCATTACCTATACCTGAATCCCAGCTAGTACCTTTAAGTGTCAAACCTCCCCAGCTTGAACTTAAAGATCTACCTGAAAACTTAAAATATGCATTTCTCGGGGACAACAACACCTTACTTGTTATTATTGCATCAAATTTAACTGAAGAACAAGAAGAGAAGTTGTTAAATATCCTTCAGAAAAATCAAGAAGCAATCGGCTGGTCTATAGCTGATATCAAGGGGATTAGCCCTTCTGTGGTCCAACATAAAATTCATTTAGAAGAGGATGCAAAAACCTCTAGAGAACCACAAAGGCGACTTAACCCAGTCATGAAGGATGTGGTTCGAGCTGAAATCATTAAACTTTTAGATGCAGGAATTATATATCCTATTTCTGATAGCCAGTGGGTGAGCCCAGTTCAAGTCGTACCAAAGAAATCTGGAATCACTGTAATTAAGAATGACCACAATGAGTTAGTCCCAACTCGAATCCAAACTGGATGGCGAGTATGCATCGACTACAGAAAGCTGAACGCCATGACTAGGAAAGACCACTTTCCACTACCCTTCATTGACCAAATGTTAGAACGTCTAGCTGGCCACTCTCATTACTGTTTCTTTGATGGTTATTCTGGATATAACCAAGTTCCAATTGCACGTGAGGATCAAGAGAAAACCACATTCACCTGTCCCTATGGCACTTTTGCCTATCGTCGCATGCCTTTTGGGTTATGCAATGCACCGGCTACATTCCAGCGGTGTATGATAAGCATTTTCTCTGACATGGTGGAGAAATTTTTAGAAGTTTTTATGGATGACTTTTCTGTATTTGGATCTAATTTTAATGAATGTCTGCATCACTTGACCCTTGTTGTAGAACGATGTAAAGAGAAAAATTTAGTTCTCAACTGGGAAAAATGTCATTTTATGGTGTAATCAGGTATTATTTTGGGACACATTGTGTCACAAAGAAGAATTGAGGTGGATAAAGCCAAAGTAGAATTAATTGCTAAGTTACCACCTTCCAAAACTGTTAGGAAAGTCAAATCCTTTTTAGGGCATGCGGGTTTTTACCGCCGCTTTATCAAGAATTTCAGTAAGTTGTCCAAACCCTTATGCAATCTGTTGGCAAAAGATGCTACTTTTAATTTTTCGCCAATTTGTATAACTGCTTTCAAAAGACTGAAGTCTGAACAAACCTCAGCACCCATCATAAGGTCTCTTGATTGGAATCTGCCATTTGAAATCATGTGTGATGCATCTGATTATGCAATAGGTGCCGTCCTAGGTCAGCAAGTGGGAAAGCTTCCCCATGTGATTCTTTATGCGAGCAAAACTCTGAATGACGCCCAACTCAACTATTCTATCACTGAAAAAGAGTTGTTGGCTGTTGTCTTTGTTCTTGACAAATTTCGTCCTTATCTGATAGGATCCAAGGTTCTTATTTATTCTGATCATGCCGCCCTTAAGTATCTTCTCACAAAGAAGGATGCCAAGGCAAGACTCATTCGTTGGATCCTATTGCTTCAGAAATTTGATCTTGAAATGCGAGATAAAAAGGGATCTGAAAATGTTGTAGCTGACCACTTATCCAGATTAATTGTTGAATCATCTGGAGAATCTATGCCTGTGTCCGAGACCTTCCCTGATGAACAATTAATGATGATTTCCCATACCAATATTCCATGGTATGCTGATGTAGTCAACTATCTAGTTACTGAACGAATGCCCAGTTCATGGACCAAATAAGAGAAATTCCGCTTTTTAGCTCGTGTAAAATGGTATTTTTGGGATGAACCATACTTGTTCAAATACTGTCCTGATCAAATCATCAGACGATGCATCCCTGAACACGATCAAAGGAATGTCCTTTTCTTTTGTCATGACCATGCTTGTGGTGGTCATTTTAGTGGAAAGAAAACTGCTGCAAAAGTTTTGCAGTGCGGATTTTACTGGCCCACACTTTTTCGAGAAGCGCATGACTATTGTAAATCTTGCGATCGATGTCAACGATTAGAAAAACTTCCGAAAAAGAATGAGATGCCCCTGAACCCTATCTTAATTATAGAAATCTTTGATGTTTGGGGTATTGATTTTATGGATCGTTTTTGTATGTCGTTTGGGCACCAGTACATTCTTGTGGCAGTTGACTATGTATCAAAATGGATTGAGGCTATCGCATGTAAGACCAATGATCACAAAGTGGTGATCAAGTTCCTTAAAGAATCTATCTTTGCTCGTTTCGGCACCCCTCGTGCTATCATTAGTGATGGAGAAAAATATTTTTGTAATAAAATCTTTAAAGCCCTTATGAGAAAATACAATATTAATTACAAGGTCAGTACACCATATCATCCACAAACAAGTGGACAAGTCGAAATTTCCAATCGCGAAATCAAGACCATCCTTGAAAAAACTGTTAATACATCTCGAAAGGATTGGTCTCTTAGGCTAACAGACGCACTATGGGCATATCAGACGGCTTACAAAACACCAATTGGAATGTCTCCATATAGAACTGTGGCAAGGCCTGCCATTTACCTGTCGAGTTAGAGCACAAGGTCTATTGGGCTATTAAACATTTAAATTTCGATCTTGACAAAGCGGGAGAACATAGGAAGCTTCAGCTCGATGAGCTTGAAGAAATTAAAAACGATGCTTACGAGTGTGCCAAGAAGTACAAAGATCGCATGAAGATCATGCATGATAAAATGATCATCCGTAAGGAATTTCACCCAGGACATAAAGTTCTTTTATACGACTCTCGATTACATCTGTTCCCTAGAAAACTTAAATCCCGCTGGACTGGCCCATACATTGTGGAGAAAGTGCATCCGCATGGTGCGATAATTATAGGCAGTACCAAGGATGGCGGATCTTTTCAAGTTAATGGACATCGCCTCAAACCATACCTCGATTATCTGAGTCTAGAAGTTGAAGAAACACTTCTGGTAGATCCTGTTTATACTAATTAAGTTAGAATTGTCTGGCTGAAGACATAAAACTTAGCGCTCTTGGGAGGCAACCCAACATGTAAATATTATAAAAAATAATAAATAAATAAAAATTAATAAATTACTAACATGGAGGTTTGGGGATTTTGCCCCAATTTTCAATTTACCCACCCATATCAGGTAACTTCTTCTCTGTCCTCTTACTGCTTTAAATTTTTTTAACATTGAGGACAATGTTAGATTTAGGTTTGGGGGTATTTTTAAGCATTTGGAATTTTATAAAAAAAAATTAGTTAAAATTTTTGGAAAAAAATCTTTAAAAAAAAAATTCTAATTTCTTTATAACACACAAGGTATATAAAATTTAAGAGCCCAATGACTAGTCGGAAGTAGTGCAAAGTGAGTTCTTTTTATTAAATTCCTTTTAGTGAGTTGTAAGCTAATTAGTGCTTTGAATTTCACAACACATCTGGCCTGCATTTTCTAAGATATAGGTTCGACATTGTGTTGAGAATATGGTAGCAACCTCGAATCCTGATGAACCATCTTTTTCTGATCTAAAAAAAAAATTATTATTATTTAGTGGATTTAGTTAGGTACATCGAAAAGGGCTACCTATTGTCAAAGGTCAGCGGGCTTGTGATGAGGAACCCGAGCATAGGTCCATAGGGGAGTCTTGATGCCCGACACCTCATGCTAACTGGTGTGAGAATTGTCGACTAATTGCTCGTTACATGAAGAAATCATTGCAGAAGTAAAAGTGCACAATATATACATTTTCATGTTTCTTAAAAATAAAAATAAAAAAAAGAAAAAAAAGAAAAAAAAAGTATTTTGACCTTAAGAAAGACAATAGTGTGAAAGCCATCGTTGCAAAAATTTGAGTAAATTGGAATATTACAGATAAAGCCCATGAGGTATTAAAGTAAACATCCACAGCTCTCGAAATCCTGCAGATAAGATGATTTTGAATCAGCAAATAGATCTTGTCCGACCAATTCTTGGAAACTACTAGCATCAGCGATATTTTGGAGATCCGAAATCTTAGCTTGTGCATGATCCAGACTTCACTGAGCACTCAAGTATAAATAAGTCTTACAACTCCCTAACGGAAAACTTAATGACTTCAACTTAAATTGCATACTCACCTAGAATTTGGGCTACTTAGTAATTAAAACCTCTTATGTACTTAAAATTAGACTTTCATTTCATAAAACAAATCTTTGGGATTGAAGTTTGTGGGTAACTTCACTGCAAATCCTCATGAGACAACACTCGTCTATTAGGGTAACCTAGGGGTTTAACGGCTTGTTGCACGTGCTAAGTGCAATCGTAATGCTCTACGAAAGTGAGTATTTATCTTAGTTAATGTACATATATAATAATAATAATTAATACTTTTGCACTCTCATTTCTGCACTAAATTGCTAGAGACTAGCAATAAGCTGGTTGGAGGGTGTGATGAGAGCACAAAAGTGCAATCGTCAGACCATTTTAATTAGTATTTTAGCTAATCATTAAAAATAAAATTAACTTATTAATGTTTTATTTGTGCAAGCATCCCACGTTCCATGCCCTGGTTCAACCGAGTCCCAGCTGCATCTGACTTCTCTTAATCCCCACGGCCATCACCCTGATGGAGTCGAGTCACTGCCGGCTGCCATCCCACTGTTGTCTCAGCCCAACTGTGATTCCAGCTCCAATCGCGCGCATCAGCGTATCAGCCATTGATTCTGGTATGGCACCAACTTGACCCATGTATGGGACAAGCCAGCGTCATCCCTGTACCAGCCAGCATGCCATGCATGGCACGTCCCCCCCATCTCAGCAATCAGCCCGTCGTCCGCATTGCAACGCCCACGTCCCAGTGTGCCAGCCGGCACGCCTCAGATCTTTCCATCTCAGCGTGCCAGCCAGCACGGCCGCCCGTTCCAACCGCATCCCACACCTCCTGTTTCTTCATCTCCGTGATCCAAGCATCTCAAGCCATGATCCCAGGATAGCCCGAAGAAGGAAGTCCACGTCCGCCTCTTCCGTGTCTCCTCCCTTCCATTCCAGCACCCGGCCACAATCAACCGTCCTGAAAATTCCTCCCAAAGATCGCGCGTCCGTCCGTGATCCCACGCTTCACCCTGCCTTTGCATCCGTCTCTTCAGCGTCAAAGGGAAGAGCAATGATCCGCATTCCCCTCTTTCGTGATCCTAGCACCTCACAGCCGTCCGCGCGTCCCCAGCGCGTCTCCAGCCATCCGCGCCTTCCGCATCAGGCGTTCGGCGATCCCGCATCCATGTTCCAAAGAAGAAAGTCCTCCAGATGAGCGATCCGCCCGGCAACCGCATTCTTCACGCGGTGAAAATGCCCAGATCACCTTCCATATTCACTGCTCTCCAAGGGCTATAAGAAGAGGGGAAGAAGGCAGGCAGAGGGGAGGGGGGGAGGTTCTCGGCCAAGGTAGAGGAGCTCACACCAAAGAACAGAGGAGGAAAGGGAGGCCATCGGTTTGGGAGAGAAGAGAGAAAGAAAAAAACAGAGGAAGCTCTATTTTGGGGAAGAAAAGAAAAAGAAAAAAATTTAGTATTTTATGTTCCACCGAGAGGGAGAGGTTTTCTTTGATTTTTGTTATTTCTTTCTTTTCTTTATTTTATTTGCAGAAGAAAGGCAGCATCAAGCTACCAATCTTCATTTCTACCTTTATAATCAATTTATTTTTATAAAATCTATCATTTCTCTTTCATGCAATCCTTGTTCTAGGTTTAGTTTAATTTCTGTTTTCTTTATGCAATCTTTTAATTTTTCTTTTTATGTAATACATTAAATCTTCCTTTATGCAATTTGTGTTCGCTTCAATCTTCTTGTTTTCATCCATTTTAATTCATGCCAAAGCTTTTCTTTGATTAGTTAAATATATAAATATTTTTCGAATTTAAATATCTGTCTTTTTGTCAATTTCAAGTAGAAAATATTCTCTGGTAGCCCAGAGAATCATTCAAACATCCTCGAAGTAATGTTTTTCTTTTGTTATTCAAGAATCGATTTCGAATCCGAGTGAACGTTTTAATTTTTATGCAACTCCAATCGCCTTCCTATAGATCGACCTCTTACGACCACTATTCTTCGAGTAGAACAGGTAAGAGTAAAATTAATTTAAACTTTGTTTGTCGGTTCTAACAATGATCTGTCTAGCATATTTTTAGGTAGATAGGAATCAGACAACAACTTTCCTCTTGAATGGCCCAAAGTGGTGCGATTTGAATGACATAAAAACTTGCTCCGCATTTTAATTTCCTTCAAAATATTCCGCCAGCCCCGAGTGCCAAGGAACTCGGACCCTAAATCGGCAAGAAATCTTTTTTCTACTGTCTCATACTAAATTGTTGGTAAATGTTGCTAGAAATTGGACCCGGAGGTGACCGCGGATCGAGCAGGAGGAGCTCCGGCTATGATGCAGTGGCGAACGGCTGTCTCCGACGGACCTGCAAGAAGCCTGGGCCGGGGGATCCGACGAAAGCCCTCCGATGCTTAAGTCAGAGAAGGATTTTGAGGTATTTAATGGAGAGATAGTTTTCGTAGAGGGAGAAAGGTCGAGAGAGATAGATCCCCGACCTCGCCAGCATTCCCCTTCTTTATAGGAGCGAGTGTGGCGGTTACTCATCCTTGATTGCGATTGCGCAGATCTCGGATTAAATAGGTTACCTTAGACGACGCGAGATTTCAGGATGGCTGGCGATCGGTTGAGATTGTGAGGATTTAAATGTTGACAGCCGTTGTGGCAGAGATTGCGGAATTTGATCCCGGATATGGAGGACTTGATGACTCCTTCTTCATGTGGACGTTACGATGTAGGGGTCGGCTTGATTTTCGGTGGAGTGGGAGTCGGTTTCTCCCTTTGACTAGGTCTTCCTCGATCTTGAGGTCAATCGAGCTTAACTCAGTCGAGACCATACCTGCCGAGGTCATGCCTTTCGAGGATAGGCATGCCGAGGTCGTGCATGTTGAGGTCGCTCATGCCGAGGTCGTGAGCGCTGGGTCGTTCATGCCGAGGTCGTGAGCGCTGAGGTCATGCGCGCTGAGGTCGTGCGTATTGAGGTCATGCGCACTGAGGTCATGACTATCGAGACCATGTTTGCCGTCGTCACGCTTGCCACCGGATTTCGATGCTTTGACCATGTGCTCCGGGTGATCCACTTTGTCCCCCAACACTACCCCCCAACTTTCGAGTTCGAGCCATCTCTGAGCTCGGGCGAAGGAAGTAGCCGTTTCTGTCATGCTGATGAGATTAGGCGGCTTTAAATTATTTTGTCGTTTTGAAAGGAGGGGAAATGACGCTTTTGAGTGTTTTCAATAGAGGCGACGACTTTTTATTTTTCAAGGCAATTTTGAGCTGCGGGTTCATGATGAGACTCCAGTAGTCGAAGAGATGGCTGCTTCGATTCTGCTTTTAAAGCGACGATCCAGGTTGATACGCTAGTTCGGTTTCTGAGGCCGGCACGTGGTGTGATCTGGGCAATAGACACGGCTTGCTCTCATCGATCCTATCCGTTGGAGGAATCAATATAAAGCCTAGTTCAGCCCTAGAATCTTTATTTGGCCGCCGTAGCTTTCATCTCCCCCTTTCTTCGTTTTCTCCTTGCCTCCGTTCATTGTGTAGTCTTCCTGAAGGTATTTTGGAGTGCTGTCCGGCAATTCTTTTAGCCGTCGGTGTTTTGGACGAGGACCACCGGTAGGTTCTTCAATCACGCTCGCTCGGAGGCTGGCTTTTTCTTCTTTTTCGTTCTCCTCATCCTTCTTCCTCTTCCTTTTTGTTTATTTCGTGAGCGGGGTAAATGTCAGGCGGTGCTTCATCTTCTACTGGGGCTCCTTCTCGTGAAGGAGCTCGGGCGTGATTCGAACCCAATTCTCCTTCTCACGCGAGTTTGCCTTTGAGTTCGCAGAGCCGTGGGACCGAGTTACTAGGTCCCCTCCAGGTCGGGTTGGAGCGTATATGGAAATATTTCGGGCCAGCCTGAGATGCCCCCTGCACGGGTTCGTGAATGAGCTCCTAGAGAGGTATCATCTCGTCCCAGCGCAGCTCGCTCCGAACTCGTGGAGGATAATTATTGGCTTTCTATCTCTTTGCCTTGCTCACGGGATATCGACCTCGGTAAATATCTTCCGCGGGTGTTATATGTTGAAATCTAACCTCGCGGATGGAGAATGGCTGTACTTTGCCCTTCGGAGAGGAGGGCGTTGTTCCGAGGTACTCCTACCTCTATTCGTGGATGGAAGGAGAAATTTTTCTTTTTCTCCTCCAAGTATTTGTGGGGGTTCAACCCGTTGTGGGGCTTGCCGATACTTAAGACCAATAATAAGACCACTGAACTAACCATGAGCGAGCAGAAAATCCTTGTGGCTTTTCACGGTCTAAAGGGGGATATCTCTCTAAACGATCTCCTGAGCGAGGAGACCCTGATAAACGTTTGCCTGAGCTCGGTGCGCCCTGGGGTAAGGACGGTTGTGCTGCTCCTCCCTTCACTCTATCGTTCTTCGTTTCATTTTTTCTGTTTTTCTTCCTCCGTTTCTTTTTAGGGTTGGTATGACACTTGAGTTTCTTTCTCCCTTTTTCAGAGATCGCAGGGATGGTGTCAAGCAACGAGGCCCTTCTCGCCAGGTACAATAAGAGGGCAGCCGAAGCAGGCGGAGCTCGCCTGATGCCTAAGAAGATGCTTAGGCTGGCTTCGACCTCTACTCCGGTGGAGGTTGAAGATCTTGAGGCTGAGGCCTCCCAGCTCGTTCGGAAGAACAGCCGGAAGAGAGCAGGGGAGTCTAGATTGGAAGAGGCTCCCCCTGCCGAGCGCGCAACTCGCTCCGAGGCCGCAGAGGAACCATCGGCCCGTACTTGCCTATCCACGGGCCCTTCTAAAATCCGCAAGGTCATTCGTCTGCGGTGCTCGGGACTCGAGCCGGGAGCAGCCTCAGGGTCCCGAGTTCTTCTCATGCCCCTCTACCGAGCTCTTCAAGGTTCGGTGTCCCAAGCTGGTCGGGGGTTGGGGATCACCCTGAGAGGAGGCTCTACTGCCCCGAGTGGTTGGTCTTCGAGGATGACTTGGCCCTCCACAGCATTGACGTCGCTCATGAAGTCGTTCGCTGCGCGTTGCTTCCAGCCAACCAAGCCGAGCTCGAAGCTGGCGAGATCGGCGATTTTGTCGACCAAGCCTACTGTTCCGCCGTCCGAGTAAGTCTTTCTCGAGCTTTCATTTTCATGTCCTTTTAAGTTTTTGACTTCGGCTAACCATCGCTTTCCTTCGTTACAGCACCTCCACGAAATCGATATGTTAGACTCTGCATTGGCTAACTATCAGGATCTAGCTTGGAAGAGTTAGAGGGGGTAGGAGCTCACTAAGAAAAAGCTCGCCGAAGCCGAGGCCAAGCAGATGGAGGCCACTGCGAGGGTGGAGGCTGCTGAGGCCGAGCTTGGATCCAAGGCCGAGCGCCTTGATGAGGAAGAGGCCTCGCATGCTTTGACCAGGTCGGAGCTCCGTGCCTCTGAAGCACGATTGGCCGACGCCCATTCTGAGCTCGCGGGCCAAAAGTATGAGGCGGGGGTCCTCAGGCTGAAGATCGAGCACCCTGAAGCTCGAGAGAAGAAGGCGCTGGAGCAAGCTCGAAACGCGGTGCAGATCTTCTGTGAGTCGGCCTAGTACCGGGAACAGCTGGAGGAGGAGGCGGTCGATGGGCTTATTCGTGGCTTCGAGGATTTTCAGACCTAGCTGCAGAGGTTTTTCCCCAAGCTCGACTTTAGCAACCTTCGACCTCGTCTGTTCGGGGCCACTGAAGATGAGGATGTTCCGGACAGCCCTGCCCCTGTGCCCGTTGAGCCTGAGTCCGAGGTAGCTCCCGAGGCAGCCTGTGAAATTTCACCCGAGGTTGCTACAGTGAACGCTCTCAAGGCTGCTCCAGCAAAGGATCCCGGGGCTGCTCCTGTAGGGGATCTCGAGGTGGTTCTTGTGGAAGAACCCGAGGTCGGCGTCGAGATCATCGCCACCCCGGAGATATCTTAGGACTTAGCTTTTTCTTCCTCTTTTCTTTTTGTAAACGAGGCCGGCCATTGAAGCCATTGTGCGGCCGAGTGGGTCGGCCTCAGAACCAATATTTTGTACTTAGCCTTACGACTTTTTATTAATAAAACTTCAGCTTTCTTCAATTTTGTTGTGTCTTTGGACTTGTTTCTGCTTGTGCTTTCAACGAACCTTTGTCTTTGACTATTTGAGTAGGACTTAGCGCGTCATTCACTTTTGAGCTTAATTTCGGCGCTCTTGTAGAATTTTACTAAGTCTCTGAACTCGGATCTAGCTGTCGTGCGGGCGGAGGTCGACTTGTTATTCGTTTGTTCGGATCGTGAGCTTTTACAGGTTTGGATCTCCTTCGATCCATAGCATCTGCCTTAGGTGTCTCGGACTATAGCTCCCATTTTCGTTCGGTAGTACCCGAGGTCGAGAGAGCTTTGGCTCGCGGTCGATACAGCGGGATATCCCAAGCTCGGTCGGGACGTCATTAGGTAGGACCCGAGGTCGTGGGAGACTTGGCTCGCGGTCGACACAGCGGGACGTCCCGAGCTTGGTCGAGACGTCATTAGGTAAGACCCGAGGTCGAGGAAGACTTGGCTCGCGGTCGACACAGCAGGGCTTTCTGAGCTCGGTCGGAATGTCATTAGGTAGGACCCGAGGTCGAGGAAAACTTGGCCCGCGGTCGACACAGTGGGGCATCCCGAGCTTGGTCGGGACGTCATTAGGTAGGACCCGAGGTCGAGGAAGACTTGGCTCAAACCATGAAGTAGTGAGAGGATCAAAACTTTGAACCACTTAATCTAACCATTTCAAACTATTTATTAATAGAGAGAACATCAAATTTTCCATTTATATGAATGAATATCAATGTTTAAATGTTAAAAATATGGAATGATTAAAGTACAATGACACATAGTCAGCTTAGTGAATAGAGGTTGGGTGATATTTTTGTGATGTAAAAATATATGGTTTATAATCTAATATTTAATGAACTTTCATCGAGTTTCTAGTGATTTTTTTTTTCTTTGACCAAATGGTTTACCACAAAAATTAGACAATGGGTCATTGACTTGCAATTGCAACCATTAAATGGCCTAGCAATCCGTTAATTATCATTTCCATTTAAGTGGAGGTGTTTTTTTCTCATTTGCAAAATTTGGATCACTCACTTTCATAGGAGAGTATGATACCTGTGGAAAGCGAAGATATAAGTAAGTGGAGAAGAATACAAAAAATTTGCTGATATCCAAAGTTTAACAACAATATCGTATATAATCAACCTTTATACCTTTGATAAAGATACATGATTCTAAACTACAAATTAATAGCATGTATATCTTTCCATCACATTGTCCTCTATACAATACACCTCCCATAATTAAATCTATTGCTATAAGTTGATCAATTAGATAATCCTCATACAATAACTTCTATGGAAAACTTTTATATGCAGAAATGATTAAGGTCTCATTTGGTGTTGTTCAAGGCAGTACAATTTTTATCTGCAGAGCTTTGGATAGTTGAGCTTTTGCTAGAAAAGTTTTTAATAAATGCTATTTGTTATTTGCTAACTATATTTTTGCAATGTTGTGGAACTTTATATTTGTTGGGTAACCAAACTAGAAAGTGTTCGTGGCATAAGAAAATGTCAACATTAGTTTTATTCATCAGTACTTCACTTATATAAATTTTATTTTTGCTATAAAGCAATGCTTAAAATTTTTAAACTTCAAGGGTTTGACCAACAAAACAAAATTTAAGGGAGCACACCCTTAACTTCATATCTACGTCTCTGTCAAAGCTGCAAATTCTTTAACTCTGTCCCTCCATTTTCTGTGCAAGCATAAGTCGTGCATCATTTCATATATATCATTTTGCATGATAATTACTTGTTATGCACAAAAATTTTTAATGAACAATAAAAATGACGAGACCATTAGGTTGTGCTCCATCTGAACGTCAAATTAATCCTCCAAATTTATAGAAGAAATCATGCATACAAACTTTGGCATAATATCATGAACTAAAAACATATAGAAGAAAAATAAAAAATTGAAAGACCTTCAAATCTGTCTGAAGTGTAAAAGAAACTTTCCAGGCTTTTTGAACTTCATTGAACAGCAGAATGCATTGATCATTGGCACCTTTGAGAGCAAGCTTTAGTTCAATATCCATCTTATTGGTAATGAATGTTGTTGTAGAAGCTAAGATTAAATCTTGTTGATGTTTATGCGGTCTCTAGTTGAACTAAAGAGAATTATTCTAATTCCATTATTCGAAATAATGGAAGTTTTTGGTTGGACTAGGTCCAATGATTTTTTTCTTCACATTGGAGAATTTTCTACATTACAAAAATGTGTTGCCTCTTATTTGTGGATTGTTTGATTATTTTGCTTGTTAATTAATTGTTTGAGTAGATGGTAGAGATTATTGTTGCTGGGTGAATGATATCCTATTTGATTAACGAATAAGAAAAAGAAGTTGGCGGCATCATTATTTCTTGATTGAATTTTTTCAATTGTACATTCTTACTTGAGCTAGTCTAGGCAAATAAAGATGCAAATGGCTCTAGCTTAGGCCAAAGTTATCCGACATTTACCACTAGAGAAGCATCATGGTTAGGCTTGAACGATTTATTGTATGGCCTATATGCTAGTTCATTTTCATTTCTATAAACAACATACAAAAATAGGAGAACAAGATCAAGAAGTAACATTACTATGTCTTTATTTTCTCCGGTAGCCATGGTTCTTTTTCTTTTGGCTTTAGGAAAAATTGCTCTAGGTAAATGAGATATTGCTCAAGGTTAATGTAATGTTTAATTTGATTTTTTTTTTTTTTTTTTGTGCACACTTGGTGAGGATTTTCTTGCCTTTTTCTGTTTAGAAGAGAAATATAAGGCAATTAAAATATTTTACAAAGAATGATGCAACATGTAAGATTTCACAGTAACACAAAAGGAAGAAACTTGACAAACAACCATCTTTGGTCACTTTGATTCAACCATCTTTATTCAAAGGGGAAAAAAATATAATAGTTAACCTTCCAACAACATTTTTCTTTGATTAAGCAACAATATTACATTATATAATGGTCTATCCAAATCCTAATCCTGGCTAATGAAAAGTGCCAACATGTGACAGCTGGCTTATATGGCTATGAAATAGGAATGGGCTCTTGACTATGAGGATGAATTTTTTTTCCTTAATTAATATATAAACATATAAAAATTATCTAATTACCTCTACAATGCGTCAAATGCTCACAACTTCTTGCGAATCTTTTTTGTAAACACTCCATTTTAGTCATTGATTTGCCCTCTTTTGGTAAAAATTTTTCACTTTAATTTTTTAAATAATAAAAGTTATTTAAAAATATAAAAACAGAAACAAGATAACTAAATATATTTGCTACATTGGATTCTACATTTCAAGTTTTAAAAAAAACTTAAAAAAGTTACCAATCACGCAATAATCCTATAGACTGGTATTTTCTCCTAATGCACCAAAATGGGGGAATCAATTAATTGTGGGAAGATTTCAGGCCAGGCGAGTTGCCTATTTCTTCTCTCTCTGAGCTGTGAAAAGAGTAGTCTCCGTGGCCTCGCAATGTTAGAGAAGACAAAATTGGAGAATCAAGTCAGCTGGCCCCACGATCCAAAAATAATCCAATGACTTTGTATGGAAACTCTCCAACTCTAGAGAATTCTCTGTCAAATTTTTTTATGCGTCCCTAAACAATAGAGCACTCTTATGGCTATACTACAAAGCTCTTGGGAAGGTAAATGGTCCGGAAAATGTAAAAAAAATTTTATGGCTCGTCCTAAGACATAGGCTAGGAACCAAAGAAAATTTAGCTAGGAAAGGATGGCCTGCAAGCCCTGGTTCTTACTGATATGACGCTCCCTAGGAAATAACCACTCACTAATTCTTTCATTATCCATTTGTTAAACGAGTATGGCGAACCATCAAAAATTACCTGAATTGGTGTCCTCCCTTGCTTAGGGTGGACGCCTTAAGAACGAGTTTTATGAGACTTCTTTAAAGTTGGTGGCAGATGCAGAACTTGATTTCAAAACTTGAAGTAGATCTGGATCAGTGTAAGTAATAGTAAAATCTACCTAAATGCGATCCGAATATATGTAACTCTACTAATCACCTAAACTTTGTTTCAGTTTTTTTTTTTTTTTTGTTATGTTAATCATGCAGCAGTGCTAAACATTTACCACACAAGGCCTTGTCCCAGGCCCAATGTCCTCGGAATGATGCCAGGCCGGCCGGTTTGATACGTGTGAATTGGTAGCCATAAATGGACTCGATGTTGCAGGTTCACTACACCATCTGGACGTCCAATTTTAGGCGTGCATGCTAATTGGATATTCTTCATTTAAGTTCTTATTTTCTCTTTCTTGTTTTAACTGTTGCTAGAATTAAATCAACCTTACTATAAACTCATTTGCAGCACTTCACTTTCCTCTTGAATGGCCCAAATTGGTGCGATTTGAATGACATAAAAAATTGCACGGCATTTTAATTTCTTCAAAATATTCCGCCAGCCCCGATCGAGTGCAATGGATCCCGGTCACTAAATCAGTAATAAATCTTTTTGCTACTGAAAGATTTTCAAATTGGCAACATCCATTGCGGAGTTCATACTAAATTCTTTGGATCCTCTCGTCACATTAGTTCTTTACAATTAAAGATGTTTTTTCTCCTATAAATAGCATCTGGTTTGGCTGCTCTGATCAACTGATAGCAAGAGAGCGGAGATGGCAAAAATTGCTATTGCCATCGTTTGCATTGCAGCTACTGCCTTGCTCATGGCCTTCGGAGCCATGGCCCAAGGCAGTGGATGGGAAACCGGAACTGCCACTTTCTATGGAGACATGAGTGGAGGAGAGACCATGAGTAAGTATATTGATCTTTTCTATCATTAGGAAAATAATAACGTCTTCACTCACAAACTATTTTTCTTTGTATTTATTCTTTTGTTAGAGCCATTTTCTTTATTACCATTTGTTTAGTAGCAGTATATATAGGATTGTTTCTTTGCAATTAAGATTCGCTGATATGTGGTTTTGAGAGTCTTTCCTCGAAAAAGAACGGAGGACTTGATCAATATATTTTTTTATCAAAAGATCTGCAAAATATTTTTAACTTGGTATGCAAGATATGCAAGATTATAAAGAGTTTAGAATCGAGATCCTTGTATAATGATTTTTCATTCGTGACTAGCTTGATATGTCTTGGCTCTTGCTCTAACAATCTTGGAATAGATTTTCATTCGCTTGTTTGATGCTTCATGCAACAAATGATCAGCTAGCTAGCATGCATTGTGTCATCATGGATTACATGCAATCAAGATAGCAGCATCATGCGACTGGAATGCACTTGCACACTGGTCCTAACTCCGTGCACGACCAGTTTCAAGATGGAATTTGGCAATACTAGCTTTTCATTTTTTTTTGGGCCTAACAGCATCAGAGATATAGCTAGTGTCCTAGTTTAATAACAGATGATGACATCTTGCAACGTGCTTAATTTGCCTTTGAAAACATCTCTGATTCCTTCCGTTCCACTCAAACAGAAGGAGCGTGCGGATATGGCGATCTCATCAAGCAAGGGTACGGCCTCGAGACGGCAGCTCTAAGCACAGCCCTCTTCAACAATGGTCTCACGTGTGGAGCGTGCTATGAAATCCAGTGCTACAACGACCCACAGTGGTGTGTCCCGGGAAGCATTACCATCACTGCCACCAACTTCTGCCCCCCGGATCCCTCGAAGCCCAGTGACAACGGTGGCTGGTGCAACGCACCCCGCAAGCACTTCGATCTCTCCATGCCGATGTTCGTCAAGCTGGTGAAGGACTACCATGCAGGGATCATCCCGGTGCAGTACCGGAGGGTGCCGTGCGTCAAGAAAGGAGGGATGAGGTTTGAGATGAAGGGCAACCCCAATGCGATCCTTGTGTTAGTCTACAACGTCGCGGGTGCTGGAGACGTGACCGCGGTGTCGGTCAAGGGCTCGAACACGGGCTGGATACCGATGACGAGGAATTGGGGCGAGAACTGGCAGACTGATCAGAAGTTGGTAGGTCAGAGTTTGTCGTTCCAAGTGACTGCAAGTGATGGGAGGAAGGTGGAGTCTGATAATGTTGTTCCTGCGAATTGGAATTTTGGGCAAAACTTTGAAGGGAATCAGTTCTAATGGGGATGGTGATGGGGACATCGGAGCTGATTATGTCCCCGCTTAGTCCACCATTTTATTTTTCATATTTGTTTTATGTTATTTCTGGGCTTGTTTGCATTTTAGGGCTTATTTGTGTTATTCGTGAGCTTATTAGGATTTATTTTTGTATAAGGGGATTTATGCAAATTGTGTATTTGGGCCCTATATATAAGGAACTATTTTCATGATTAGGGTTTTAATGAAGTGAATTGAAATTTCTCCTCTACGTTTTCCTCTCATCTTTCTTTTCCCTCTCCTTCTTCTCTTCTCTTCCTCTCCTCCTCTATTCTCCTGCGTCTCTATAACCTCTTCTTCCTTCTCCCTCTCTTGTTCTTCCTTCTTCTCCTCTTTTCCCGCACTTGTGCTTCATCAACTTGGTATCAGAGCCGCCGGCTTTGCCCCCGCTGCCAAAGCCACAAGCTAAGTTATCTGCCCACGCCTGGGATCTAGTTCTCTTTCTCTCTTGGTTCACGCCAGAAGGGGAAGATCCCCTCTCTTGGACCTCACCAGAAACAAAAAAAAAGAACAGCCCCTTCGTGGTTGGCCCTTCCCTGTCGTTGTGCCCACACCCACCGCCGTCTCCCCTCACGACACTGCCGTGCCGCTGGTTCGCCGCCGGAGATCATCGCGCCCCACGAAAACCCACTGTGCCATGATTTCCACGGTTCTACCACCGTCGGTCCCGCGATCGATTGTCGGAAGAAGTCGCTGCCCGCCGGAAACCCATGCTCGACTACCCTGGCACCACCATCTACGGAGCCGCAACCGGGCCTCTGCCTCCGTCCTGCAACCACCGTCGTGAAGACCGCGGCATTACACCGAGTCCGTTAGCAGTTGAAGACGGACTTCATTAACGGGTAAGATCCAAACCCGTTAACCCGCTAGCCCGGTTCCGCTAAGAGAGAGAGAGAGAGCCGCACGTGATCTGCGCGTGCTTCCCTTGCATGTGCGTCACACGTGCTTGCCACAAAACCCTTGCACGTGAGTCACACGTGTTTGCAAAAAAAAAAAGAAAGGAAAAAGAGAAAAAAAAGGGAAAAAAAACCTACCTCTATTCATCTTCTTCCGCAGCCGTTTCGCCACATGCCTCCGCTGTCGCTTCCCCGCCACCGCCTATGCCGCCGCCACCTCGCCATCTCTACTGCCATGCGCTGTCGCTGCCCCGTGCCCTGTTAGATGTATGCCCTAGAAGCCAATTTTGGCTGACATTATTAATTCTAAGACATAATTTGTACTTGACTTTATTATTATTGAATAAATGAAAGGCATCTTTTTTATTCATATTATTATTGTGTCTATGAATCGTCCAAGGAATTAATAAGATGATGATGCATATTCTCAAGAGTTGAGAATTTGAGCCATGTATCATTAGTGATTAATTTCTGAACGCTCCTGATCGATGGATCATTACGAGGACGGTGATCGATCCGATGAGATCAGTGCACAGATTACTTTCCTTATGGATGGACGAGACTCGAGTCCACAGTGTGGCGACACTGAAGTAATAGTGCAGGTGCTTGTTAAGAACAAGGATACTGAGCGTGACCAATACAAGAAGTCACTTGGATGTCTATCCACTCGTCAGTGACTTGCTTGATGTTGCAGTAGTGTGACTGGTCCTTTGACCTGCGGTGCTTCGGCTACTCACAGTGAGGTTATTGTAGTTTGACTGCACACATACATGGTCTCTAGCCATATGGGTCCATGCAGTGTAGATTGGCTGCATTAAGTTCACTGTAGGAGTAGGGTATGCACCTATAAGGAATCTATCGACCTTGATAGATAAGGAGAGATCCTATGTAATTTATAAGACTGAGTTCGTAAGACCTCGGCCGGGGCAGTATGCACAGTGGAGAAAGAGTTTTCCACTCTTGAACTTAAGTCGAATAAATCTTCACATATGACAGACGATGGGGTTTGACGAGTTGTCCATGACCTCCGTCCTGTAGGGATCCACGATAGTAGGACTGTATCACATGATAACTGCACCTAGAGGTTCATCATTCTATTCTACTGGGTAGCCACTACATGCTGCTAGGTGTCACTAGCGGATGGTGGGACTCACAGGGATTATCTCGATGATCGATAAACCCTAATGAGTAGAGTTGGAATCGTTCCAATCCATTGAAAGGAGTTTTCAATGATATTATGATAGAGATCATAATATATCTCACTACCAGTCAGAGTAGAACCTATGGGGTCACACACACTAGAAGTATTGACCGATCCGATGGTTGAAAAGTGATTATGAATCACGAGTAATCAATTCGATTGATAATAAGTTGAAGAAGGAACAATGGGAATTGATTAATTGGACTTAAAACACAAATCCTACTTAGAGTAGAATTTCTAGAGTCCTAATTGGATTAGGACTGGGAATCCTATTTGGAGTAGGACTGGGATTCCTACTTGGAGTGGGATTCCTACAATCCTAATTAGATTAGGATTTTGAATTTATTTTTGGATTCCTACTTAGAATAGGATTCCTAGAAATCCTAATTGGATTAGGACTTCGGATTCAAATAAGAGTCCTAATTAGATTAGGACTAAAATCAAATATATCCTAATTTGGATTAGGATTTCTTAAGTCCCAATTAATTATTAATCTAATAAATCAATAAGACTCCTAATTGGATTAGGATTGAAGAGTTCAATTGAGTCAAAATTGATTTAAGTTCTAATTGGATTAGGACTTACCTAGATTGGATCCAAATTGGTTCACCCTTGGGCTAAGCCTAATTGGATTTGGGCTTGACCACATTAGGGCATTCCAAACCCTACTAAATGTGGATTAGGGTTTACCAAGAGGGAGGGGCGCAAGCCCCTCCCCTTTTTGCTTCCTTGGTGCGGCATGAAGAGAGGGGGCCGGCGCCCCCTCTTAGGAAACTAGTCTAGGGCTCCTAAGTTGTAGGAGCCCTAGATGCTTTATAAAGAGGTGAAAAGGGGGCTGACGCCCTAAGCATTGATCTCCTCTCCTCCCAGCCGTAGCCACCCTCTCCCCTCTCCTTGTTTCATCCGCAAGCAAGAAGAAAAGAAGAAGAAGCCTTGGCGGCCTCCTCCCCTTCCCTTCCTTCATCCAACGCAGGGAAAAGAAAGGCTGCAGTAAGGGCTTTGGTTCTTCTTCAAGATCCCTCCTTCTTCTTCCTCCTCTCAAGCACAATCAAGGGTTGATTGATAGAGAGGAAATCAGCCATCCAAAGTTGTCTCTGCAAGGGAGCTAGCACCCCGGGGAGACAAGGAAGCTTTGATCGGTCCTCTACTTCGTGTGGATACCCGTAGAGGCCGGGTACTTGAACGTCTTCAAGCGAACCTTCATACTAAACCACGAACTTCAGTTTGCGGTGATCATCTACCCGGACAAGGTGAAGATCTGATCTTCCTAAAGTTATTAAAAATTTTTAATCCTTACCTAACTACGAACGGTTATCAAACGATGTTCATGCGATGAACGTCGATCCCGCACATGCCCCATCCGCTGCCATCTGATTTTGTTTTGAAATATCAGCGGCACTTAGGCTTCGTAGATTAAGGTAAGAATTAATTATCTAAAGGCTTATTAGATCTGAAAATTGAATGATCATGCATGCTGAAAATTTCTGCATGCAGATTTTTCAGGGTTGCTGAATTTTTGCATGCTGATTTTTATGTGATAAGATGATGATTCTAATTGCATTGTTAATGAGATTACAAAGTTTAGAATCATGATTAGCATGATCAGCAACCTATGTCATAACATAATCAATTAATTCTCAGATCTGAAAATTATAATTGTTGCATATGGTGATGATCATAGGATTCAAACCCTTTTGGTATCGAATGTAATGACCTGCGATGTGATCTGTAATGTCATGTAATTTTTCAGATGCTTGCATGCATCTTATTTAATGTTTTGAGAGGCCTGCGTGCCTCCTAAAAGGGAGATGTAATTTATTTTTGTTTTTATTTTATATCTGGTTGTATTTCTGTGATGTGATGTACGTCAACGATCAAGTCAAAGATGATGCATGAGATGAGCAGGGGTCTAAGCGGTTGATGGCGATTGGATCAAGAGTTGGTCATGGATCGAATCAAGGAGGCTTGGAACCAATTCAAGAGTTGAAGACCAGTTGATCGATTGACGTGCATGTGCTTGTAATACGACCTAACTAGAATCCATGATCATCACCTATTTAAAGTTTAGCTTTAATTATTGCTACGATTATAACTGCCTGCAATGTGCCGTTTGCATGTGATGTGAATGAGAGTCGGGTAGATAGGTTTACATGTGATGCAGCAAACCCAATTGAGACCTAAATTAAAACCTCCTCAATCAAGTCGAGAGTGAACCGACATGAGCAAGTCATATTAGATTAATTGATCTAATTGGTGTCTAGGAAAGCATGAAAGGTGGTTACTTAATTAGGACCTTACTCTCTGAGTAAGGGGAGCCTCCCACCTGCTTATCTGGCCAATTGTTCGACTACCTCTTATGAAGAGCTCAAGTTGCAAATACTAAGACCTGATTAACCAATATTAAGTCAATAGGTCTTCCACTGTAGTAGAGCTGCTAAGGTCTTTCTGATGTTGATTTGTCTCGGCTGGACACAGTGGACAAGTTGCATCGGGGGGCTGGACCTCTCTATAGACATGAGATGTTGTAGGGTAAAGGTGGGGTTGGGCACCAATAACTGTTAGGTGAGGACCCAATGACGACTTTATTCCTACGGTTATACGGTGGGTCTGACTTAACTAAGAAATGGCACCAATAACTGTTAGGTGAGGTTTTCATTGCTTAGAGACCAAGTTACACTGCAACATGCTTGAGAAGCATTGTACAAGAGTTGTACATTCATCAATCTATGTGTCACCAATAACTGTTAGGTGAGGTGGCATGTAAATCGGTGGGACCGCAGTACCCACTAGAAACCCTAGTCGTGTGGGATTTCTGTTTTCCTACCAGGGGAGTGTGAGGGATTCGAGAAAATGGTGGGAGTTACATTTGTTCTAAAAGACCTTAGAACAGATTAGGATCAAGTACAAAAGTCTGACTAGAATCTTTACTCTCTGCAGATCATAATGTCAGCCTCAAACCCTTTGACCCGTATTCTTGAGACCAACCGATTGACCGGCACCAATTACAGAGACTGGCTTAGGAATCTCAAAATTGTTCTGAGTTGCGAGAAAATAGGCTATGTGCTCGACAATGACATCCCCGCATTACCAGCATGTCCGACCACTGATCAGCGTATGACGCATGAGAAGTGGACAGACGATGACACTAGGGTCAAGTGCTATATCATGGCATCCATGTCCAACGAACTACAATGCCAGCATAAAAATATGAAGACTGCTAGGGACATACTGGCACACCTGCAAGAGTTGTATGGTGAGCAGAGTCGCACAGCTCGTTTTGAAGTGTCCAAGAGGCTCTTCAAAGCAAAGATGCGCGAGGGGCAGTCCGTCCATGATCACGGTCTGACTATGATCAAGGACCTAGAGGAGCTTGAGAAGCTCGATATGAACATGCACAAGGAATTGCAAGTTGATCTGATCCTTCAATCCCTTCCTAATTCATTTGGTTAGTTTATAGTAAACTACCATATGAATAAGATTAAATGCACTAAGACTGAACTAATAAATATGTTGGTAACTGCTGAGGGAGCCTAGAAAGGTTCAAGGGGCGATGTCCTTGCTGCTGAGTTGACTTCTGGTTCCAAGAGAAAGTCTACTTGGAAGAAAAAGAAGCCTGCTAAGGCAGAAGAAAGACAAGAAGCCAAAGAAGGAAGTTCAAAAGAAAAGGACCAATGACAAAGGAAAATGTTTCCACTGCAATGTCGACGGCCACTGGAAGAGGAATTGTCCTTCATACCTCGAGAGCCTGAAGAACAAGAAAGGTGACACACCTTCAGAAGGTATAGACTTGCTCATAATTGAAACTAATCTAACAGTTTCTTCTACTTCTAGTTGGGTTATAGATTCTGGTTCTAGTGCTCATCTATGCACTACCATGCAGGGTCTAAAGGAAAGTAGAAGGCTGGCGAAGGTGCAGTAACCCTTCGGGTTGGCAACGGGGCAAAAGTTGCTGCTGTGGCTGTGGGCACCTACCATCTGCGACTACCGTCTGGTTTTAGTTTATTACTTAGAGACTGCTATTATGTACCTGTTGCTAGCAGAAATTTGATTTCTATTTCATGTCTAGCACAAGAAGGTCATGTTTTTACATTTGACAAAGACTGCTGTTCTATTTATTTAAGAAATAAAATAGTCGCACGTGGTTTTATGATTGACAGTCTCTATCATTTGCATATGGATGTATCTATAAATGTGTCTGAGCAAGGAGTGCCAAAGGATCCAAAAGATTCAGAGATGAGATAAACCAAAAATATTTGTGGCACCTCAGGCTTGGCCATATTGGAGAGGACAGAATGAACAAAATGGATAAAGATGGACTTCTCGACTCATTGACTTCTGAGTCATATCCAGTTTGCGAATCCTGTCTTCAAGGAAAAATGGCTAGATTGCCCTTTGTAGGACATGGGGAGAGGACCACTGAAATACTTACCCTAGTACATACAGATATATGTGGCCCATTCGATGTGCTAGCCAGGGGACGTTATTCGTACTTCATTATCTTTACCGATGATTATTCACCGTATGGGTATGTGTATCTTATGAGACACAAATCTGAATCTTTTGAAAAGTTCAAAGAATTCAGAAATGAAGTAGAAAAACAAACTGGAAAACCCCTTAAGGCTCTTCGATCAGATCGAGGAGGAGAATACCTTAGTGGAGAATTCCGGGACTATCTCAGGGACAATGGCATAGTCTCACAATGGACACCTCCTGGTACACCTCAACTCAACGGGGTGTCAGAGAGGAGGAATCGGACCCTATTGGATATGGTCAGGTCCATGATGAGCTTCACTGATCTACCGATGTTTCTTTGGAGAGATGCCTTACTTACCGCAGTATATCTACTTAATAGAGTTTCCTCTAAATCCGTTCCTACCACACCGTATGAGATATGGCATAGTAAGAAACCATGTCTTGGTCATCTCAAGATTTAGGGATGTCCGGCCCACGTCAAGAGACTACAGGCAGACAAACTAGAGGCTAGGACCATAAGTGCTCGTTTTATAGGATATCCCAAAGAGTCATTAGGATACAATTTTTACGTCTCAGAGGATCACAATGTGTTTGTGAGCCGTCATGCCATCTTCTTGGAAAACCAGTTTATCCTTAATAGAAGCAGTGGGAGGAAAATTGAGCTTGAAGAGAAAGTCTCTGAAAAGCAACGAGTCATGGATCCTATCGAACCCATTAATACCGAGGCCAGTACACGATGTCCCTCAACCACCTCGCAGATCAAGTAGGGTCTCCCATCCTTCCGAAAGATACTTAGGTATACTAGAAGAGGATACCGAGGAAATGTTCCTAGTGAGAGATAGGGATCACATACAGGATCCCAAAACCTACAACGAGGCGATATCTGATGTCGATTCTGAGAAATGGTTGGAAGCTATGAAGTTAGAATTAGACTCCATGCATTCCAACCAAGTTTGGACCTTAGTAGATCCACCAGAAGGTATTGTACCTATTGGATGCAAATGGATCTACAAAAGGAAGATAGGTTCGGATGGAGAGGTAGAGACCTATAAGGCAAGGCTTGTGGCGAAAGGGTATAGTCAACGAGAAGGCATTGACTATCAGGAGACCTTTTCACCTGTAGCCATGCCGAAATCCATCCGAACATTGCTTGCCATTGCAGCATTTTATGATTATGAAATCTAGCAGATGGATGTGAAAACTGCTTTCCTAAATGGATATCTTGAAGAAGATATCTATATGGAACAACCTTTGGATTTCACTTCCTGTGATAGAGATCACAAGGTCTGCAAGCTGCAAAGGTCCATTTATGGACTAAAGCAAGCATCTCGGAGTTGGAACGCTCGTTTCGATGACGCAATCAAAATGTTTGATTTCATCAAAAATAAGGAGGAACCGTGTGTTTACAAAAAGTTAGTGGGAGCGCTGTCGTATTTCTCGTACTGTACGTGGACGACATTCCTCCTGATAGGGAATGAAATTCCCATGCTAACCTCGATCAAGGTCTGGTTGTCAAAAGAGTTCTCCATGAAAGACCTTGGGGAAGCATCCTATATTTTGGGAATAAAGGTCTATAGAGATAGATCTAAAAGGATGCTTGGCCTATCACAGAAGATGTACATAGAGGAAGTGCTGAAAAGGTTCAGCATGGAAAAACTCTAAAAGGGGTCTCTTACCCCTTAGGCATGGAATTCATCTCTCCAAGAAGATGTGCCCCAACACATCTGAAGAGATTCAACGCATGAGCAAGATCCCTTATGCATCAGCAATAGGGAGCCTCATGTATGCCATGCTATGTACACGACCTGATATAGCTCTTGCTGTGAGTGTCACAAGCAGATATCAGTCGAATCCAGGTGAAGAACACTGGACAGCTGTGAAGAATATTCTTAAGTACTTGAGAAGAACTAAAGATTTATTCTTAGTCTTTGGAGGATCATCAGAGTTAAAGGTAGAAGGGTACACAGATTCAGACTTCATGACTGATGTTGATGATAGGAAGTCAACATCTGGATATGTGTTCTTGTGCAATGGTGGTACGGTGAATTGGAAGAGTTCCAAACAACCGATCATTGCTGATTCTACTATGGAAGCTGAATACATCGCCGCCTCCGAAGCTGCTAAGGAAGGCTTCTGGTTCAAGAAATTCATTGCGGAATTGGATGTAATGTCATCAGATGCCATAACACTATACTGCGATAATAATGACGCCATAGCCCTTGCTAAGGAGCCAAGGTCTCATCAGAAGTCCAAGCATATAGAGCGGCGCTTCCATCTCATACGCGACTATGTTGAGAAGAAGTATGTCGAAGTGCAGAGAGTAGATTCCGCAGACAACGTGGCAGACCCGTTCACTAAATAGCTAAGTCAGCAAAAGACTGAAGTCCACCTTGAGAAGATGGGACTAAGATATATGACTGATTGGCTTTAGTGCAAGTGGGAGATTGTTAGATGTATGCCCTAGAAGCCAATTTTGGCTGACACATTATTAATTCTAGGACATAATTTGTACTTGACTTTATTATTATTGAATAAATGAAAGGCATCTTTTTCATTCATATTATTATTGTGTCTATGAATCGTCCAAGGAATTAATAAGATGATGATGCATATTCTCAAGAGTTGAGAATTTGAGCCTACGTATCATTAGTGATTAATTTCTGAACGCTCCTGATCGATGGATCATCACGAGGACGGTGATCGATCCGATGAGATCCAGTGCACAGATTACTTTTCCTTATGGATGGACGAGACTCGAGTCCACAGTGTGGCGACACTGAAGTAATAGTGCAGGTGCTTGTTAAGAACAAGGGTACTGAGCGTGACCAATACAAGAAGTCACTTGGATGTCTATCCACTCGTCAGTGACTTGCTTGATGTTGCAGTAGTGTGACTGGTCCTTTGACCTACGGTGCTTCGGCTACTCACAGTGAGGTTATTGTAGTTTGACTGCACACATACATGGTCTCTAGCCATATGAGTCCATGCAATGTAGATTGGCTGCAGTAAGTTCACTGTAGGAGTAGGGTATGCACCTATAAGGAATCTATCGACCTTGATAGATAAGGAGAGATCCTATGTGATTTATAAGACTGAGTTCGTAAGACCTCGGCCGGGGCAGTATGCACAGTGGAGAAAGAGTTTTCCACTCTCGAACTTAAGTCGAATAAATCTTCACATATGACAGACAATGGGGTTTGACGAGTTGTCCATGACCTCCGTCCTGTAGGGATCCACGATAGTAGGACTGTATCACATGATAACTGCACCTAGAGGTTCACAATTCTATTCTGCTGGGTAGCCACTACATGCTGCTAGGTGTCACTGGTGGATGGTGGGACTCATAGGGATTATCTTGATGATCGATAAACCCTAATGAGTTGAGTTGGAATCGTTCCAACCCATTGAAAGAAGTTTTCAATGATATTGTGATAGAGATCGCAATATATCTCACTACCAGTCAGAATAGAACCTATGGGGTCACACACACTAGAAGTATTGACCGATCCGATGGTTGAAAAGTGATTATGAATCACGAGTAATTAATTCGATTGATAATAAGTTGAAGAAGGAACAATGGGAATTGATTAATTGGACTTAAAACACAAATCCTACTTAGAGTAGGATTCCTAGAGTCCTAATTGGATTAGAACTGGGAATTCCTATTTGGAGTGGGACTGGGATTCCTACTTGGAGTAGGATTCCTACAATCCTAATTAGATTAGGATTTTGAATTCATTTTTGGATTCCTACTTAGAATAGGATTCCTAGAAATCCTAATTGGATTAGGACTTCGGATTCAAATAAGAGTCCTAATTAGATTAGGACTAAAATCAAATATGTCCTAATTTGGATTAGGATTTCTTAAGTCACAATTAATTATTAATCTAATAAATCAATAAGACTCCTAATTGGATTAGGATTGAAGAGTTCAATTGAGTCAAAATTGATTTAAGTTCTAATTAGATTAGGACTTACCTAGATTGGATCCAAATTGGTTCACCCTTGGGCTAAGCCTAATTGGATTTGGGCTTGACCACATTAGGGCATTCCAAACCCTACTAATTGTGGATTAGGGTTTACCAAGAGGGAGGGGCGCAAGCCCCTCCCCTTTTTGCTTCCTTGGTGCGGCATGAAGAGAGGGGGCCGGCGCCCCCTCTTAGGAAACTAGTCTAGGGCTCCTAAGTTGTAGGAGCCCTAGATGCTTTATAAAGAGGTGAAAAGGGGGCTGACGCCCTAAGCATTGATCTCCTCTCCTCCCAGCCGTAGCCACCCTCTCCCCTCTCCTTGTTTCATCCGCAAGCAAGAAGAAAAGAAGAAGAAGCCTTGGCGGCCTCCTCCCCTTCCCTTCCTTCATCCAACGCAGGGAAAACAAAGGCTGCAGTAAGGGCTTTGGTTCTTCTTCAAGATCCCTCCTTCTTCTTCCTCCTCTCAAGCACAATCAAGGGTTGATTGAAAGAGAGGAAATCAGCCATCAAAAGAAGTCTTTGCAAGGGAGCTAGCACCCCGGAAAGACAAGAGAGCTTTGATCGGATCACTGCTTCGTGTGGATACCCGTAGAGGCCGGACGTGTGAACGGCTTCATACAAACTTTCATCCTAAAGCCACGAACTCCAGTTTGCGGTGATCATCTACCCGCACAAGGTGAAGATCTGATCTTCCTAAAGTTATTAAAAGTTTTTAATCCTTACCTAACTACGAACGGTTATCAAACGACGTTCATGCGATGAACGTCGATCCCGCACATGCCCCTTCCGTTGCCATCTGATTTTGTTTTGAAATATCAGCGGCATGGGCGGGTTCTAACAGTAGGAGTTTAAAGCCTTATTGCATATGGTAAATGCAATCGCGATTCCTGCGAAAGTGAGTTAGTTTTATTTTGCTCGAGAACTAGTAAAATGTAGGTTTGGAAGTGTGATAAGTGCTAAGTAATGCATGAATTAATATCTTACTTGTTGCCCAGTAGATACAACCCAAGAGGGGGGGGTGAATTGGGTCTTTTAAAACTTTTGTACTACTTCTAAAACTTTTCAATTAATTATGCTAAGTTGTATAGATGCATAGTGGAATTTAAACTTAGCAACAGTTTGATTTATTGAATGAGACTTGATTAAGTAAATTAAATATGCTTGCAACTAAAGGATGCACGGATAAGAGTTAAGCAAGCAATTTATCTAAGTAAGTAGGTGAGCAAGTTAGACAATGACAAAAAGCATCACAAACACAACAAACATATAGTGGTTCGGTGCACCCCAGCACCTACATCCACTCCCCAAGACCTCTTGGGAATTTCACTATAATCCTCAAGATTACAGTCGGTTGTTTTACAAGCTCACAACCCAACTTGTTGTTTTATACCGGGCTAACAACGAACCCTACAATCCGGTAGTTTTTCGAGTGAACTACCCAACTCGTTGTTTTACCCCGGGCTAACAACGAACCCTACAATCCCCCAATTTTAACTTAGGCTTGGGACCCCTATCCCTTGTTCCAAGTCCCTTGACTGAAACAAGCTCAATATTCAAACGTTTTACAAAAGATTTGAAAGCTCTTAAGAAGCAAATATAACAATGAGAGACAATAAAATCGGAAGAACCCTTTTTGCCGTTGGAAGCGTGGGAGATGTTGATTCTTCCGATGTGGGACGCGTAGGGTTGGGTGTGAGCTTTGAATCTCGAGCACACGAGAGTGGTTGAGCTTGAAATCGCTTGGGAGACTTGAAAGCACTTGATTTCCTTTCTTGAATGCACTCACTCCCTTGAGCTTTTCTTTCTAACTTCCCTCTTGAATGATTTTGCTTTTGGTTGGTGAAGAGTTGTTGAGAAGCACTTAAGACCTCCCTTTTATAGCCCAAAAAGCAAATATAGCCGTTAGAGATAAAGTAGAGAAGATTTGAAATTCAAATCAAACCTGAAAAGCTGTCAGTCGCGTCCCAGGCGCTCCGGGGACGTCTCCGCGCTTTACGGGGACGTCTCCGCTTGTTTGCGCTTTTTGCATGGGGATGACTCCGCTGCTTCGGGGATGACTCCGCGCTCCGGGGACGTCTCCGCGCTCCGGGGACGTCTCCGCGCTTTACGGGGACGTCTCCGCTTGTTTGCGCTTTTTGCATGGGGATGACTCCGCTGCTTCGGGGATGACTCCGCGCTCCGGGGACGTCTCCGCGCTTTACGGGGACGTCTCCGCTTGTTTGCGCTTTTTGCATGGGGATGACTCCGCTTTTTCAGGGGACGTCTCCGCTGCCTTATCTCCGAAAAAATCATTCTCTGGAAAATCCTGAGAGAGCCGTCTCCGCTATCTAGGGGACGACTCCGCTGGTCTGCTTTTTATTTGCGGGGACGACTCCGCAGGTACCGGGGACGTCTCCAGACGTGCCAGTTCTTTCTGTTTGTGCCAGAGACGTCTCTGAGACAACCCGGAGACGTCTCGGCTGTCCCTGATCTGTTTTCTTCAACTCAAAAATTCTTCAATAAATTCATAAAAATTATGAAAACTTGCCTAGACATTTCTTAACAATATTCTTAATTAAACACATGAAATCCTCAATTAAATTGTTAAGATAAATAAAATTATACTCTCGTGTTTTGTATTCATCAAAATCCATTAGGTGGTCAACAATCTCCCCCTTTTTGATGATGACAAAACACTGAGTATATGCAAAATTTAAGATTTAAACATATACACAGTATTTGAGTATGTGCAATATAAAATATATTGTGTTCTAGAACTAATGCATAGCTAAGTTGCATGAAGTAGAAAGCATATATATTTAAAACATACTTCATGATAATGCTTTAGATTTAATCAGCTTAACACATTTCAATTTCAGCTGATTTGTATTCAATTCAAAAACACAAAGCATTATGAGCATATACTTAAATATTTCTTCCCCTTTTTGACAACATCAAAAAGATAGTGAAACATTAAGCACAAAGATAAGAATACTCAAATATTTCTTATTGTACTCTGATTTGCATGTCAAATTATTGCAAGGATATGAATCATATAACTCAAGGCAATAATATTAGAATCAGATTAATGAGCATAGATCAGAGCCAATTAAGATAATTTCAGAGCAGAACACAGATAGTTTTCTAATCAAGTGTAGGTGGAATCTTCCTTAAGTTAATTCAAGAAGTACCACAAATGATATTCAAGAAAAGCACGAATGGAAATCTAACCTCTCTTCAATAATAAGTATGAAAGCTTGTTCATTTAAGATCTTTTGCCCAATATATTAAGTATTTTATCAACATGAGAGCAATTTAACTAATTTTCAGAGTATAAGAGCAGTATATTAAGTATGATTGCAAAGTTCTTTTATGGTGTAAAAATATTGTGGCATAAATGCCAAAAACATGAATTCATGCAGTTTATGATATATCTTAGAGCATACATAAAATTCAAAGTTTTGAAGGTTCTTATAAAGACTTTAATCCTTTAAAAAGGAAACACATTTTGGTACATATAATAATGAATTGGCATAAAAATTGAAGTTCTAGAGACAAGCCAATAAGAATTCATCAGTAAATTCCAAAAATTGGTTTTCTAAGAGATACTCAAGGAAATTCAACACATTATTCTCCCCCTTTTTCATTAAGTTAGAGGCTCTTAAGATCAACTGTTTGAATTGCAATTTGGTTCATGATTTATGCATAAGATATATTAACCAAATAATAAGCCTCAAGGTGTATCATAAAGATTTTCAGATTTAAATTTCAGATGATACATATTGGAGAGCATTAGGATCACTTTTCATTTAGTATTCTTTCCCTCTCCTTTAGTTATAGATTTATGCGATTAAGTTCCATAAGGTCTTTCCTTCTGAAATTTTCTTTCTCCCCCTTAATTGATCATTCCATTTTAAGAGTTTAGAATTTGTAGATAATGTTCAATAAAATTGTCAATCTCAAAAATATGTTTTCTATAAGTTTCAGCTTATTTTCATAAGACTCAAGGTTTGAGATAAGACAACCTTTATAGAACTCATCTTAAGGTATAAACTTATAATTAAAGCATGTATTGCAATATAAGGAGGTTCATCAAAATCAATCCATAAAATTCTAAGTATGCATCAAAATAAAGTGTCTTTGGGATAGGATACTGAATATCTAAAGCTCCCCCTCAAAAGATGCATTCTTCTTTAATCATTTTAATTGTTGAATTTCAGATTTTAGTGATAAACGTGAATAACACTGAAATTCTGTAATATCAAGAATGTAGAGTGATCTAGAATTATTCAGAATTTATAGTAATCACTCTTTCTAATCTTTTAAGAACAAGTTATCCTTTCTCCTAATCTTAGAGAAAATGTATAAAAGTATTAATCAGAAAATGATTCAATTGAAGCTCAATTTCTTTCAAAAGCATTTACATTTTCTTTCTTTTAGAGTCATTTGAGTGAACTGAAATATTTCTAGTTTTAAGATCATTCACTCTATTGATGGAAGTCTTTAATAATGTAGGGGAGAAAAACATATAGATGATCATTGAGGTATATATATTTATAGAACTCAATTTCTTAATCATAGTTTTTCAGCAATGTATACATGAAACACAATAAATCCTTTTAATATCAGAATAAAATCATATATTTAGAAATTTTTGTTTGCAATCAAGATCATCGAAAGACACATCATTTGAACCAATATTAGTATACTTTGAAGATAAGAAATGATATGTTTCGGATGCGTATCGGAGCAATCACCAAAGGCATCAAAATTAATTCTGTTTTTCCTAAAGTAAGACTTTATTTAAAAAATCACATTTAGTTTAAGCTTTTATACAAAATCAGATTCTGAATTACATAGGATTTTCAATAAAGGCTTTCAAAATCACATTATAGCTCATCTTAAATGATTACGATTGAAAATACATATTTCAAACATATAAGAGCATATTCAGAATCTTTGTATTAAATGTTGAGTTTTGGTACTAAATGGAGGATTTTTTAACAAGTATTAGGGTATTATGTATCAAAGTTAAGCAAGTTGATGGATAAGATAAACTCAATTCATTTTGCCTAAATAGAGATATCCTTCTCTTCTCCCTTTTTTTTTTACAAATTTATTTATCTTTCAGATTTTAACGATGATTGTGAATAACAAATCTGAATTTTCTTTTCAATAAAACCAAACAAAAGATGTTATGTAGCATTTCAAACATTCAATCAAATTGTCCAAGTATGGGGTACTACAAAAGATATTGAGAACCCATAATTTAAAATATCATGCCACATGCAAAATATAGTGTGTGTTAAGTCATACATTAAAATATTAAGAACAAGCATGTCAAGTATCAAAATCAATTCTTTTCAAATAAACTCCCCCTATTTAAATATAATTTTGCACTAATTTCATCCTTAAAGTGTGTTTCCATGTGACTAAAAATTTGAATTGATTCTTTCTTGTATACTTTCATTTACTTTGTCTTTCTTTTAACTTTCTTAAGCTCTATACTCTATTTGCTCCCTATCCGGTGGAGTTGGGAAGGGGCACGAGGTACTACCACTAGCCTCCCTCTTGTGCCGTCCCTAATATGCCCTACACCGAATAGTTGGGTCAAATAGTGCCGGGTACTACCACTAGCCTCCCCATTGGCACCATCCCTATGATGAGCAATATAGAAAGGTTAAAATGTTTACTTCAAACTCTTCCTGTTTGAGTGTAATTAATTATAGATTTTATCCCTTCCAAATGTGCCGAATATATTATGCTTGTTTTGCTTTTCCTTAAGATTGAAGTACTTGCCTTTGCTCAGATTTTTCATCTCTTGAACAATGTCCATTTTCTTTTCTTTATCTCTCTCTCTTTTTGTTATTCTTAAGTAATCTACATGAAAGAGCAGAATAAAGAAATAATGAAATGTATCGTATAGAGGTATATCATGCAAACACTATTTTCATTATGCCCAAGAATTCGTAGCTTCTCACAAGTCATTTTAAATCAAAATTCTAAGTATAAACTTGTGTAGTTCATGGTTATGACATAGGTAAAGATATATTTTAGTTTGGGCAAACCATGAAACAATTTCTAAAAGCACAAGTCAATCAATACATATATAGACATGATATCAAGAAATTAATAATTAAAGACTTTAATCATGCCATAGTAAGATTTAAGTTAATGACTTTGCTCAGCTAATTTATGAGAGAGGTATCTAAAATTACCGAATCATTCTGCATTCTTCAAGTCAAATACCTACTAGATTTCTTATGTGTAACCTTTTGGCTAAAGAAAGTTCTCTCTCTTGTTTGCATGTGAATGTTTATTGTACCTTTTATGGAGGTATCCTTCAAGTTGAAATCTCCCATTTTCTTTCTCAAGGATCCTGCAAACTCCTTTTCTTTCTTGAAAGAAAGTCATTAGTTTCTTCAAGATACAAAACATTCATCTACCATATTTTTAACTAGATGACTCAATACAAGATATGACACTAGTTGAATGTTGAGTCACTTTACTCAAGAGATTGCCTAAGTATAAGCAAGCACATATCACTTGAACTAAAGAGATAGTTTCATTAACCAAGATGGTTCAAGGACAAGCATGTGAGGCAATATGAAGATTTATCAAGGTCAAACCAATTTCTTATTTTCAAAATCAATTTAGTTTAGATTTTATTTGCTTAAGATAATTATCAATAAGACACGCTAGCTAAGTTTTAATCAACTTATCTTAAACAGTTGTTTCTATCAAAATTCAGATTATGATTTATTTGTTATCAATAAATTATGATTCATTAGAGTTAGATTGAAATCTTGCTCATAATGAGCATACAATCTGGTCTACTAGCTGTATGATAAAATAAGTATTCTATCATGCTTCAATACAGCTTTAAAAACAATAGATCTACCTTGCTCATCCTTTTCAAATTCTACAAGATGAGGTCATAGAATACCTTCTTCATGCCAATCTTCTATAAGAGTTTTCTTGTGGACTAACTTTGGTCAATGAAGATCCTCTTTCTTGTTTCTCTTAATTTGGAGTTTGAGAGAAGATGTTAATTCATTCATCATACATTTTTCAAACTCACCTTGCATGAGCTTAGTAAAATCTTCATATAAATCCTCGTTTGTAGAACCAAAAAGTGATATCATCAATGTATACTTTGAGCAAATAAGATATCACAAATTCTTCTTTTTGATGCATAGATTTATCACTATTACTTTCTATCAAAAAGTTACTCAAACTTTTATATCATGCTTTTGATGCTTGTTCCAAATCATATATTGCTTTATTATATTTGTAATGAGTGTTTTCAAATATGGTGATTATTTAACATATATCTTCTTTAATAAAATAAGCACCTAGGAGTGCATTGTACACATTCATTTGATAGAATATAAAGCTCATAAAGCAAGCAAATGATAATGGTGATCTTTACTTCTAATCATGCAAGAATTTCATCAAGATCTATTTCATCTTTTCTTAATTTAGTCTTTTAGTAATCATCAATTTTACTTCATTAAGTGTATTTCTGAAAAACTCAATTTGGTTCTAATTATTAACAAGTTTTTAGATTGTTATATGTAAAAGATTAACCATATACATATATAATTTAATTTTAGTATCTTGATAATAAATCATTAGTCTCATAAAGAATAAAATGAGTTGATATTTCTACAATTCGAATCTTTTCATTGAATGTTCTATATGCATTGCTTGATGAATGATATCCAAAGATATAAATATCTTTATCAGATTTGGCATTATTTTCAAAAGAACATATCAAGCATAACGTGTATGACTGAAAAATATGAAAGATATGCAATGGTTCATTTTCCATTTTTCAGAAGATCAAAAGGAGTTTTCATAAAAAAAAAATAGATCTAATAGAAATCATATGTATGACAAGCAGTGATGATAGCTTTTAAAAATTATTTAAGTAGATGACTATCATACACAATTGTCTTTTTCATTTCTTCAAGAATTCTATTAATCCTATTTTACTTAAGGTGTCCTTGGTGCTGAAATAATTAATTTCTGTATAAACTTTATCAGGATTTTGGTTTTCAACACTGTGCCATGATACCTTCACAGTTTGGAAACCTTTATCATTTGAAGCACTTTTACAAGATTTAGCAAATACAGAAAATATTTCAATTTTATTTGCCAAGAACAAATCCAATGTAAGCTTTTGAAAACTTAGTGATGGAAACAACATCTTTAGATTTAGAAATTGATTCTTGTTTGTTTCCTTAGTTAACATGCATAGCAAACTTTGACCTTTCAGAAGATAATCTAGGTAAGGCAATGGCAAGGTCTTTTGAGATTAAGTACATACTAGCATGAGTTGATTTTATATGCCAAAGATGGTTTCTTTAATCTTGGTATTCATAGTGCATATATTCAAAAGCATACCAAGTACACATTATCATATCTATGATCAATAAACAATAATGCCATGGATAAAAACTCTCAATCAAGCATATAGAGAATTCATAGAGTTATTCTTAGGAGAATTGATTTACCAAATTATCCATCTATAAGTAAAGCATAATCTAGAAAGATGGAGTGATTTGGATATATTTTCTTTTCATATCAGAAATATCACTTATATCACAAGAAAAGAATGATTAATACTTGCAAGTTATGTTTTAATCAATTAATAAAACAATTTCAGTATGAGAGGATGCAAGAATTACTAATTTCATTATTTCTTCCATTTTAGTCACTTTTCTTAAGTGTATTTTAAGTTTCACTCTTTAATATATGTCTAGAGCACCCAATGTCCAATTTAACATCTTTTGTTGGAGCCTTGAGTGCTAGACACACCTGCAGAAAATATTTAGATTTTCAACTTAGGAACCCAAGCTCTTTTGGGTCCTTGCAGGTTAGCTATTATTGTTCCTTTTGGAACCCATATTTTCTTAATAGCTATTTTGTCCATAGGCTTGCAGATTTTAGGACTACAAGAAGTGTATTTCTGCATCTTCTTATTAAATTTAACAAACATGGATTTAACATGAGTGGTAGATAACCCTTCAGTTTTCTGTTTTTGCCTTTTAGGTTTATCAAATTTGCAATGTACAGATTTAGGAACAGAAGAGATTTTGCATAATCTTTGTTCCTGTTTATCAGCAATATAAGAATCTATTTTAAAATGATTAGAAACTGTTTTAATAAACATATTATTGAAAGATTTTTGGGTGTACCAAGGTTGACATCCCAATTCAATATTATCAAATTCAGCTCTTTGATTATTTATCATTAGATTCAACTTTTCAGAGCTCAAAGTAAATCTTTCAACAACAGGTTTTAATTTGTCAACTTCTTTAGTTAATCTTTTGTTATCTTCTGAAAGCAATTCATTATTTTTCTTAAGTTTATCATGGCTTTCAGTGAGAAGTTGGTTTTTCTGATTTAGTTCTTTATTTTTCTTAATTAAGATTTCAGTTTTATTTACTAGGATTTTCTTTTCATTCTTCAGGTTCTTGTTTTTACAAATGAGTTTCTTATGTTCTTTCATTAAATCAAGAAATGCATCATGTAACTCATCAAGTGTAAAATCATTTTCAAGTTTATCATATACTTCATATTCAGAAGAGGAGACACTTTGCATTTCAATACATACCTCGTCCTTGTGTGCCACAAGGCATAGGTTTTCAATATCACCTTGTCTCTCTTTTTCTTTAGAGCTAATTTCAGATTCACTAAAAATGTTAGTGCTTTCATATTTAGCCTCTAGCATATTCCACATGTCTTTAGCAGTTATGCAAGAAGATATGCAATTAAACTCATTCCTATCTAATGCACAATATAATAGGTTCATGGCTTTTGAATTTTGTTGAGCCATTTTCTTATTATGACTAGTGTTTGTGTGTGTTCCATTGACTATAACTCTCCATAAATTATAATCAAGTGATTGTATGAAAATGCGCATGCGTGCTTTCCAATGTGTATAGTTTATGCCATTAAATAGTGGAGGTGTATCAATTAATTGTCCTTCTCCTAGAAAACTATCTATTTGAGTTGTCATGATCTTTGGCTCTTGATCGTGAGATCAATAATTAGTCTTAGAGCACCTGCTCTGATACCACTTGTTGCCCAGTAGATACAACCCAAGAGGGGGGGGGGTGAATTGGGTCTTTTAAAACTTTTGTACTACTTCTAAAACTTTTCAATTAATTATGCTAAGTTGTATAGATGCATAGTGGAATTTAAACTTAGCAACAGTTTGATTTATTGAATGAGACTTGATTAAGTAAATTAAATATGCTTGCAACTAAAGGATGCACGGATAAGAGTTAAGCAAGCAATTTACCTAAGTAAGTAGGTGAGCAAGTTAGACAATGACAAAAAGCATCACAAACACAACAAACATATAGTGGTTCGGTGCACCCCAGCACCTACATCCACTCCCCAAGACCTCTTGGGAATTTCACTATAATCCTCAAGATTACAGTCGGTTGTTTTACAAGCTCACAACCCAACTTGTTGTTTTATACCGGGCTAACAACGAACCCTACAATCCGGTAGTTTTTCGAGTGAACTACCCAACTCGTTGTTTTACCCCGGGCTAACAACGAACCCTACAATCCCCCAATTTTAACTTAGGCTTGGGACCCCTATCCCTTGTTCCAAGTCCCTTGACTGAAACAAGCTCAATATTCAAACGTTTTACAAAAGATTTGAAAGCTCTTAAGAAGCAAATATAACAATGAGAGACAATAAAATCGGAAGAACCCTTTTTGCCGTTGGAAGCGTGGGAGATGTTGATTCTTCCGATGTGGGACGCGTAGGGTTGGGTGTGAGCTTTGAATCTCGAGCACACGAGAGTGGTTGAGCTTGAAATCGCTTGGGAGACTTGAAAGCACTTGATTTCCTTTCTTGAATGCACTCACTCCCTTGAGCTTTTCTTTCTAACTTCCCTCTTGAATGATTTTGCTTTTGGTTGGTGAAGAGTTGTTGAGAAACACTTAAGACCTCCCTTTTATAGCCCAAAAAGCAAATATAGCCGTTAGAGATAAAGTAGAGAAGATTTGAAATTCAAATCAAACCTGAAAAGCTGTCAGTCGCGTCCCAGGCGCTCCGGGGACGTCTCCGCGCTTTACGGGGACGTCTCCGCTTGTTTGCGCTTTTTGCATGGGGATGACTCCGCTGCTTCGGGGATGACTCCGCGCTCCGGGGACGTCTCCGCGCTTTACGGGGACGTCTCCGCTTGTTTGCGCTTTTTGCATGGGGATGACTCCGCTGCTTCGGGGATGACTCCGCGCTCCGGGGACGTCTCCGCGTTTTACGGGGACGTCTCCGCTTGTTTGCGCTTTTTGCATGGGGATGACTCCGCTTTTTCAGGGGACGTCTCCGCTGCCTTATCTCCGAAAAAATCATTCTCTGGAAAACCCTGAGAGAGCCGTCTCCGCTATCTAGGGGACGACTCCGCTGGTCTGCTTTTTATTTGCGGGGACGACTCCGCAGGTACCGGGGACGTCTCCAGACGTGCCAGTTCTTTCTGTTTGTGCCAGAGACGTCTCTGAGACAACCCGGAGACGTCTCGGCTGTCCCTGATCTGTTTTCTTCAACTCAAAAATTCTTCAATAAATTCATAAAAATTATGGGAACTTGCCTAGACATTTCTTAACAATATTCTTAATTAAACACATGAAATCCTCAATTAAATTGTTAAGATAAATGAAATTATACTCTCGTGTTTTGTATTCATCAAAATCCATTAGGTGGTCAACATTACTCATAGCACTTATCATTATTTTTACGCATATATTTTAAATTTAAACATAAGAAAATTCATTCCCCTTCATCATTGCATTTTAATAAATTGTTAGAAATAATTCGAGTTTGCTTGATTTTACTGGTCGAGTCTAATGTGTGCAGGTCAAGTCGAACTAATTAGGATGATGTCTGAACTAATGTGTGTAGGTCGCATTTGCAGCTGAACCCATGTCCACGTCACTCTCCCTCCCATGTCCAAAAAACAGAACTCATCTTCCCTTCCGCATCCAAAACTTCCACGTCATCCTTTTCCTCCCCTATTTTAGCTTCAACCAATCCGAGTCACTCTCTTCAGCCCGTTTGCATGTCACTCGGAACCAAGAATCAAGCCAACGATCAGCCGAATCATCTACGGATTCGTCCCAGCATTCTGCCTACTCCCACGACCGGGGATCCGCGATTCATCTTCATCCCGTGAGCATCCCAAACAAATCCACGGATTCCTCTTAGCACATCCAGCCAACGGCTGCATCCCAACCCGGATAAGCTCGGATTAGCTTCATCTCCAGCCATGCTTATCTCCCATGGATAAGGTCCAAGCTCTTCCTCCTCATCTCCTCCGCATCCGTTCCAGCTCTCCAATTTCACGAATCTTCATCCCAGCATCTTCCGGAGTCCCTTCTCCCACAGATCACTCCCTTCCAGCCGTCTGTGAGTTCTTCCCAGCTTCTTCCGATTGCGTCCCAGCTCCCCTGTTCCCAGCGGAACAAATCTTATTCCGTTTACAAATCCTACCAAACTCCCAGCCGAATCCAATCTTCTCTACTCCCAGATTCCTCCCAGCATATCCGGGTATTCCTTATCTGAATTCCATTCATCCCGTTCGCATTCGAATATGCTTGATTCAACCATCCACATGAGAAATCTCACAAATTCTCTCCCCTGTATCACGTTCATCCGTATCCCAAAGCCAGCAACCTTATGCGACCTCTCCGCAATTCATTCTTATCCTCTCTTAGCCATGAGCAACATTCCAGCGCCCACACCATCCTCTGCGTCCAAAGCCGAAGCCAACTTCTTCAACGCGATCGGCTCCAGATCCCAGCTTGTCTTCCCAACTTCCAGATCAGATCAAGCTTCCACGACCTTATCCTCCCATTTGGATCAGCCACAGAGGAGAAGAGAGAAGGAGTTGGCAGCCTATAAAAACCCAGGTGTGAAACAGAGGAATCAACTTCGCTTGGGGGGATCCACTTCTCTTCGGCAACTCTTTGGAATATGCTACTTGAAGAGGGAGAGAGAGATGACGGGAGGAAGGAGGGAGAGCCAATCGTCATGAAGTACCCCTGCAGTGCAGCTGTTCGCGTCTGTAAAGAAGGCTAAGCTCTTCACTAGGGCTGGATGCAGTCCTAATAAAGGGACACGGATTTTATGTATTTAATTTTAAATTCTTGGCGTTGTATGAACTTATTATTTTTAATGGATATCCTCTTTTATCTCATGTTTAATTTCTATGATTTTAAATATGAAGTTTATACAACTGTTCTTCATGATCACTAAGTTAATAAAAGACCATCCATGCTTAGAAAAGATGTAGTGTCCTGCCACATTAGTTTAGGGTAGACATTTCATGCTAACTGAAGATGGATGCTTCTAAATTACTTTGGTGAAATTTTATTTGAATGCTTATTAGGCTTGTAGCCAATTTGCATGTTAATTCAAGAATAAATTAAAATACAATTAATCTTTGTTCCTATGTTAGTGGTGAATTCCTTGCCCTAGGTTCTCTCAATTGATATCATTTTAATTGCATTTTCTATTAAATATTTAGTTCAATAGTTTTCACAAATTCTCTTTTTCAAATATTTTTAAGAAAACAACTGTACGCCAATTCCTGTGGATCGATACCCGTAATCACTATCCTACCAGATACGTGCTATTGCGTGGTTTTTAAAATTGACTATCAGATATGTATTCTTATGCAATAGAGGATCGGTAAATTGGAAGAGTTCCAAGCAACCGATTATTGCAGATTCTACCATGGAAGCAGAGTACATTGCTGCATCGGATGCTGCGAAAGATGCATTCTGGTACGAGAAGTTTGTTGAAGAGCTAGGAGTCATGTCATCAGATGCCATAACACTTTTCTGCGACAACAACGGCACCATAGCACTGGCTAAGGAGCCGAGGTCTCACTAGAAGTCCATGAAGGGTTCTAGCATGTCATAATGCACAGCGGAAGCTGGAGATTTTAAAAATTTCTTAATAAAGTTCCTTAACATGAAACCCTTATTAGCCTAGTCACCTTAATGGTAACAATCAAATAACATATAAATATAAATATAGGAATAGAAGAATACCTCTAACGCTAAATCCAAGTTTGTAGAATCTCCATGAGGCGTCCAAGTGTCCGCCCTCCAACGGTGATCCACACGGAAACTTGATCAAGACTTTAGCTCCAAAGATTTTTTGATCCTTAATGCTAAATCCTTCCAAAGGATTTAAATTGGCTTGCTTTCTCTTCTCTCTTATTTTTCTTTCACCTTTCTAAATCACTTCTAATCTTTTTGTCCTAAAGAAGACCTCCTTGTCTTGGCTTAGGACACTCTAGAAGCAATGCTAGAAAGAGACAAAGGCTTGTAAGAAAGAAGGGAAAGGAAGAGAGAATGCGGTGGAGTTGGAATGAAGAATACGGTGGAATGGCTCCCTATTTATAGATGTGAAGGGATGCATCCTAGCCATCCCTTCATGCATCAAAGGGTGTGATAAGAGGGTGCCAACAAGAGAGAGAGAGGCATATCAAGCTTTAGAAAAAGTTGTATCTAATGATACGCTTCTTTCTCACGTCTTCCTCTTAAATTCTGATGATCCAAGGGCCCAAATGCAGGGAACCAAAGCTAATGGTCCAGATCTAGGTGCCATCTAATGGTCCAGATCAAGACATCATCATCCAGGGTGCCATCCAATGATCCAGAAGCAAGATGCCATCACTAATGGTCCAGATTCAGGCATTGAGCAATGGTCCAGATCTTTCATCCAGGGAGCCATCCAGTGGTCCAGATTCAGGCGCTGAGCAATGGTCCAGATCTTTCATCCAGGGAGCCATCCAATGGTCCAGAATAAGGCGCTGAGCAATGGTCCAGATCTTTCATCTAGGGAGCCATCCAATGGTCCAGAATAAGGTGCCAACCAGTGGACCAGATCCTTCATCCAGGGAGCGTCCAATGGTCCAGAAGTGAAGGCCCTATCAAACCCAATCCAATTGGGTTTAACCAACTTAAAGAAAACATTAAACCTAATCAAATCAGGTCTAATTAAAGCCAAATGCGTTCTAACTCTTGGCTAACCCATATTAGGTCATGATCTAATCATATTAGATCTACCTAATCTAAGAATCAGATTCGAATCCAATTCGAATCAGGAGCTAAGGTTTGCAACACCTGCTAGGATGGTTATCTTGCAAACATGATCTAATCCAATTAGATCCTTCATCAGTTTTCTTGTGTGTGACCCATTGGGTTCCATACTTAGCCAGCAATAGGTGTGAGTTCGAGTTGACCCAACTTGATTAGAACTCTTCTAATCATTTTAAGTCCAAACTGCGCGAACCCGAACTTAACAATTAGAATCCTTTCTAATTGGTGATTGAATTAAACTCTTTAATTCGATCAAACCTATAAAACAAGATTGACGTCTAGCAACGTGTCATGTCTACCCGAAAAATATGGAATTTGGTGGAAATACCAAAAATACCCTTCAGTGGCAAGTTACCGTGCAATTCAATCCTTTAATCAAACTGCATCCCGAATATGTATATGAGTATGAATATATGTCAAACTCAATTTCATATTCATATCTTTCTCAATCTTTTAGTGATAATTTAAATAATGAAACATTAGAAACTCTTTCTAATTTTTATTCTGCTTTGATCAAAGGCTTCCTGAATTATCATATGATTAGAATAAATAGGATGCTATCTTCTCTTACGAGAAGTGATTAATTCCTTATTGGCCTACTCATAATCTTCATACACAATTCACCATATCCAGAAGACCTCGTACATAACTTATTGTCATGAATGAGTGTAAACCAAAATATGGGTTCATGTGCACATGATACCATGGTGATCTCAGGTCATAAGATCAGTTGCACAACTCTCACTAAGAGAATCATCTTTTGACATGTAAGTAAGACTTCATAAGATTTCTCTTTGTAGGTCAATTCAGTGAACTCATTCTTCTAATGAGCACCCACATCTTTGTATTAGTGTCTCCACATAAATGATTATGAGATCAATCACCCTCTGCATCGAGCATACATAAGACGTGCCAGTCTTTCCGGTAATCATTGATCCCCGACTCAATGTACCAATGACTGGAAGTATTTAAGATTAGGGTTTTAGGATTTTAGGTCTCACTAGTATGATCTCATCAGAGCCTCAAAACCATTGCCCTAATCTAAGGAGTTTATCACAAATATAATCAACAGCATATGATAAAACACAATGCCTTTATTCATATTTAAATGTCATGTACATGATTTGGACAAATCAAAAGAAAAACCCTTCGCAATACATATTGCGATTGGCTTGTAGGGCATCTACTCTTTCAATCTCCCACTTGCACAAAAGCCAATCGCTCTTGTATTTCATCCCCATACAATCGAGGTGGCGATCGAACTGCTGTTGTGGTAGAGCTTTAGTGAACGGGTCTGCTAGGTTGTTCTTTGTGTCTACTCGTTCAATAACTATGTCTTGTCTCTCGACAATCTCTCGAACAAGATGGAAGTGTCTTAGAATGTGCTTGGATTTGTGATGAGACCTTGGTTCCTTCGCTTGAGCAACAGCTCCAGTGTTATCACAATAAACTGGGACTGGTCCAGCAATCTCAGAAACTACTCCTAACTCAGAGATGAATTTCTTCATCCAGACAGCTTCCTTAGCGGCTTCACTTACAGCAATGTATTCTGCCTCAGTAGTTGAGTCAGCTACAGTTTGCTGTTTGGAACTCTTCCAGCTCACTGCACCACCATTTAGGGTAAAGACATACCCTGAAGTGGACTTGCTATTATCTGGGTCTGACTGAAAACTAAAATCAGAAAATCCTTCTAGTTTCAACTCAGATCCTCCATAAACTAGAAAAATATCTTTAGTCCTTTCCAAGTACTTAAGAATATTTTTCACAGCTATCCAATGATCCTCTCCTGGATCAGCCTGGAATCTACTTGTTATGCCTAAGGCATAAGCAACATCAGGTCTAGTACATAGCATAGCATACATAATTGATCCTACTGCCGAAGCATAGGGAATAGAATTCATTCTATTTCTCTCTTCAGATGTCTTAGGAGACATCTTCTTAGATAGACGTATGCCATGACTTATAGGCAAGTAACCTCTTTTACTTCCTTCTATGCTGAATCTTTTCAGCACATGATCTATGTACCTAGACTGGGACAAGCCTAGCATCCTTTTAGATCTATCCCTATAGATCTTTATACCAAGTATATAGGATGCTTCTCCTAAGTCTTTCATGGAAAAGCTTTTTGACAGCCAAGTCTTGACCGATTGTAACATTAGAATATCATTTCCAATGATCAGTATGTCATCTACATACAATATCAAGAAGACAATGGCACTCCCACTAGTCTTCTTGTACACACATGGTTCATCCATATTTTTGATAAAACCAAACTCTTTGACTGTTGTATCAAAACGGATATTCCAACTCCTCGATGCTTGCTTTAATCCATAAATGGATCTCTTAAGCTTCCATACTTGATTTGCTCTCTTACTTGAGATAAATCCTTCTGGTTGTGTCATGTAAACCTCTTCCTCAAGATGACCATTAAGGAAGGCGGTTTTGACATCCATCTGTCAGATTTCATAATCATAGTATGCAGCTATTGCAAGCAAGATCCGATTAGATTTGAGCATAGCTACTGGTGAAAAAGTTTCATCATAGTCAATTCCTTGCTTTTGCCTGAAACCTTTTGCCACCAATCTTGCCTTGTAGGTTTCTACTTGGCCATCTGCTCCAATCTTTTTCTTATAGACCCATTTGCAACCTATAGGGTTTACACCCTCTGGTGCATCAACCAAAGTCCATACTTGGTTGGTATACATAGAATCTATTTCGGATTTCATGGCTTCTAGCCATTTGTCAGAGTCACTACTCATGACAGCTTCCGAATAGGTCAGAGGATCATTATTCTGAACAATGTGGGCTTCATCATTCTCAATGATGAACCCATACCTCTCAGGTGCTCTTCGCACTCTATCTGACCTTCAGAGAGGAGATGTGTGTTGTGGTTGTACCTCATTTATGGGTACATCTGGTTGAAGAATTTCTTGTGTTTCTATTTGTAGGTCTTGAACTTCATTAAGTTCAATTCTTCTTTCACTGCCCTTTTCTAAGATAAACTCTTTTTCTAAGAAAGTGGCATGCCTACTAACAAATACCTTTTGTTCAGTAGGGTGATAGAAGAGATATCCAATACTTTCTTTGGAATAACCTACAAATGTACATTTATCTGATCTAGCACTTAGCTTATGTCCAAAAAATTTTTTGACATATGCTTGGCAGCCCCATATTTTAAAATATTTAAGATTGGGCTTCCTACCTCTCCATATCTCATATGGAGTACTAGATACAGATTTTGAAGGTATCCTGTTTAGCACATATGTGGCAGTTTCTAAGGCAAAACCCCAGAAGGAAATAGGAAGATCTATAAAGCACATCATGGACCTTACCATATCTAATAGAGTACGATTCCTCCGTTCAGCTACACCATTTAATTGTGGCGTATACGGAGGTGTCCATTCAAAGAGAATGCCCTTTTCTTTAAGATGATTTAAAAACTCACTAGAAAGGTATTCACCTCCTCGATCAGATCGAAGAATTTTAATACACTTTTTGGTTTGTTTTTCAACCATACTTTGATACTCTTTAAACTTATCAAAGGCTTCGGATTTATATTTCATAAGATATACAAATCCGAACCTTGATAAATCATCAGTGAATGTAATGAAGTAAGAGTATCCACCACTAGCTGGAGTTGTCATAGGACTACATACATCTGTATGTATAAATCCTAATAACTCACTTGCTCTTTCTCCATGTCCAGTGAATGGAGACTTGGTCATTTTTTCCATAAGACAAGATTCACAAGTTCCTAATGATTCATAATCATAAGGATCAAAGAACTCTTCTTCGTATAACTTGTTGATTCTTGATTCACTTATGTGACCAAATTGGCAATGCCAAAGGAGGGTATTATTCACTTCCTCTCTCTTTCTTTTATTGCTTTTATTAATATGAAAGACATTGTCATTAAGTAATAAAACAAGAAGACCATTTTCCATAATGCCATTGCAAAGATGCTTATTAGAAAAATAAATAGAGCAACCATTGCCCTTTCCATTAATTTCAAAGCCTTTCTTTAACAACAAAAGAATGGAAATTACATTTCTAATAATTTTGGGCATATAATAACAATCTTCTAATTGTAGGAGCTCTTCCGAAGGCAACTCCAAGTTGTAGGTTCCAACAGCTTCAGCCTGGATGGACTCTCCTCCAGCGCCATATAGCTCGAAGTCACCTTTCTTCAAAATTCTAATTTTCTGTAGTCCATGCAATGTCTTGCATATATGAAAACCACAGCCGGTATCCAATACCCATGAATTTGAATTTGAAGAACTTAATGACAAACTGGCATGTAACATAGACATACCTTCTGATGCAACTCTTGCATCATGCTTTACAGTTGTAAGAAAACTCTTGCAATTCCTTTTCCAGTGGCCTTCCTTGCCGCAATGGAAACAGGTATTTGATCTGGAGATTTTCTTTCCTTTCTTCCTCTTTATCTTGCTACCTTTAGTAGCATCATCCCCAATTGATCCAAGATCAGAAGTTTCGAAGATGTAAAAAATTTTCTCCTGAGTGAGTACAATATTTAAATTCCTCAACCAGTCCACATAGTTTGAACCGGTCAATTTGTTGGCATCTAAGATGCCTCTTAGTGAAAGTGAAGAAGCCATTTAATAATTCTACATATGCAAGAACAAAACTAACATAAGCAGACCAATCATGATGACATGTTTGCAACTAGATAAGGACTTTAATCTAATTTGTCTCCTACTATTTTTATCGAATATCATAGCCCTCTCCTATGATAAACGTGAAAATATAATTTTTCTTAGTAGGGTTGAGATCCTAATTCATCATAAAAAGCCTTGTGGTTACACAACAAACCCTTATGAGTTCAAAGGTAGGAAACTCTTTCCAATTGCATCTCATACAATTCTCAACTTTATCTTGTCCTCTTAAAACACTTATTGCCTTGTGTTAGCACAACAAACAATAATGTTTTAGTTAAGTCAAACCCTTCATTTCCATATAGTCATATTCGAATAATATTGCCCTAGCGGTTGCACAACAAAGCAATATATTAAAATATGCCATAAGCATCTTAATGCACCCAGACAATATAAAATCAGTCCCCATAGCAAGCCTTGTGTTAGCACAACAAACTAGTATGGATCTTGACATAATAATGTCGAGGCATGAAGGAAGGCTATCAATAGTGTTATATCAATATTAAGCTTATCCATAATAGGCAATCAAACAATTGGCCAGGTAAGTAGGTGGGAGGCTCCCCTTACTCAGAGAGTAAGGTCCTAATTAGAGAACCACCTTTAGTGCTTTCCTTAGACACCAATTAGATTAATTGTTCTAGAATGGGTTAGCCCAAAGTTTTTCAACACTATGACTTAATATAATTTTTATTGAGGGCTTACTAGTCTCTAGCACATTCTTTAATTGTAACATATATTTAACATGTCTAAAATAAACTATCATGCATCATGGCTATCTCATAGCATGTATAAATCATAAGCAATTAATTAACATGCTTCAACATATCTTCACATGGAAAATTTCATATCATGATATTTTATTACATATCATATCATATATGAATCATACATTTCAGCATTTCTCTAAGCATATGACATTACTATCTCATAGTAAATTAATAATCATACATCATGCATAATTATTTGATTGAACCAATTAAGGACGGCTCTGATACCACTGAAGGATTCTAGCATGCCATAATGCGCAGCGGAAGCTAGAGATTTTAAAAATTTCTTAATAAAGTTCCTTAACATGAAATCCTTATTAGCCTAGATCACCTTAATGGTAACAATCAAATAACATATAAATATAAATATAGGAATAGAAGAATACCTCTAACGCTAAATCCAAGTTTGTAGAATCTCCATGAGGCGTCCAAGTGTCCGCCCTCCAACGGTGATCCACACGGAAACTTGATCAAGACTTTAGCTCCAAAGATTTTTTGATCCTTAATGCTAAATCCTTCCAAAGGATTTAAATTGGCTTCCTTTCTCTTCTCTCTTATTTTTCTTTCACCTTTCTAAATCACTTCTAATCTTTTTGTCCTAAAGAAGACCTCCTTGTCTTGGCTTAGGACACTCTAGAAACAATGCTAGAAAGAGACAAAGGCTTGTAAGAAAGAAGGGATAAGGAAGAGAGAATGCGGTGGAGTTGGAATGAAGAATACGGTGGAATTGCTCCCTATTTATAGATGTGATGGGATGCATCCTAGCCATCCCTTCATGCATCAAAGGGTGTGATAAGAGGGTGCCAACAAGAGAGAGAGAGAGGCGTATCAAGCTTTAGAAAAAGCCGTATCTAATGATACGCTTCTTTCTCACGTCTCCCTCTTAAATCCTGATGATCCAAGGGCCCAAATGCAGGAAACCAAAGCCAATGGTCCAGATCTAGGCGCCATCTAATGGTCCAGATCAAGGCATCATCATCCAGGGTGCCATCCAATAGTCCAGAAGTGTGGAGTGATTGGTTATACCCCTATTTGATTTTGATGAGCTCAAAGCATTTGAGTATATTTCATGTTGTACTAATGAATTCAATCTAGTGTTTCAGGCAAATATATGTGAATTTATCTTTAAAAGCATCGAGCTTTTGTTCCAAGTTATTTGGCTAAGTGTTGAACTAAATTAAGCCAAAGTCTGAAGCTCGAGTCAACTCCGGAAGAGTGCGAGTCGGCTGTAAGTGTTTCAGAGGTTCTGGCACAAGCTCGAGTCGACTCCGGTACACTTCGAGTCGACTCCGATGCTTGCCGAGTCGACTCCCGACAGTTTCGAGTCGACTCCAAGGAGTAACAGACAGAAAGACAGAGAAGTATTTTTTGGACCCTGTTACCGAGTCGACTCCAGAAGAATTTGAGTCGACTCCAACGTTTGGGGAGTCGACTCCTAAACAAGCAAGAGTCGACTCTCAGAGGAAAGCAGACTGAAAGGCAGAAAACCAAACAAAGTGACTCTGTGAACGAGTCGACTCTGAGAGTACGAGAGTCGACCCCAAGTCAGCCGAGTCGACTCCAAGATAATCCGAGTTGACTCTGAGGCAGATCAACTCAAAAGACAGAGGATCAGTTTTCGGGCTCTAAGAGCCGAGTCGACTCCAAGATGATCCGAGTCGACTCGAGAAAGAAATGCAGAAAAATAGATCTCTGAAATCTTGAGAACGAGTCATCTCCAATATGCCAAGTCATCTCCAGATCTTGGCGAGTCGACTCCAGATTTGGCCCGAGTCGACTCCAGGACGGGACAGCACTTTAATTCAAATCCTAAACAGTGGACGAGTCGTCTCCAGTAAAGCATGAGTCGACTCCAGCAATAGCCGAGTCGACTCCAGATCGAAAGAGTCAACTCCGACCCCAACGAATACATTGTCAGGAGGTGCAGACTGTGCAGAACGGCCACAAATCAATGTCTAACGGCTATTTTTCAAGTGGGACTGTTTAAATAGCTAGATTGAACAGTAGTAGACATCAAGAGAGTTACTCCATCTGTGCATTAAGGGTTTTCCATCTACCAAGAGTCTATTGAGACTAAAGATAAGCAAAAGAAGGAAGAAATGCATTCAATACATTCCTAGAAGTCTTCCCTTCGCATTCAAGGCTCTTCCTCTGACATCAGATCTCAACTGCACTTAAAGAGGAGACTCAGAGTTCGAGAAGCCCCTTCATCCTCTTCCAAAATCTGTTTGAGGGCTTCTAACTCCACTCTATTCATATTGATTAATATTTGCTTATAAAGAAGTTTTCCTTGTAACTTTTTCCAAACTGTTTTCTTACTTGACTTCATCTCCGAGAGAGACCTAGCATTGATGTTCCACATTCTCCAAGACACTCCCATCAACTTTCCAAAACTCATCTACAAATATATCTGCGAACCCCTAGATAAACCTAGGTTGAGTCTCCCTTATGGCATGTGATGAGAGCACAAAAGTGCGATCTAAATACCCATTAACTTAGCTTAATGCTAGCAAAATAATGATAAATAATAGGTGTTAACATTTGCATGATTAAATATTTTATCCTTAGCACTTATTATAATTTTTATCATTATTTTATATAAATTCATCTTAAAAGAATGCATCTCCCTAACTGCAGAACAGAGCCCAGATTCAGCCATCCACAATGCATCTCGAGCATTTCCACGTTCGCATCCAGTGCATCCGAATCTAATTCTGCAGCCAGTTTCCGAATTCATAGCATCTTCGCGTGTGATCAGATCCCAAGTGTTCAAGCCCCAAGCTTCCACGTTCACAGAGGATCTCAGCTGCCTCCTGCGATCAGCCTTCCTCCCTTACCGAAGATCCCGGCTTCTGTGAAGCTTCCCTGCATGCCACATTCACGCCCCAGATCCACCGCGATCCAGCCTCTCCCAGACATCCCGCGTCCGTGATCTCAGCGCACGCATCCCAGCTCTTCCATCTTCCTCGCAGTCCACCTCTTCCGGATTAAGCAAGCGAATCAGCCTCCCCCAGATCCCACAGCGTCCGTGGCGATTCACCCGCGTTCACAGCTTCTCCCAGCGCGTGTGATCATCTCGCAGCCGTCCACGGTTCATCCTCCTCACAAGCGCACACCTCATCCCAGCAAAGATCCAGCTTCCGTCCGCTTCTTTCACATCTGAGTTCATCCGTCCGCGTCCCAAGCTTCACAGCAACCGAAATCCCGGCTTCTCCCAGCGTCCGTGCTTCCTAACGATCCTCCTCACACCCATCCGCCACAGCCACGTCCAACCACATCCGCGTCCGAAGATCCCAGCATCCCATGATTTCAGCATCAGCGAGGCATCGTCCGCCTCCATCCTTTTCTTCCGGATTAGCATCCATCCGTTGATCTCTATCGCGTGCGAGGAGTGGATCGAAGGCGAGCTTGATATCCCTCTCGGCTGGGAAGTTGGCGATTTTTTTTATTCTATCCTCATTTGGTGAAACAAGGCAGTCCCCATTCAAAGAAGAAACAGAGGAGAGTCCTGTTATTCAAAGAAAAGAAAGAAGAAAGGGAAACAGAGCATGCTCTGTTTCCAAAAAGAATAGAAAAAAAAGAAAAGAAAAAAAAGGGAGTTTTCTTTTATGATTATGGAGGGCTGATTTCTTAGGGAGGGAGATGGAGGAACCTTTGATGTATTGCTCTTTGAAGTAAACTCTAAACTTTTGCTTTCAATGGTTTATATTTATTGATATATTCTTGATCCATGCATAGTTATTTCATAGATAGATCTTTAATGGATTATGATTATTGATATATGGATTGCTTTAGTATTTGATTCGTCGTAGACGTAGAAAGCACGATGGATGCTTAGAAATTGAGTTCATATGTTCATGAAACATATACCATAATTAGATCTATCCTACATTTAATCTTTAATCAAGAACCATAGAGTTTATTTCTTGGATGCAATATCGTCAAGGGGGATTCCAGATCCCTACCATCTTTATTTCATTGAATTTTGTTTATTATTCTTTGCATTTAATTTCTGAAAATCAAAACATCATTTTAATCCACATATTTATTCAACTAAAAATTACATCTAAAAATTATGCTAATAATTTATAGATCGTTCCCTGAGGATTCGACCTCGGACTCCCGAGAATTTACTACTTGTGCGATTCTTCTGCACTTGGGAGAACAATTTTATTTTTGCATCAGCATGCTATTCACACTCTTCTTTAGGGAGTTAGAGGTCCCTATCCCTGAGGGGGAACCCTCTCGTTCACTTCGAAATACTGATCACATGGGTGAGGAGACTCTCCACAGAATGGAGTTCCATAAAGTCGAAAATGTCTGGGTTAGGAAAACTTTTTCATCCGCACCACCCGATCCTACCACTCATCACTCACCTAGTCCTGATCATGACCAGGACCACTACATAGCTCCTCCCACTATTCCTTCCACATCTGGTCCATCATTCCCATCTACTTCTGCTGGACCATCTACAGCTCCACCACCTCAACAACCTTTCGAAGTTCGGATCAGCACTGAGCAGCTCCGGGAGATGAGATAGGAGATTGTGAGGGAGCTGAGAGATGATTTGTTGAGAGTGCTCCCTCCTCTGATGTTGTTCCCTCCTTAGCAGCCGTGTCCAAGATGGTTGCAGACCTGAAGGAGGAAATCTACAACATCAGGAGCCTAGTCCAAGCTCAATACTGGAATATTAGCGACGTAAAGGATGACACGAGGAAGATGCGAGATAGCATCAGAAATGAGCTTGGTAGCCAAAGTCAGGGTGCAGAAAGGCTAGCAAATGCCTTGATCTCCAAACTGGACACCCTCCAAGAAAGTCTGATCCAGTTCACTTCGATACAGTCTAGGGCCACCTCGGAGATCATCGAACAACTAGGGAACGTCTCTGAGGGGCTAAGCATGGTCATCAAACATACTAGACTGAGTACGAGAGCCACATCCTCCACTACAAAGAAAACCTAGTGTATTTTTATTTGATTTTATGATGTACAGTCCCTTGAGGACTTTTTCTAATATGTAATCACACTTGTACTCAAATTTGAATTTAATACAATGAGTAGAAATTTTCTTTCAAAATTGTGCAATTTGAGTCTTATACTTTTTTGTGTTTTGTGCCTTTTTGCTATGATGACAAAAAGGGGGAGAAAACATGATGAATTAAAATGTAAAGAAAATCATTAAAAAGAAAATCCTTAAAGCAAAAAGTAATTTGTTCTTAGTGGATTCGATACCTCGAGGCTCATTATCTCTCTGTTGGGGCTCCTTAAGGAGTAATCTCCAGAATTTATTCAAGGGATATTCGGAGATTAGTTGAATCATATTCAAGAACAAATTGACAGATTTTCCCTCTGAAAGTAAGAATTTAAGCTCAAGACATTAAAAGAAAATTCAGAGAACCTAAACAAAACTGAATACATATGTTGAGGGGGAGAATCTGAAATCTTAAGAAAGCAAATTCATTAAACACATATAAGCCAAACAATTGATTTCATGATATGAAGGCTTATATAATTCCAAATGAAAGGAGGAGCTTTAATTTCAGGATTTACTGATTCATACCTTTCAATTTTGGATAAATTAAATGACTAGACATTTGAATTCATTTCAAAACTTTACTATAAATCTCCTTTTGGTTGAGTAATTCACTTTACAAATACTCAATGTTTTGTCATCATCAAAAAGGGGGAGATTGTGGAGTGATTGGTTATGCCCCTATTTGATTTTGATGAGCTTAAAGCATTTGAGTATATTTCATGTTGTACTAATGAATTCAATCTAGTGTTTCAGGCAAATATATGTAAATTTATCTTTAAAAGCATCGAGCTTTTGTTCCAAGTTATTTGGCTAAGTGTTGAACTAAATTAAGCCAAAATCTGAAGCTCGAGTCGACTCCGGAAGAGTGCGAGTCGACTCTAAGTGTTTCAGAGGTTCTGGCACAAGCTCGAGTCGACTCCGGTACACTTCGAGTCGACTCCGATGCTTGCCGAGTCGACTTCCGACAGTTTCGAGTCGACTCCAAGGAGTAACAGACAGAAAGATAGAGAAGTGTTTTCTGGATTCTATTACCGAGTCGACTCCAGAAGAATTCGAGTCGACTCCAACGTTTGGCGAGTCGACTCCTAAACAAGCAAGAGTCGACTCTCAGAGGAAAGCAGACTGAAAGGCAGAAAACCAAACAAAGTGACTCTGTGAACGAGTCGACTCCGAGAATACGAGAGTCGACCCCAAGTCAGCCGAGTTGACTCCAAGATAATCCGAGTCGACTTCGAGGCAGATCAACTCAAAAGACAGAGGATCAGTTTTCGGGCTTTGAGAGCCGAGTCGACTCCAAGATGATCCGAGTCGACTCGAGAAAGAAATGCAGAAAAATAGATCTCTGGAATCCTGAGAACGAGTCGTCTCCAACATGCCAAGTCATCTCCAGATCTTGGCGAGTCGACTCCAGGTTTGGCCCGAGTCGACTCCAGGACGGGACAACACTTTAATTCAAATCCTGAATAGTGGGCGAGTCGTCTCCAGTAAAGCATGAGTCGACTCCAGCAACAGCCGAGTCGACTTCAGATCGAGCGAGTCGACTCCGACCCCAACGGATACATTGTCAGGAGGTGTAGACTATGCAGAACGGCCACAAATCAGTGTCTAACGGCTATTTTTCAAGTGGGACTGTTTAAATAGCCAGATTGAACAGTAGTAGACATCAAGAGATTTACTCCATCTGTGCGTTAAGGGTTTTCCATCTACCAAGAGTCTATTGAGACTAAAGACAAGCAAAAGAAGGAAGAAATGCATTCAATACATTTCTAGAAGTCTTCCCTTCGCATTCAAGGCTCTTCCTCTGACATCAGATCTCAAGTGCACTTAAAGAGGAGACTCAGAGTTCGAGAAGCCCCTTCATCCTCTTCCAAAATCTGTTTGAGGGCTTCTAACTCTACTCTATTCATATTGATTAATATTTGCTTATAAAGAAGTTTTCCTTGTAACTTTTCCCAAACTGTTTTCTTACTTGATTCAATCAGGAGTTGAATCAAGGGTTGTAAGGTTTGTTGGTGAGCCGAAGTTAAAACCAACGGTGTAAGGGTTCGATTGTGATCCCGAAAAAATAATCGGGTGGTACTAGTCGGTGAGCCTGTGAAAACCGACCGAGTTCGTTGTGATTTCGCGAAAACAACAAGTTGGGTTGTGAACTTGTAAAACAACCAGCTGTAATCCAAGAAATTATAGTGAACTCCCAAGTGAAGCTTGGAAAGTGGACGTAGGAGCAAGGGTTAGCTCCAAACCACTATAAATTGGTTTGTGTTTGTATTGGCTGCTGTTCTCTCTCTCTCTTCATTCACTTCATCTAGTAACTTAACTAGTTTGCTTGCAATAGATTTAGTTAATTACTAATCATAGTTTTTAATTGGTCGAGAATTAATCCAAACCCAATTCACCCCCCCTCTTGGGTTGTCTTCTTGGGCAACAAGAAGCAAGATTGCATCACCAATGGTCCAGATTTAGGCGTTGAGCAATGGTCCAGATCTTTCATCCAGGGAGCCATCCAGTGGTCCAGATTCAGGCGCTGAGCAATGATCCAGATCTTTCATCCAGGGAGCCATCGAATGGTCCAGAATAAGGCGCTGAGCAATGGTCCAGATCTTTCATCTAGGGAGCCATCCAATGGTCCAGAATAAGGCGTCAACCAATGAAGGGTTCTAGCATGTCATAATGGGCAGCGGAAGCTAGGGATTTTAAAATTTTCTTAATAAAGTCCCTATGCATGAAACCCTTTTAAGCCTAGATCACCTTAATGATTACAATCAAATAATATAAAATAAATGCAGAATTAGTAGAATACCTCAAACGCTAATCCAAAGTGTACAATCTTTACGAGGCGTCCAAGTGTCCGCCCTCCAATGGTGATCCACACGAAAACTTGATCAAGACTTTAGCTTCAAAGACTTTTGATCCTTAATGCAGAATTCTTCTAAAGAACTCTAACGGCTTGCTTTCCTTCCTTTCTATTTTTCTTTAGCCTTCTAAAATCACTTCTAATCCTTTTGTCCTAATGAAGACCACCTTGTCTTGGCTTAGGACACACTAGAAGCAATGTTAGAAAGAAAGAAACTAATGTAAGAAAGAAGGGATATGAGAGAGAGAGAGTTGGATTGATTTCCGATGATTAGAAAACACCGGGAGCATTCCCTATTTATAGATGGCGTACGGATGCATTGTAGCCATCCATTCATGCATGAAGAGGGGCGTGAGATCAAGGGATGTGTCATTTGATGAGAGGGCATATCAGAAGTAGTTAGGATAAGATGAAGTGCTTATGATATGGCGCTTCATCCTTATCCATTCCCTAAGCATCTCTTCATGAAATCCACCGTACTCATGCCTCTCTTCATTTCTTCTCATGCATGAAAAATAGGGAGCATTCTCAACCATTGATCAAGGCTAGATGATGATCCAAAGGCCCTTATTGGTGGCGCCATAAGAAAGAAGGAGAGAGAGAATGATGCAGTTGAAGGGAAAGTAGTTAGGATATGATGACGTGTCATCTTTATCCAATCCAAGTGGCACTTCTTCATGAGGCGCCATTCTAAATTCACCGTATTCCCTTCTTTCTCACGCCATCTGATGTTGACTAAGTCAATATCACAAGTCCATCACGAGATCATGATCTCCCATCATCCCATGATGAAGATCCAATGGTTCTAATCCATGGCGCCATCCATTTGATCCTTCTCTTCATCCAAATGTTGATCCAACGGTCAAAATTAAATATTTTATCAAATCTAATCCAATTAGACTCAAATCAAGCCAATTTAGGTGCCAACTCTTGGCTAACCCATATTAGAATATGATCTAATCAAATTAGATCAATTAAGAATTAGATTCGAATCCAATTCGAATCAGATTTGAATCCAGTTCGAATCAGGAGCTAAGGTTTGCAACACCTGCTAGGATGTTTATCTTGCAAACATGATCTAATCCAATTAGACCCTTGATAAGTTTTCTTGTGTGTGACCCATTGGGTTCCATACTTAGCCAGCAATAGGTGTGAGTGCGAGTTGACCCAACTTGATTAGAACTCTTCTAATCGATTTAAGTCCAAACTGCGCGAACCCGAACTTAACAATTAGAATCCTTTCTAATTGATGATCGAATTAAACTCTTTAGTTCGATCAAACCTATAAGACAAGATTGACGTCTAGCAACGTGTCATGTCTACCCGAAAAATATGGAATTTGGTGGAAATACCAAAAATACCCTTCAGTGGCAAGTTACCATGCAATTCAATCCTTTAATCAAACTGCATCCCAAATATGTATATGAGTATGAATATATGTCAAACTCAATTTCATATTCATATTTTTCTCAATCTTTTAATGATAATTCAAATAATGAAACATTAGAAACTCTTTCTAATTTTCATTCTGCTTTGATCAAAGGCTTCCTGAATTATCATATGATTAGAATAAATAGGATGCTATCTTCTCTTACTAGAAGTGATTAATTCCTTGTTGACCTACTCATAATCTTCGTACACAATCCACCATATCCAGAAGACCTCGTACATAACTTATTGTCATGAATGAGTGTAAACCAAAATATAGGTTCATGTGCACAAGATACCATGGTGATCTCAGGTCAAAGGATCAGTTGCACAACTCCCACTAAGAGAATCATCTTTTGACATGTAAGTAAGACTTCATAAGATTTCTCTTTGTAGGTCAATTCAGTAAACTCATTCTTCTAATGAGCACCCATATCTTTGTATTAGTGTCTCCACACAAATGATTATGAGATCAATCATCCTCTGCATCGAGCATACATAAGACATGCCAGTCTTTTCCGGTAATCATTGATCCCCGACTCAATGTACCAATGATTGGGAATATTTAAGATTAGGATTTTAGGATTTTAAGTCTCACTAGTATGATCTCATCATAGTCTTAAAACCATTGCCCTAATCTAAGGAGTTTATCATAAATATAATCAACAGCATATGATAAAATATAATGCCTTTATTCATATTTAAATGTCATGTACATGATTTGGACAAATCAAAAGAAAAACCCTTCGCAATACATATTGCGATTGGCTTGTAGGGCATCTACTCTTTCAATCTCCCACTTGCACTAAAGCCAATCGCTCTTATATTTTATCCCCATACAATCGAGATGGCGATCGAACTGCTGTTGTGGTAGAGCTTTAGTGAATGGGTCTGCTAGGTTGTTCTTGGTGTCTACTCGTTCAATGACTATGTCTTGTCTCTCGACAATCTCTCGAACAAGATGGAAGCGTCTTAGAATGTGCTTGGATTTGTGATGAGACCTTGGTTCCTTGCTTGAGCAACAGCTCCAGTGTTATCACAATAAATTGGGACTGGTCCAGCAATCTCGGGAACTACTCCTAACTCAGAGATGAACTTCTTCATCCAGACAGCTTCCTCAGCGGCTTCACTTACAGCAATGTATTCTGCCTCAGTAGTTGAGTCAGCTACAGTTTGCTGTTTGGAACTCTTCCAGCTCACTGCACCACCATTTAGGGTAAAGACATACCCTGAAGTGGACTTGCTATCATCTGGATCTGATTGAAAACTAGAATCAGAAAATCCTTCTAGTTTCAACTCAGATCCTCCATAAACTAGAAAAATATCTTTAGTCCTTCTCAAGTACTTAAGAATATTTTTCACAGCTATCCAATGATCCTCTCCTGGATCAGCCTGAAATCTACTTGTTATGCCTAAGGCATAAGCAACATCAGGCCTAGTACATAGCATAGCATACATAATCGATCCTATTGCCGAAGCATATGGAATAGAATTCATTCTATTCCTCTCTTCAGATGTCTTAGGAGACATCTTCTTAGAGAGACGTATGCCATGACTCATAGGCAAATAACCTCTTTTACTTTCTTCCATGCTGAATCTTTTCAGCACATTATCTATGTACCTAGACTGGGACAAGCCTAGCATCCTTTTAGATCTATCCCTATAGATCTTTATACCAAGTATATAGGATGCTTCTCCCAAGTCTTTCATGGAAAAGCTTTTTGACAGCCAAGTCTTGACCGATTGTAACATTGGAATATCATTTCCAATGATCAGTATGTCATCTACATACAATATTAAGAAGACAATGGCACTCCCACTAGTCTTCTTGTACACACATGGTTCATCCACATTTTTGATAAAACCAAACTCTTTGACTGTTGTATCAAAACGGATGTTCCAACTCCTCGATGCTTGCTTTAATCCATAAATGGATCTCTTAAGCTTGCATACTTGATTTGCTCTCTTACTTGAGACAAATCCTTTTGGCTGTGTCATGTAAACTTCTTCCTCAAGATAACCATTAAGGAAGGCGGTTTTGACATCCATCTGCCAGATTTCATAATCATAGTATGCAGCTATTGCAAGTAAAATCCGAATAGATTTGAGCATAGCTACTGGCGAAAAAGTTTCATCATAGTCAATTCCTTGCTTTTGCCTGAAACCTTTTGCCACCAATCTAGCCTTGTAGGTTTCTACTTGGCCATCTGCTCCAATCTTTTTCTTATAGACCCATTTGCAACCTATAGGGTTTACACCCTCTGGTGCATCAACCAAAGTCCATACTTGGTTGGTATACATAGAATCTATTTCGGATTTCATGGCTTCTAGCCATTTGTCAGAGTCATTACTCATGACAGCTTCCGAATAGGTCAGAGGATCATTATTCTGAACAATGTGGGCTTCATCATTTTCAATGATGAACCCATATCTCTCAGGTGCTCTTCGCACTCTATCTGACCTTCGGAGAGGAGATGTGTGTTGTGGTTGTACCTCATCAATGGGTACATCTGGTTGAAGAATTTCTTGTGTTTCTATTTGTAGGTCTTGAACTTCTTCAAGTTCTATTTTTCTATCTTTGCCCTTTTCTAAGATAAACTCTTTTTCTAAGAAAATGGCATGCCTACCTACAAAAACTTTTTGTTCGGTAGGATGATAGAAGATGTATCCTATACTATCTTTAGGATAACCTACAAAAATATATTTATCTGATCTAGCACTTAGCTTGTGTCCAAAATTTCTTTTGACATAAGCTTGACAACCCCATATCTTAAGATACTTAAGATTAGGCTTCTTTCCTCTCCATATCTCATATGGAGTGCTAGGTACAGACTTAGAAGGTACCCTGTTTAATATTAGTGCAGCAGTCTCTAGGGCAAAACCCCAGAAAGAAATAGGAAGATCAGTAAAGCACATCATGGACCGTACCATATCTAATAAAGTACGATTCCTCCGTTCAGCTACACCATTTAATTGTGGCGTATACGGAGGTGTCCATTCAAAGAGAATGCCCTTTTCTTTAAGATGATTTAAAAACTCACTAGAAAGGTATGCACCTCCTCGATCAGATCGAAGGATTTTAATACACTTTCCGGTTTGTTTTTCAACCATACTTTGATACTCTTTAAACTTATCAAAAGCTTCGGATTTATGTTTCATAAGATACACATATCCGAACCTTGATAAATCATCAGTGAATGTGATGAAGTAAGAGTATCCACCTCTAGCTGGAGTTGTCATAGGACCACATACATTTGTGTGTATAAGTCCTAATAACTCACTTGCCCTTTCTCCATGTCCAGTGAATGGAGATTTAGTCATTTTACCCATAAGACAAGATTCACAAGTTCCTAATGATTCATAATCATAAGGATCAAAGAACTCTTCTTTGTATAACTTGTTGATTCTTGATTCACTTATGTGACCAAGTCGGCAATGCAAAAGAAGGGTGTTATTTACTTCCTCTCTCTTTCTTTTATTGCTTTTATTAATATGAAAGACATTGTCATTAAGTAATAAAACAAGAAGACCATTTTCCATAATGCCATTGCAAAGATGCTTATTAGAAAAATAAATAGAGCAACCATTGCCCTTTCCATTAATTTCAAATCCTTTCTTTAACAACAAAGGAATGGAAATTACATTTCTAATAATTTTGGGCATATAATAACAATCTTCTAATTGTAGGAGCTCTCCCGAAGGTAACTCCAAGTTGTAGGTTCCAACAGCTTCAGCCTGGATGGACTCTCCTCCAGCGCCATACAGCTCGAAGTCACCTTTCTTCAAAATTTTAATTTTTTGTAGTCCATGCAAAGATTTGCAAATGTGAAAACCACAGCCGGTATCCAATACCCATGAATTTGAATTTGAAGAACTTAATGACAAGTTGGCATGTAACATAAACATACCTTTTGATGCAACTCTTGCATCGGTCTTCATACTTGCAAGAAAACTCTTGCAATTCCTTTTCCAGTGGCCAGCTTTGCCGCAATGAAAATAGGTACTTGATCCGGAGTTTTTCTTTCCTTTTTTCTTTTTGATGCTACTCTTGGGGTTCAATCGTTTCTTAGAACCCTTATTTTCCGATTTCCTTTTAGAAGTGCCATCTATAAGAAGGAGTGGACCTTTATCCTTCTTAATATGGCCTTCAGCTGTTTTGAGCATATTTAACAGCTCGGGCAGGGAGGTGTTCAGCTTGTTCATGTGAAAGTTCACAACAAACTGAGAGAATGAATCAGGCAGTGATTGCAGGATCAAATCCTGACTGAGCTCACTATCCATAGCAAAACCTAATTGACTTAATCTAGTGATTAAGTCTATAACCATAAGAACATGGTTTTGCACTGGAGTTCCTTCATTCATTCTAGCACGGAACAACTGCTTAGATATCTCATACCTAGCAGTCCTGCTTTGTTCTCCATACAACTCTTTTAAATTGAGAAGTATGGATTGAGTGTCCATGCCTTCATGTTGCCTCTGTAATTCATTGCTCATAGAGGCAAGTATGATACATTTGACAGTCAAACTGTTATTTTTCCACATCTTATGTGTGGCAACCTCCTCTTCTGTAGCATCATCCCCTAGATCTCCAAGATCAGGGGTTTCAAGTATATAGAAAATTTTCTCCTGAGTGAGTACTATCTTTAAATTCCTCAACCAGTCCACATAGTTTGGTCCGGTCAACTTGTTGACATCTAAGATGCCTCTTAGTGAAAGTGAAGAAGCCATTTAATAATTCTACATATGCAAGAACATAACTAATATAAGCAGACCAATCATGATGACATGTTTGCAACTAGATAAGGACTTTAATCTAATTTGTCTCCTACTATTTTTATCGAATATCATAGCCCTCTCCTATGATAAACGTGAAAATATAATTATTCTTAGTAGGGTTGAGATCCTAATTCATCATAAAAAGCCTTGTGGTTACACAACAAACCTTTATGAGTTCAAAGGTAGGAAACTCTTTCCGATTGCATCTCATGCAATTCTCAACTTTATCTTGTCCTCTTAAAATACTTATTGCCTTGTGTTAGCACAACAAACAATAATATTTTAGTTAAGTCAAACCCTTCATTTCCATATAGTCATATTCGAATAATATTGCCCTTGTGGTTGCACAACAAGGCAATATATTAAAATATGCCATAAGCATCTTAATGCACCAAGACAGTATAACATCAGTCCCCATTGCAAGTTTTGTGTTAGCACAACAAACTAGCATGGATCTTGATATAATAATATCGAGGCATGAAGGAAGGCTATCAATAGTATTATATCAATATTAAGCTTATCCATAATAGACAATCAAACAATTGGCCAGGTAAGCAGGTGGGAGGCTCCCCTTACTCAAAGAGTAAGGTCCTAATTAAGTAACCACCATTAGTGCTTTCCTTAGACACCAATTAGATTAATTGTTCTAGAATGGGTTAGCTCCAAATTTTTTAACACTATGACTTAATATAATTTTTATTGAGGGCTTACTAGTCTCTAGCACATTCTTTAATTGTAACATATATTTAACATATCTAAAATAAGCTATCATGCATCATAGCTATCTCATAGCATGTATAAATTATAAGCAACTAATTAACATGCTTCAACATATTTTCATATGGAAAATTTCATATCATGACATTTTATTACATATCATATCATATATGAATCATATATTTCAGCATTTCATTAAGCATATGACATTACTATCTCATAGTAAATTAATAATCATACATCATGCATTATTATTTGATTGAACCAATTAAGGATAGCTCTGATACCACTGAAGGGTTCTAGCATGTCATAATGGGCAGCGGAAGCTAGGGATTTTAAAATTTTCTTAATAAAGTCCCTATGCATGAAACCCTTTTAAGCCTAGATCACCTTAATGATTACAATCAAATAATATAAAATAAATGCAGAATTAGTAGAATACCTCAAACGCTAATCTAAAGTGTACAATCTCTACGAGGCGTCCAAGTGTCCGCCCTCCAATGGTGATCCGCACGAAAACTTGATCAAGACTTTAGCTCCAAAGACTTTTGATCCTTAATGCAGAATTCTTCTAAAGAACTCTAACGGCTTGCTTTCCTTCCTTTCTATTTTTCTTTAGCCTTCTAAAATCACTTCTAATCCTTTTGTCCTAATGAAGACCACCTTGTCTTGGCTTAGGACACACTAGAAGCAATGTCAGAAAGAAAGAAACTAATGTAAGAAAGAAGGGATATGAGAGAGAGAGAGTTGGATTGATTTCCGATGATTAGAAAACACCGGGAGCATTCCCTATTTATAGATGGCGTACGGATGCATTGTAGCCATCCATTCATGCATGAAGAGGGGCGTGAGATCAAGGGATGTGTCATTTGATGAGAGGGCATATCAGAAGTAGTTAGGATAAGATGAAGTGCTTATGATATGGCGCTTCATCCTTATCCATTCCCTAAGCATCTCTTCATGAAATCCACCGTACTCATGCCTCTCTTCATTTCTTCTCACGCATGAAAAATAGGGAGCATTCTCAACCATTGATCAAGGCTAGATGATGATCCAAAGGCCCTTATTGGTGGCGCCATAAGAAAGAAGGAGAGAGAGAATGATGCGGTTGAAGGGAAAGTAGTTAGGATATGATGACGTGTCATCTTCATCCAATCCAAGTGGCACTTCTTCATGAGGCGCCATTCTAAATTCACCGTATTCCCTTCTTTCTCACGCCATCTGATGTTGACTAAGTCAATATCACAAGTCCATCATGAGATCATGATCTCCCATCATCCCATGATGAAGATCCAATGGCTCTAATCCATGGCGCCATCCATTTGATCCTTCTCTTCATCCAAATGTTGATCCAACGGTCAAAATTAAATGTTTTATCAAATCTAATCCAATTAGACTCAAATCAAGCCAATTTAGGTGCCAACTCTTGGCTAACCCATATTAGAATATGATCTAATCAAATTAGATCAATTATGAATTAGATTCGAATCCAATTCGAATCAGATTCGAATCCAGTTCGAATCAGGAGCTAAGGTTTGCAACACCTGCTAGGATGTTTATCTTGCAAACATGATCTAATCCAATTAGACCCTTGATAAGTTTTCTTATGTGTGACCCATTGGGTTCCATACTTAGCCAGCAATAGGTGTGAGTGCGAGTTGACCCAACTTGATTAGAACTCTTCTAATCGATTTAAGTCCAAACTGCGCGAACCCGAACTTAACAATTAGAATCCTTTCTAATTGATGATCGAATTAAACTCTTTAGTTCGATCAAACCTATAAGACAAGATTGACGTCTAGCAACGTGTCATGTCTACCCGGAAAATATGGAATTTGGTAGAAATACCAAAAATACCCTTCAGTGGCAAGTTACCATGCAATTCAATCCTTTAATCAAACTGCATCCCAAATATGTATATGAGTATGAATATATGTCAAACTCAATTTCATATTCATATTTTTCTCAATCTTTTAATGATAATTCAAATAATGAAACATTAGAAACTCTTTCTAATTTTCATTCTGCTTTGATCAAAGGCTTCCTGAATTATCATATGATTAGAATAAATAGGATGCTATCTTCTCTTACTAGAAGTGATTAATTTCTTGTTGACCTACTCATAATCTTCGTATACAATCCACCTATCCAGAAGACCTCGTACATAACTTTTTGTCATGAATGAGTGTAAACCAAAACATAGGTTCATGTGCACAAGATACCATGGTGATCTCAGGTCAAAGGATCAGTTGCACAACTCCCACTAAGAGAATCATCTTTTGACATGTAAGTAAGACTTCATAAGATTTCTCTTTGTAGGTCAATTCAGTGAACTCATTCTTCTAATGAGCACCCATATCTTTGTATTAGTGTCTCCACACAAATGATTGTGAGATCAATCATCCTCTGCATCGAGCATACATAAGACATGCCAGTCTTTTCCGGTAATCATTGATCCCCGACTCAATGTACCAATGACTGGAAATATTTAAGATTAGGATTTTAGGATTTTAAGTCTCACTAGTATGATCTTATCATAGTCTTAAAACCATTGCCCTAATCTAAGGAGTTTATCATAAATATAATCAACAGCATATGATAAAATATAATGCCTTTATTCATATTTAAATGTCATGTACATGATTTGGACAAATCAAAAGAAAAACCCTTCGCAATACATATTGCGATTGGCTTGTAGGGCATCTACTCTTTCAACCAGTGGACCAGATCCTTCATCCAGGGAGCGATCCAATGGTCCAGAAGTGAAGGCCCTATCAAACCCAATCCAATTAGGTTTAACCAACTTAAAGGAAACATTAAACCTAATCAAATCAGGTCTAATTAAAGCCAAATGGGTTCCAACTCTTGGCTAACCCATATTAGGTCATGATCTAATCATATTAGATCTACCTAATCTAAGAATCAGATTCGAATCCAATTCGAATCAGGAGCTAAGGTTTGCAACACCTGCTAGGATGTTTATCTTGCAAACATGATCTAATCCAATTAGACCCTTGATCAGTTTTCTTGTGTGTGACCCATTGGGTTCCATACTTAGCCAGCAATAGGTGTGAGTGCGAGTTGACCCAACTTGATTAGAACTCTTCTAATCGTTTTAAGTCCAAACTGCGCGAACCCGAACTTAACAATTAGAATCTTTTCTAATTGGTGATTGAATTAAACTCTTTAATTCGATCAAACCTATAAAATAAGATTGACGTCTAGCAACGTATCATGTCTATCCGAAAAATATGGAATTTGGTAGAAATGCCAAAAATATCCTTCAGTGGCAAGTTACCGTGCAATTCAATCCTTTAATCAAACTGCATCCTGAATATGTATATGAGTATGAATATATATCAAACTCAATTTTATATTCATATCTTTCTCGATCTTTTAATGATAATTCAAATAATAAAATATTAGAAACTCTTTCTAATTTTTATTTTGCTTTGATCAAAGGCTTCCTAAATTATCATTTGATTAGAATAAATATGATGCTATCTTCTCTTACTAGAAGTGATTAATTTTTTGTTGACCTACTCATAATCTTCGTAAACAATTCACCATATACAGAAGACCTCGTAAATAACTTATTGTCATGAATGAGTGTAAACCAAAATATGGGTTCATGTGCACATGATACCATGGTGATATTAGGTCATAGGATCAGTTGCACAACTTCCACTAAGAGAATCATCTTTTGACATATAAGGAATACTTCATAAGATTTCTCTTTATAGGTCAATTCAGTGAACTCATTCTTCTAATGAGCACCCACATCTTTGTATTAGTGTCTCCACACAAATGATTGTGAGATCAATCACCCTCTGCATCGAGCATACATAAGATGTGCCAGTCTTTTCGGTAATCATTGATCCCCGACTCAATGTACCAATAACTGGGAATATTTAAGATTAGGGTTTTAGAATTTTAGGTCTCACTAATATGATCTCATTATAGCCTCAAAACTATTGCCCTAATCTAAAGGGTTTATCATAAATATAATCAACAGCATATGATAAAACACAATGCTTTTATTCATATTTAAATTACATGTACATGATTTGGACAAATCAAAAGAAAAATCCTTCGCAATACATATTGCGATTGGCTTGTTGGGCATCTATTCTTTCAGTCCAAGCACATAGAGCGGCGATTTCATCTAATTCGCGACTACCTCGAAAAGAAGTATGTAGAGGTATAGAGAGTAGACTCCACTGATAACGTGGCGGACCCATTCACTAAGCAGCTGAGTCAGAAGAAATTAGAAGTTCATCTTAAAAAAATGGGACTTAAATACATGTCTGATTGGCTTTAGTGCAAGTGGAAGATTATTAGAAGTATGCCCTAGAAGCCAACATGGCTGACGCATATTTGTAATCTGGGGTATAAATTTATAATTTGATACTTTTTAATAAATAAGATTGGGCAATTTGTTTTTCATTCATGTTTGTATGTGTCCATGAATCGTTCAAGAAAACATATTCTCAAGGAGTTGAGAATTTGAGGCATGTGTCATTAGGAATTAATTTTTAAATGCTCCTGATCGATGGATCCATCACGAGGGACGGTGATTGATCCCCTGAGATTAGTGCACAGATCACTTAGTTAGATGGACGAGTCTCGAGTCCATGGTGTAGAGACACTGGAGTGATTATGCAAGTACTTGTTAGAGAACAAGATAATTAGCGTGACCAAAGATAGTAGTCACATGGATGTCTATCCACTCGTCAGTGACTACTTATGCTACAGTTGTATGACTGGTCCTTTGACCTACGATGCCTCAGCTATTCACTGTAAAATTGCTGTAGTTTGACGAGTATGTGAACTTGGGCCCTAGCCATTCGGATCCTTGTAGTGCGGATTGGCTACAATAGGTTTATTTTGGAATAGGGTTGCATCTAGATGGGATCTATCGATCTTGATAGAATAGGAGTGATCCTATGTGATTTATGAGACTAAGTTCGATAAATTCCTGGCCAGGTATTTTGGAAAAAGAGTTTTTCATATCTCAAACTAGAAGTCGAATAAATTTAACATATGACGGACGATGGGATTTGACGAGATATCCATAACCTCCATCACGTCGGGATCCATGATAGAGGGACTGTATCATACGCTAACTGCATCTAGAGGTTTAGACATTCCATTCTGCTGGGTTGCCACCATATACTGCTAGGTGTCACTAGTGGATTGTGAGACTCGAAGGCATTTACTTGGTGATCAGCGAATTCTGAGAGTAGAAATGAAATCGTTTCAGTCCACTGAAAGGAGTTTCAATAATATTGAGATGGAGATCTCAATATGTCTCACTACCAGTCAGAATAGAACCTACGGGGTCACACACATAGAGGATTTAATTAGTCAGACTATCATAATTGTGATTTAGAATCACAATAGAAATCAATCATCAATATGATTGGTGATTGAATTAACCCACTAAGTATTAGTGAGTTAATGGAAGAAGAATTAAGTGGAATTGATTGCAATTGGGCTGATTTAATGAGCCAAATCAAATTGGGTTCGACCTAAATTGATTTGGATTCATGATTGGGTCAATTTGATTAAACCAAGGATTGTGCGGATTTTAAAGACCACATGTCGTCGTAGGATGAATATGACTTAAGTCATGTTCACACTATGCGGACTTTAAAGTTCACATGGCGTCGTAGGATGCATGCTCCCAAATTAATTATTTCTCCTAATGAGATTAGAAATCCTAATATGATTAGAAAATTAATCAATTGATTAAGTGGACATATGTCATGCATCCATGAGCACAAGGATTGGACACTTGGCATTAATCCAAGGGTGGGTTATAGTCTCATACTCCTAATAAGATTAGGAGAAGCCCTAAACCCAATCTATAAAAGGGTAGCAAGGAGAGACATTATGAATTAATTCTCTCCTCTTCCTCTTCATGCCTCCCTTTCTCTTTCCTTCTCCCTTCCCATGGTAGAAAGAGGCTTCCCCTCTTCTTCCCACGGCAGCAAGGGAGATCAAGTTCATCTTCTTCCAAGTGTTGGAAAGAAAGAAAGAAGAAGAACCTAGGAAGAGATCAATTCGCCCAAGGAAAGAAGGTGTTCTTTCCTCCACGCCCAAGCCCATTCTTCCTCCTTCTCCACGGCAGCAAGGGGGTCTTCTGCATCCTCTTCTTCCAGGCATCAAGGCAAGGAAGATCCACGCGCAAAGTTTCCTCCTTCCTCTTCCTCCGTTGCGAGTAAGATCAAAGAAGAAAGGGTTCTTCTTCAAGGAGGTATATTGCAGATTTCTTCCAATATATTTGATAGTCATGAGAGGTCTTTACAAGGAGCTAGCACTCCGGTAAGACCTTATCTCAGATGATTAGATCCTCGTGTGGATACCTGTAGAGGCCGGACACATGTGCGGCTTAACTAGGAACCTAGAAAGATCATTAGGCTGCGGTGTTCTACACCTGCAGAATTTTTGAAGATGAGATCTTCAAATTTATAAATTCTGATTTTTGTTTTAGTTTTATAAATCTTAATCAACCCTCCTCAGATCCTAATCTCCCCTCCCTAATGAGTTCAAAGATCTTCTGAATTTGGATCCAGAAAAATTTTTGAATTCTACGATCCAAGGCGCGTTCATACGATGAACGACGTTCCGTTCGAATTCCGCTACGAACGTCGCATCGAACAGAGCATAACTCATCAGATTATTGGTAATCTTGAAAAACCAAATTGTAAAGATTTTTAGATTGTGAGCCTGAAAAATAATCCAACTGTAATGCGCAGGATTATAGTGAATTTTCAAGGGGACGCTTGGGGAGTGGAGGTAGGTGCTTAGGAGAGCACCGAACCACTATATTTCTTGTGTGTTTGTGTTGTGTGCTTTTTAATTTCACTACACGTATTCAATTGACATAAGCCAAACTACTCATACATCTATCAACTTGATTAAGGGATTAAAAATTTAGAAAAATCAGTTCACCCCCCCTCTTGCCTTGTCACCTTGGGCAACAAGTGATATCAGAGCAGGTGTTATCATAGTATTTGTTGATCTCACGATCAAGAGCCAAAGATCATGGCAACCCAAGTAGAAAGTGAAGGGTTCTAGCATGCTATAATGGGCAGCGGAAGCTAGGAATTTTAAAAATTTCTTGATAAAGTTTCTTAACATAAAATCCTTATAAGCCAAGATCACCTTAATGGAAGCAATCAAATAATATAATATAAATGCAGAAATAGAAGAATACCTCTAATGCGAATCCAATGTGCAGAATTTTTACTAGGTGCCCAAGTGTTCACCCTCCAACGTTGATCCACACGAAAACTTGATTTAAGTCTTAAGCTCCAAAGACTTTGATCCTTAATGCAGAATTCTTCTAAAGAACTCTAATGGCTTGCTTTCCTTTCTTTCTATTTTTCTTTAACCTTCTAAAATCACTTCTAATTCTTTTGTCCTAAAGAAGACCACCTTGTCTTGGCTTAGGACACACTAGAAGCAATGCTAGAAAGAGAGAAACTAATGTAAGAAAGAAAGAAGAGAGGAGTGGGGTGGAGTTGGAATGATGAAACCCATGGAGTGCTAGCCTATTTATAATAGGTGTAGGGATGCATCTCCAAGGGATGCATCCCATCCACACATCCTCTCATGAAAGGGCATCATCTAAAGGGCCATATCAAATAAGAGGAGGTGCAGATCAAGTGAGGAGGTGTATCAAATGATATGTCATGTGGTGCCATATTTTGACCAAGTCAACATCACATGCTAATCACATGTCCATCACGCCTCACCTCTTGATCTTTCATGATGATGATCCAAGGGCTCCAATGCAAGGCGCCATTCACTTGACCCATTATGTCTTCATCCAATGGTGGGATTAAGATCCAATGGTCAATTATGATAGCCATCCTCTAACCCAATCCAATTGGGTTAAACCAACTCTCCATTATGTCTTCATCCAACGGTAGATCAAGATCTAACGGTCTAAATTGAATGATTTATTAAATCTAATCCAATTAGACTCAAACTAAGCCAATTAGGTGCTAACTCTTGGCTAACCCATATTAGAACATGATCTAATCAAATTAGATCAATTAAGAATCAGATTCGAATCCAATTCGAATCAAGAGCTAAGGGTTTGCAACATCTGCTAGGATGTCTATCTTGCAAACATGATCTAATCCAATTAGACCCTTAATAAGTTTTCTTGTGTGTGACCCATTGGGTTCCATACTTAGCCAGCAATAGGTGTGAGTGCGAGTTGACCCAACTTGATTAGAACTCTTCTAATCGATTTAAGTCCCAACTTGATTAGAACTGTTCTAATCGATTTAAGACAAGATTGACGTCTAGCAACGTGTCATGTCTACCCGAAAAATATGGAATTTGGTGAAAATACCAAAAATACCCTTCAGTGGCAAGTTACCGTGCAATTCAATCCTTTAAACAAACTGCATTCCGAATATGTACATGAGTATGAATATATGTCAAACTCAATTTCATATTCATATATTTCTCAATCTTCTAATGATAATTCGAATAATGAAATATTAGAAACTTTTTCTAATTTTCATTGTGCTTTGATCAAAGGCTTCCTGAATTATCATATGATTAGAATAAATAGGATGCGATCTTCTCTTACTAGAAGTGATTAATTCCTTGTTGACCTACTCATAACCTTCGTACACAATTCACCATATCCAGAAGACCTCGTACATAACTTATTGTCATGAATGAGTAAAAACCAAAATATGGATTTATGTGCACAAGATACTATGGTGATCTCAGGTCAAAGGATCAGTTGCACAACTCCCACTAAGAGAATCATATTTTAACATGTAAGTAAGACTTCATAAGATTTCTCTTTGTAGGTCAATTCAGTGAACTCATTTCTCTAATGAGCACCCACATCTTTGTATTAGTGTCTCCACACAAGTGATTGTGAGATCAATCACCCTCTGCATCGAGCATACATAAGATATGCCAGTCTTTCTGGTATACATTGATCCCCGACTCAGTGTACCAATGACTGGAAATATTTAAGATTAGGATTTTAGGATTTTAGGCCTCACTAGTATGACCTCATCATAGCCTCAAAATCATTGCCTTAATCTAAGGGGTTCATCACAAATATAATCAACAGCATATGATGAAACACAATGCCTTTATTTATATTAAATGTCATGTACATGATTTGGAAAATCAAAAGAAAATCATTCACAATACATATTGCGATTGGCTTGTAGGGCATCTACTCTTTCAATCTCCCACTTGCACTAAAGCCAATCGTCCTTATATTTCATCCCCATACAATCGAGGTGGCGATCGAAATGTTGTTGTGGTAGAGCTTTAGTGAAGGGATCTGCTAAGTTATTCTTTGTGTCTACTCGTTCAATGACTTTGTCTTGTCTCTCGACGATCTCTCGAACGAGGTGGAAGCGTCTTAGAATGTGCTTGGATTTGTGATGAGACCTTGGTTCTTTTGCTTGAGCAACAGCTCCAGTGTTGTCACAATAAACTAGAACTGGTGCAGCAATCTCAGAAACTACTCCCAACTTAGAGATGAACTTCTTCATCCAGACAGCTTCCTTAGCGGCTTCACTTACAGCGATGTATTCTGCCTCAGTAGTTGAGTCAGCTACAGTTTGCTACTTGGAACTCTTCCAGCTTACTGCACCACCATTTAGGGTAAAGACATACCCTGAAGTGGACTTGCTATCATCTAGGTCTGATTGAAAACTAGAATCAGAAAATCCTTCTAGTTTCAACTCAGATCCTCCATAAACTAGAAAGATATCTTTAGTCCTTCTTAAGTACTTAAGAATATTTTTCACAGCTATCCAATGATTCTCTACTGGATCAGCCTGGAATCTGCTTGTTATGCCTAAGGCATAAGCAACATCAGGCTTAGTACATAGCATAGCATACATAATTGATCCTACTGCCGAAGCAGAGGGAATAAAATTCATTCTATTCCTCTCTTCAGATATCTTAGGAGACATCTTCTTAGAGAGACGTATGCCATGACTCATAGGTAAGTAACCTCTTTTACTTCCTTCCATGCTAAATCTTTTCAGCACACGATCTATGTACTTAGACTGGGACAAGCCTAGCATCCTTTTAGATCTATCCCTATAGATCTTTATACCAAGTATATAGGATGCTTCTCCCAAGTCTTTCATGGAAAAGCTTTTTGATAGCCAAGTCTTGACCGATTGTAACATTGGAATATCATTTCCAATGATTAGTATGTCATCTACATACAATATTAAGAAGACAACGACACTCCCACTAGTCTTCTTGTACACACATGGTTCATCCACACTTTTGATAAAACCAAACTCTTTAACTGTTGTATCAAAACGGATGTTCCAACTCCTCGATGCTTGCTTTAATCCATAAATGGATCTCTTAAGCTTGCATACTTGATTTGCTCTCTCACTTGAGACAAATCCTTCTGGCTATGTCATGTAAACCTCTTCCTCAAGATAACCATTAAGGAAGGCGGTTTTGACATCCATCTGCCAAATTTCATAATCATAGTATGCAGCTATTGCAAGCAAAATCCGAATAGATTTAAGCATGGCAACTGGTGAAAAAGTTTCATCATAGTCAATTCCTTGCTTTTGCCTGAAACCTTTTGCCACCAATCTAGCCTTGTAGGTTTCTACTTGGCCATCTGCTCCAATCTTCTTCTTATAGACCCATTTGCAACCTATAGGGTTTACACCTTCTGGTGCATCAACCAAAGTCCATACTTGGTTGGTATACATAGAGTCTATTTCGGATTTCATAGCTTCTAACCATTTGTTAGAGTCATTACTCATGATAGCTTCCTAATAGGTTAGAGGATCATCATTTTCAATGATGTGGGCTTCATCATTCTCAATGATAAACCCATACCTCTTAAGTGCATTTCGCACTCTATATGACCTTTGGAGAGGAGATATGTGTTGTGGTTGTATTTCATCAGTGGGTACATCTGGTTGAGGAATATCTTGTGTTTCCATTTGTAGGTCTTGAACTTCTTCAAGTTCAATTCTCCTATCCTTGCCTTTTTCTAAGATAAACTCTTGCTCTAAGAAAGTGGCATGTCTACCTACAAAGACCTTTTGTTCAGTAAGATGATAGAAGATGTATCCTATACTATCTTTAGGATAACCTACAAAAATACATTTATCTGATCTAGCACTTAGCTTATGTCCAAAATTTCTTTTGACATAAGCTTTACAGCCCCATATCTTAAGATACTTAAGATTAGGCTTCTTTCCTCTCCATATCTCATATAGAGTACTAGATACAAATTTTGATGGTACCCTATTTAATATAAGTGCAGCAGTTTCTAGGACAAAACCCTAGAAGGAAATAGGAAGATCTGTAAAGCACATCATGGACCGTACCATATCTAATAGAGTACGATTCCTCCGTTCAGCTACACCATTTAATTGTGGCGTATACGGAGGTGTCCATTCAGAGAGAATGCCCTTTTCTTTAAGATGATTTAAAAACTCACTAGAAAGGTATTCACCTCCTCGATCAGATCGAAGGATTTTAATACATTTTTCAGTTTGTTTTTCAACCATACTTTGATACTCTTTAAATTTATCAAAGGCTTCGGATTTATGTTTCATAAGATACACATATCCGAACCTTGATAAATCATCAGTAAATGTGATGAAATAAAAGTATCCACCTCTAGTAGGAGTTGTCATAGAACCACATACATCTGTATGCACAAGTCCTAATAACTCTCTTGCCCTTTCTCCATGTCCAATGAATGGAGACTTAGTCATTTTACCCATAAGATAAGATTCACAAGTTCCTAATGATTCATAATCATAAGGATCAAAGAACTCTTCTTTGTACAACTTGTTGATTCTTGATTCGCTTATGTGACCAAGTCGGCAATGCCAAAGAAAGGTGTTATTTACTTCTTCTCTCTTTCTTTTATTGCTTTTATCAATATGAAAGACATTGTCATTAAGTAATAGAACAAGAAGACCATTTTCCATAATGCCATTGCAATGGACTTTATTAGAAAAAGAAATTGAGCAACCATTGCTCTTTATATTAATTTCATATCCTTTCTTTAACAACAAAGGAACGGAAATTACATTTCTAATAATTTTGGGCATATAATAACAATCTTCTAATTCCAGGAGCTCTCCCGAAGGCAACTCCAAATGGTAGGTTCCAACAGCTTCAGCCTGGATGGACTCTCCTCCAGCGCCATACAGCTCGAAGTCACCTTTCTTCAAAATTCTAATTTTCTGTAGTCCATTCAAAGATTTGCAAATATGAGAATCACAGCCGGTATCCAATACCCATGAATTTGAATTTGAAGAACTTAATGATAAGTTGGCATGTAACATAAACATACCTTTCGATGCAACTCTTGCATCGGTCTTTATACTTGCAAGAAAACTCTTGCAATTTCTCTTCTAGTGGCCTTCCTTGCTGCAGTGGAAACAGGTACTGGGTTTGGAGTTTTTCTTTCCTTTCTTCTTCTTGATCTTGCTACTATTAGGGTTCAACCTTTTCTAAAAACCCTTATTGCCTGATTTCTTCCTTGAGCCCCTATCAACAAGAAGGATCGAACTCTTTAACATATTTAACAGCTCAGGCAGTGAGACATTCAGCTTGTTCATGTGAAAATTCACAACAAACTGAGAGAATGATTCAGGTAGTGATTGCAGGATCAAATCCTGACTGAGCTCACTATCCATAGCAAAACCTAATTGATTTAATCTGGTGATCAAGTCTATAACCATAAGACAATGGTTTTGCACGGACGTTTCTTCATTCATTCTAGCACGGAACAATTGCTTAGATATCTCATATCTAGCAGTTCTACTCTGCTCTCCATACAACTTCTTTAAATTAAGAAGTATGGATTGAGTGCCCATGTTCTCATGTTGTCTCTGTAGCTCATTGCTCATGGAGGCAAGAATGATACATTTGACAGTTAAACTGTCATTCTTCCACATCTTATGTGTGGCTACCTCCTCTTCTATAGCATCATCCCCTAGATCTCCAAGATCAAGGGTTTCAAGAATATAAGAAATTTTCTCCTGAGTGAGTACAATCTTAAGATTCCTCAACCAGTCTACATAGTTTGGACCGGTCAACTTGTTGGCATCCAAGATGCCTCTTAGTGATAGTGAAGATGCCATTTAATTCAGAATTAATTCTACATAAGCAAAGAACAAAACTATTATAAACAAACCAATCATGATGACATATATACAATTAGACAAGGACTTTATTTAATTGTTACTCCTACTATTTTATCGAATATCATAGCCCTCTCCTATGATAAACGAGAAAATCTAATTTTTCTTAGTAGGGTTGAGATCCTAATTCATCATAAAAGCCTTATGGTTGCACAACAAACCTTTATGAGTTCAAAGGTAGGAAACTCTTTCCAATTGCATCTCATGCAATTTTCAACTTTATCCTATCCTCTTAAAACACTTATAGCCTTGTGGTTGCACAACAAACTATAATGTTTTAGTTAAGTCAAACCCTTCATTTTCATATAGTCATATTCAAATAATATTGCCCTTGTGGTTGCACAACAAAGCAATATATTAAAATATACCATAAGCATCTCTATGCACCAAGACAGTATAACATCAGTCCTCATTGCAAGTCTTGTGGTTGCACAACAAACTAGCATGGATCTTGACATAATAATATCGAGGCATGAAGGAAGGATATCAGTAGTGTTTTATCAACATTAAGCTTATCCATAATAGGCAATCAAATAATTGGCCAGGTAAGCAGGTGGGAGGCTCCCCTTACTCAGAGAGTAAGGTCCTAATTAAGTAACCACCTTTGGTGCTTTCCTAGACACCAATTAGATTAATTATTCTAGAATGGGTCAGCTCAAAGTTTTTCAACACTATGACTTAATATAATGTTATTGAGGGCTTACTGGTCTCATGCACATTCTATAATTATAACATATTGAACATATGTCTTTGTATATACTATAACAAATTATATATCTATCTCATAGCATATATAAATCATAACCAACTATCATGCATCATAGCTATCTCATAGCATGTATAAATTATTACCAATTAACTAAATCAATTAACATATCTTCATATGAAAATTCATATCATGAAATTTATAACATAATACTATCTCATAGCATATATACATCATGGCTATCTCATAGCATGTACAAATTATTACCAATTGATTGGATCAATTAATATGCTTCAACATATCTTCTTATAAAAAATTCATATCATGATATTTTATTATATATCATATCATATATGAATCATATAATTCAGCATTACTCTAAACATATGACATTACTATCTCATAGTAATTTAACAATCATACATCATGCATAATCACCTGATTGAACCAATTAAGGGTGGCTCTGATACCACTGAAGGATTCTAGCATGCTATAATGGGCAGCGGAAGCTAGGAATTTTAAAAATTTCTTGATAAAGTTTCTTAACATAAAACCCTTATAAGCCAAGATCACCTTAATGGAAGCAATCAAATAATATAATATAAATACAGAAATAGAAGAATACCTCTAACGCTAATCTAATGTGCAGAATTTTCACTAGGTGCCCAAGTGTTCACCCTCCAACGTTGATCCACACGAAAACTTGATTTAAGTCTTAAGCTCCAAAGACTTTGATCCTTAATGCAGAATTCTTCTAAAGAACTCTAATGGCTTGCTTTCCTTTCTTTCTATTGTTCTTTAACCTTCTAAAATCACTTCTAATCCTTTTGTCCTAAAGAAGACCACCTTGTCTTGGCTTAGGACACACTAGAAGCAATGCTAGAAAGAAAGAAACAAATGTAAGAAAGAAAGAAGAGAGGAGTGGGGTGGAGTTGGAATGATGAAACCCATGGAGTGCTTGCCTATTTATAATAGGTGTAGGGATGCATCTCCAAGGGATGCATCCCATCCACACATCCTCTCATGAAAGGGCATCATCTAAAGGCCCATATCAAATAAGAGGAGGTGCAGATCAAGTGAGGAGGTGTATCAAATGATATGTCCTTTCATGTGGTGCCATATTTTGACCAAGTCAACATCACATGCTAATCACATGTCCATCACGCCTCACCTCTTGATCTTTCATGATGATGATCCAAGGGCTCCAATGCAAGGCGCCATTCACTTGACCCATTATGTCTTCATCCAATGGTGAGATTAAGATCCAATGGTCAATTATGATAGCCATCCTCTAACCCAATCCAATTGGGTTAAACCAACTCTCCATTATGTCTTCATCCAACGGTAGATCAAGATCTAACGGTCTAAATTGAATGATTTATTAAATCTAATCCAATTAGACTCAAACCAAGCCAATTAGGTGCCAACTCTTGGCTAACCCATATTAGAACATGATCTAATCAAATTAGATCAATTAAGAATCGAATTCGAATCCAATTCGAATCAAGAGCTAAGGGTTTGCAACACCTGCTAGGATGTCTATCTTGCAAACATGATCTAATCCAATTAGACCCTTAATAAGTTTTCTTGTGTGTGACCCATTGGGTTCCATACTTAGTCAGCAATAGGTGTGAGTGCGAGTTGACCCACTTGATTAGAACTCTTCTAATCGATTTAAGTCCAAACTGCGCGAACCCGAACTTAACAATTAGAATTCTTTCTAATTGGTGATCGAATTAAACTCTTTAATTCGATCAAACCTATAAGACAAGATTGACGTCTAGCAACGTGTCATGTCTACCCGAAAAATATGGAATTTGATGGAAATACCAAAAATACCCTTCAGTGGCAAGTTACCGTGCAATTCAATCCTTTAAACAAACTGCATTCCGAATATGTATATGAGTATGAATATATGTCAAACTCAATTTCATATTCATATATTTCTCTATCTTCAAATGATAATTCGAATAATGAAACATTAAAAACTTTTTCTAATTTTTATTGTGCTTTGATCAAAGGCTTCCTGAATTATCATATGATTAGAATAAATAGGATGCGATCTTCTCTACTAGAAGTGATTAATTCTTTGTTGACCTACTCATAACCTTCGTACACAATTCACCATATCCAGAAGACCTCGTACATAACTTTTATTGTCATGAATGAGTGAAAACCAAAATATGGATTTATGTGCACAAGATACTATGGTGATCTCAGGTCAAAGGATCAGTTGCACAACTCCCACTAAGAGAATCATCTTTTGACATGTAAGTAAGACTTCATAAGATTTCTCTTTGTAGGTCAATTCAGTGAACTCATTTCTCTAATGAGCACCCACATCTTTGTATTAGTGTCTCCACACAAGTGATTGTGAGATCAATCACCCTCTGCATCGAGCATACATAAGATGTGCCAGTCTTTCCGGTAAACATTGATCCCCGACTTAGTGTACCAATGACTGGAAATATTTAAGATTAGGATTTTAGGTCTCACTAGTATGATCTCATCATAGCCTCAAAATCATTGCCTTAATCTAAGGGGTTCATCACAAATATAATCAACAGCATATGATGAAACACAATGCCTTTATTTATATTAAATGTCATGTACATGATTTGGAAAATCAAAAGAAAATCCTTCACAATACATATTGCGATTGGCTTGTAGGGCATCTACTCTTTCAGAAAGTTCTATAAGCAAGGAGCAATCCACGAATAGACCTTCCTTGTTTAATGGCATAAACTACACATACTGGAAAGCTAGGATGAGGATATTTATTCAAGCTCTAGATTATGATTTGTGGAATATCATAACTAGAGGACCACACACACCCACAATTAGCATAGATGACACAATCATTCCTAAACCTGAAATAGATTGGGATGACAGTGATAAGAGGCTAGCGCAACTAAATGCTAAAGCCATTAATGTACTTTACTGTTCACTAGATGTAAATGAATTCAATAGAATATCTACATGTACCTCAGCCAAAGAAATTTGGGATAGGTTAGAAGTCACACATGAAGGGACTAATCAAGTTAAGGAGTCAAAAATAAATATGTTAGTACATAGATATGAACTATTTAAAATGGAATCTGATGAGTCCATAACTGAATTGTTCACTAGATTCACGGATATCATAAATGGATTAAACAGTTTAGGCAAATCTTATACTAACTCTGAATTGGTGCGAAAAATTCTCAGGTCTCTACCAAGAGTGTGAGAGGCCAAGGTAACCACAATTCAAGAGACAAAGAACCTCAATACGCTATAGTTAGAAGAGCTTCTAGGATCACTCATAACCCATGAGTTGACCATGAAGCAAAATTCAGACGAAGAGGTCACGAAAAAGAAAACCATTGCCCTGAAGTCCACAACTCCAAAACAAGATAGTGAATCAGAGGGAATGGCAATGCTCGTGAGGAAATTCAGAAAATTTATTAGAGGGAAGAAGGAGTTTCGTAAAAGGAAGCCCTTCTTCAAAGGCAGCTCAAGCATAAAAAAGGTAAAGGACAAGGAGAAAGAAAAAGAAGCGCCAATTTGCTATGAGTGTAACAAGCCCGGGCATTTCAAGATAGACTGCCCAAAATTGAAATGGATGGTAAGAAAACTCAAGAAGAAGATTCCCATGGTTGAATGGAGTGAGAGTGAGGAGTCAAGTTCGAAAGAGGAAGATCAGCAAAACACGACTCAAATCTACTATATGGCCAATGAAGATGAGGTAGATTCTGAACTTGAGTGTGAATGTACAATAGAGGAATTACGTGATGCATTTTTAGATCTTATGGAAGAACACAAGAAGCTAATTAATAAAAATAAAGTTTTAAAGGATGAAAATTAAATCTTCATAAAAAATAAGCTGAAACTATCTAATGACTATGAAACACTAAGTAAGAAGTTCACTAATGAAACCAAGAATCTAATTACTGAAAATATTAAACTGAAAGGAGATGCAGAAAAATATAAATCCTTAGTGGATAAATTTACACTTAGTTCAACTAAACTAAACATGATTCTTGATAGTCAAAAAGTTGTATATGATAAAGCAGGATTAGGATATAAAACAAATAAAAAACAAAAATACTTAAAGAACATATTTGTTAAAGCCAAAAATGAAAATACTATTTGTTATTGCTGCAACAAATTAGTGTTGGAAACCCTAGTGGTCGCATGCATATATTTTTAAAGATTTTATAGCGGAAGCATGAGTTAAACTATTTAATTTCTATGTATACTAGAGATTATATCTCTAGAAAAAAATAGATCCAGGACTTTAAACATTTATCCTAAACAAGTATGCATGATTCTATATCTAACATGTTGTTATGCAGAATTGCAGCAAACTAGTTGATTTCTAATCCTAATTTCTAATAAGATCAGATCTCATACCTTTTTACTTTGAGAACTTTGATGATGCCTTGGTCACCTTGTGTAGCCGCACACGCATCCGGCCTCTACGGATAGTCCACGCGAAGCTCTAGGAAGATCCACAACTGCAGGAGTGCTAGCTCGTGTAGAGGTGCTACAGTGGCAGAACTTTTCTCCCTCGAAGCATTCAACTTTTGATTCTTCTTCGAGAGGATGAAGGATGGAGATGAAGGAGAAGAAGGAGGAGAGAAGGTGGCTGACTCTCAGAATTTTTTCAGAATTTAGAACTTTTTCTAAAGACCATCTCTAGCAAACCCTAGGCGTGGAGGCTTTTTATAGCCAAAAGACCCCCCACGCCTCACACCTCTTTTGGACAACGAATTTGTCTGATAAAATTCCCAAAAAATTCTGGTGAATTGAAAGCTAAGAGATGAACAAATTCTATTTTAGTCTTGTGCCATGAATCCCTAAAAATTAGGGGGTTATTGCACCCCAAACTTCAGCCGCATGCCACCCTGCTTGATGCGCCATGCAGTCCTTACAAATTAGGGATTTGATTCTTATCTTTCTAGGAAGATTTGAGGTGCCATATTTTTCTAAAAAATAGCCCCACGCCTCCTCTTTCCTCACGCCAAAAATTGGCCAAAAATAAAGAGGATAGGCACTACTGCTTTTAGGGATAAGGATGAGGTGTCTTTCTTCTCCAAGAAAGAAAGCTAGGGTCCTAAAATTTAGGAATTCTTCTTCTTATCAATTTCTAAATTTTTGAACTTAGAATCCTTATCAAATAAGAACTTTTAATAGGCTCGGATCAAGCCCAATCCAATTGGGTCAAGTCCGATTTTGGGTCAAGCCCAATCCAGTTAGGTCAAACCCTGATGTAGCCCAAATTGAATTTTATTCAATTTGGCTTAACCTAAGCTCAATCATTCAATAAATTGAGTTCATTAGCAATCTAATTGCTAATTAATTCTTCAATAATTCAATAATTATTTTACTGCAACTTTTGCTTAGGGTAATTTATCAATCGAATTGACCAATGTACCCATGGATGATTCTTAATCGTCGATCAGCCATTTAATCAACCTAGAAACTTTTATGCGTGTGACCCCATAGGTTCGAACCTAAGCCGGTAGCATAAGAACGGCTTCCTATACTAATCGAAGTGACCATCTAGCAATGGTACCCGACGTCTGGAGAGGCCGAATAATTGCAAAGCAATATTATGGAACCCTTGGACTATGGTTACCGTATAATTCATCCCTATGACTCCTAATGCCTGGATGACATCAGAGTTCTGTTAAATTTTGTAATAGTACATCCACTCTGTGATTCAACCTTAGAAATTCTGTGACTCCTCACAAGGATTACCCTGGCCAAAGTTTTGCTAAATTGAACACAAGGGCATTATCTCCTGTCATCAGGAGGGATCAAGTCCATCTTGACTCACACACCGACTTCGCAAGTACTTGACTACACCCAGTGACCTTCCATCCCTGAATTAGAAATTCAGCTAGTCCGGTACCAAAGTACAGTGAGTTGCTTGCTAATCACCGTGGTGATCTCAGATATGAGGAACATATATACCCATATCCACTCAGAATATCTCTTGACAGCAGAGCGTTCTGGAATGATCACATTCAGTGAAGTGTACTCCTATACTTCACCTGTGTGATATATCAGTGTCTCCACACTCCTTGGTTAAGAGGACAACCAACGTATATGGCACACAATGACCTAATCTTGATAATGATGTTGTCCTAATAACAATACATCATTTGGTCGCGAACTATTTTAAGGACTTGTAGATAAATTCTCCTTTATCATAAAGGAATCCTAAGGACTTCATCTCATAACAAGAGTTCCTTTGAAGATGTATAATTAAAATGATGAATAATACCAAATAATATTTTATTAATTAATCAATTCATATACAAATTCAATCATCAACAGGCTGACGATTGACTTTTAGGATACAATTTTCAACAACTCCCACTTAGACTAAAGCCAATCGGTACAGTATCGTATACCAATCTTCGACTTATGATCATTGAACTCTTTGATGCCGAGGAATTTAGTAATTGGGTCGGCCAAATTTTTCTTCGAGGTACTCTGCCTCGCACACTGAATCAGCCACAGTATGTTACTTGAAACTTTTCCAGCAGACAGCACCACCTTTCAGGGTAAATATATAACCCGACACGCTCTTGCTATTATCTTGATCTGACTGGAAGCTGAAATCAGCGCATCCTACTAGTTTCAAGTCAGTATCATAGTAGACAAGCCACTGGTCCTTAGTATTTCTCAATTACTTAAGGATGGTTTTTACAACCTTCCAGTGGTTGCTACCTAGATCAGACTGGTATCTACTCACTATCTCTAGTGAATATGCCACATCTAGTCTAGTACATGTCATGGCGTACATTATAGATCCCACTGCCGAAGCATATGGAATTCTATCCATACTCTCTCTTTCTTGAGGAGTTGTCGGACAATCATTCTTAGAGAGGTTAATTCTATGGCCCATCGGAAGATAGCCTTTCTTGGAATTAATCATGCTGAACCTTTTCAGCACAGTATCAATGTACGTGGATTGGAACAATCCAAGCAAACTTTTAGATCTATCTCTATAGATCTTCATCTCTAGGATGTAAGATTCTTCTCCCAAATCCTTCATGGCAAATTGAGATGAAAGCTAAACTTTTATTCCCTATAATGCAGAGATGTCATTCCCGATCAAGAGAATATCATCCACATACAAAACAAGAAATACAATTACTGAATCATTTGCCCATTTATAAATGCAAGGTTCTTCTTCATTCTTAATGAAGCCATACATTTTGATCACCTTATCAAAATGTATGTTCTAACTCCGAGAAGCTTGCTTTAATCCATAAATGGATTTTTGAAGCTTGCACACCTTAGACTCATCTGTAGATATAAAACCTTCAGGTTGCATCATATACACCTCCTCTTCTAAATCTCCATTTAGAAAAGCGGTCTTTACATCTATTTGTCAGATTTCATAATCTAAGTGTGCTGCTATCGCAAGCATAATCCGAATGGATTTGAGCATTGCCACAGGAAAAAATATCTCATCATAGTCAATACCATAACGTTGACGATATCCCTTTGCAACCAGATGGGCTTTATAGGTCTCCACCTTTCCGTCTGTGCCCCTTTTTCTTTTGAAAATCTATTTACACTCTATGGGTTTTATTCCTTCGGGTGGGTTAACTAATGTCCATACATCATTGACCTTCATAGACTCCATTTCGGATTGGATGGTTCCAAACCATTTATCAGAGTCATACCTCTGCATTGCATCCATATAAGTGATCGGATCCTCATCATTTTCATCAAGTTCGATAGGATCCCCGTTTCGGATCAAGAAACCATAGTATCTGTCTGGTTGATGTGGTATTCTTCCTGATCGTCTTAATGGTGCATCTATAATGGATTCTGGGTTTGATCTAATCAATTCAGATTCTAAACGTTCAGTGGTTGGTGTCGGTTCTTCTACATGTTGAATTTTCTTAAGTTCAACATTTGAACTATTACTCTCTTCAAGGAAATTCTTCTCTAAGAAGACAACTCTATTGCTGACAAACAACTTTTATTCTTCAGCAAAATAGAAGTAATACCCCTTAGTCTCTTTAGGATAACCGACAAAGAAACATTTGTTAGACCTAGCTTCAAGTTTATCCGCTTTCAAACGTTTGATATAGGCTGAACACCCCCAAACCCTAAGTTGAGGGAGTATCGGTTTACGTCCTGTCCACATCTTATGTGGTGTTTTATTCACAGACTTACTAGGAACCTTATTAAGAATGTAACAGGCTGACTCGAGTGCATATCCCCAGAAGGATATCGGTAGACTTGCATAGCCCATTATGGATCGAACTATGTCTAATAGAGCTCGATTTCTTCTTTCTGACATACCATTATACTGTGGTGTACCAGAAGGAGTCCACTGGAAGAGGATCCCATTCTCTCCTAGATAAGTCATAAATTCACTGGTGAGGTATTCACCTCTTCGATCTGATCGAAGAGTTTTAATACTCTTTCCAGTTTGTTTCTCTACTTCATTACGGAATAGTTTGAACATTTCAAACGATTCTGACTTATGTTTCATAAGATAGACATAATGAAATACGAGTATCCATCTCTAGCTTTTGTGCTCATTGGCCCACATACATTAGTATGTACAAGGGTCAATAAATCACTGGCTCGTTCATCTTTTTCGATAAAAGATGATTTGGTCATCTTTCCAAGAAGATATGACTCACAGGTTGTCAATGATTCACAATCATTAACAGTGAGGATTTCCTCTTTACTTAACCTGTTCATCCTGTTCTTGTTAATATGACCTAGCCTATGATGCCAAAAGTAGACATCCGTGACATTATCTATTCTAGGGCGCTTACTTGACTTGTATATTACATTAACAGGCTGTGGCAATATGTAAATGCCATTACTCAATTGTCCATGCATTACAATAACACCATTCATAATGCTATCACAATAATTTCTTTTTATTAAAATCTCATAACCGTTCATAGCCAAAAGGCCTACAGAAATTATATTCAATAGAAAAGAAGAACAAAAATGACAATCATTTAAGACAATTTCATGAGAATTGAATAGAAGTTTCAGAATTCCTAAAGCTAGAACTAGAACTGATCTTCCATCTCCAACATTCAGGAATCTTTCGCTTTCTCCAAATCTCTCATTGACCTGAAGTTCCTGCAATGAATTGCAAATATTACATGGACTTCCATTATCCAATACCCAGATCGAATTATCACAAATTGAGAAATTATAAGGCGTTATCATATAAAGTACCTTGATCAGCAACTAATTGCATCTTTCTCTTTTGCCTGTTTAGGTCAAGAGAACAATGTATTGAGGACAATTCCTCTTCCAATGCCCTTGCTTCTTACAGTAGAAGCACTCTGCCTTACTTTGATCAGCCTTCACCTTCTTGGTCTGACTTGGCTTAGCACGCTGCACCTTTTTTTTGATTCTTATTTTTCTTCCCTTTCTTAAAGGGACGACGCCTTCCGGAAGAACCTCCCACTAAATTCACTGACCCTTTTAACAGCTGGTAATCCTTCTCAAATGTCTGTAGTAAACCCAACAATTGGTGAAAATTTACTACAGGTTTCGTCATACGAAAGTGAGTAAGGAATGGGCAGTATGATCCTGGCAGGGTATTCAGTGTTACATCTTTCCCCAATTGATCATGTAGGAAAAATCCGAGAGTGCTCAAGCGCTCCATTAACTCGATCGTGTACAATACATGATCAGTTACCGAGGCCCCATCCTTCATCTGGGCGCTAAAAATGGCATAACTAGTTTTATGCCTTTCAACGTAGTCGGAAATGCTGAAAGATTCATTCAACACTTGAACAATTTCTTCCGACTGTGCATTCTCGAACCTGCGACTGAACTCATCGTTCATCGCAGCGAGCATAATGCAACGGACAGTGATACGGCCACTGAGCCACTTTTGATAAGTATCTCTGACTGTACCCTGTCCATTAGCTGCGGGCTACTCAGGTGCCAGATCCATTATCACATAAAGGATCCGTTCCTGCTCTAGCACAATCTTAAGTTTCCTAAGCCAGTTGTTAAAATTAGGTCCTGTCAACTTGTCATTATCCAACAATGAATGAAGTGACAAACTAGTGGCCATTTTTGCATAAAAAGAAAATTGACTATCAGTATATGAATTGACAAAATCCTAAAGACTTGGACTTTAGTCTAAAGGTTCTTCCACTATTTTATACAAATTGATAACCTCTACATTCAATTCGAAGAATTACTCTTAACCCTTTAGTGGGCACTAGAATCTATTTGATCGCATATGGGCCCTAGTGTGGCTCGGCCAACCCACGTGCACTAATAGGTAGGTTCTTAACCAATTGTTTCATCCAAACAATTTTTAGTGTTTATTTTGCCTCAGGCTCCTCTTCAGCTGGCATGTGGCACCTCCACCGAAAGTCCTAGTTAGGTCCAACCATTAACATGATAGGATTCAGTATAATCTACTAATAGATGACCAGGCCCGAGTGTGGCTCGGCCAACCCAATCACCTATAGAAGGTACACCTGACTCATCATATTATGAATGACAATTCCAATGGTCAGATAAGCATCAGGCATGTGGCGCCTCCAATGATTATCTAACCATTGGACCCATTATCACCGAACTTAATAGGAGGCTATGACCTAGTTATCTCCATAACCATTTCATTTTATGGACCTAATAATTTTAGAGGGTTTGATTTAATTGAGAAGAGAAGAGAAGAACCGGTTAATCTAGATCCTTCCACTGACTTCATCAAGTCAGATTAATAAGAACTAGATTCAATCCGGTTAAGGAGGCACCTAAATCAGTCATACTGATTTTTCTTAAAGGCATGGGTCAACTCGAATCATTAAAAAATTTAATCAAAATATGATTGACCATATCAACCAGGTAAGTGAGATCGGTGGAAGGGATATGCCATTAACTCGACAAAGACGAATCAGTGCGAATAGCTCCCAATTAAAAATCACCGGTTAAAATTGCCAAACTTACCTTAGACACCGACTGGTTAATCAATTTTAATTTGATTACTCAAATGACTCGGGCTCAACCTCTGAGCCTCAATCAAGTTTTATCTTGGTGTAATCAAAGGCATAAAATTTGATCAACTATAACTATTGTATTTGACCTAGAATTTTCTTGACCTAATCTAGTTACTACTTAATTAGATTTGATCAATTAACTCTGATTAGACCATGTTTGATTCTAACCCTAGGTCTAACCCAATTATAAAACTTGACTTGAGCTAACCCAAAATCCCAAGAATTATGCAATGTCATTTAATTGAGTTCATAATTCTAGATCTAGATTTTCATATCACTTAATTCTTAATTAAGTGTAAGCTTATGAAAATTTCAGATCATTGCATATTCTTTTAATTATATACTAATTACAAAGTTTTAGTTCTTAAAACTTATTTTTCAGATCTGAGATTTGCAATTAATCATGTTAAAATTTAGATTTAATTCTTGTTTAAATCTTAAATGATTTATGTTCATATATCACATATACAAACTAATATGAATTAACTTAAACAATATACATCATATGCATTTGTTTTCAGATCTGATTTGTTATTCAAAATTAGAAAATAAATAAGTCATAAATTTCATTTAGATCTAATCTAATCAAGTTTATGATTTCAGATTTATTCATATTCTCTATATCATATATACTTACATAAATATACATCACATGCATCCTATTTTTCAGATCTAATTAATCATGTAAAAATAGAAATTAAATCAATCATAAATCTCTTTTAGATCTGGTCTAAACATATATATGATTTTAGATTTAATTACAAAGATTAAAACTACTTTTAATCTTCTTTTCGTGGTTCATCTTCAAGGATTGAATCAAAGTGGCACCCCTACATACCATAAGAGATCCCATTGAATGGGAAAAGAGGGTTATGATGTTAGATGTATGCCCTAGAAGCCAATCTGGCTGACACATTATTAATTCTAGAACATAATTTTGTATTTGACTTTATTATTATTGAATAAATAAAAGGCATCTTTTCATTCATATTGTTATTGTGTCTATGAATCGTCCAAAGAATTAATAAGATGATGATGCATATTCTTAAGAGTTGAGAATTTGAGTCATGCATCATTGGTGATTAATTTCTAAATGTCCTGATCAATGGATTATCACGAGGACGGTGATCGATCCGATGAGATTAGTGCACACATTACTTTTATTGAGGATGGACAAGACTCGAGTCCACGATGTAGGGAGACTGAAGTAATATTGCAGGTGCTTGTTAGAGAACAAGAATACTGAGCGTGACCAAGACAAGAAGTCACTTGGATGTCTATCCACTCGTCAATGACTTGCTTGATGTTGCAGTAGTGTGACTGATCCTTTGACCAGAGATGCTTCGGCTACTCACAGTGAGTTTATTGTAGTTTGACTGCAAATATACATCGTCTCTAGATATATGGGTCCATGCAGTGTAGATTGGCTGCAGTAGGTTCACTGTAGGAGTAGGGTATGCACCTATATGGAATCTATCGACCTTGGTAGATAAGGAAAGATCCTATGTGATTTATAAGACTGAGTTCGTAAGACCACGGCCGGGGCAGTATGCACAGTGGAGAAAGAGTTTTCCACTCTCGAACTTAAGTTGAATAAATCTTGACATATGACAGACGATGGGATTTGACGAGTTGTCCATGACCTCCGTCCTGTAGGGATCCACGATAGTAGAACTGTATCATACGATAACTGCACCTAGAGGTTCATCATTCCATTCTGCTGGGTAGCCACTACATACTGCTAGGTGTCACTGGTGGATGGTGAGACTCACAGGGAATATCTTGATGATCGATAAATCCTGATGAGTTGAGTTGGAACTGTTTCAACCCATTGAAAGAAGTTTTCAATAATATTGTGATAGAGATCGCAATATATCTCACTACCAGACAGAATAAAATCTATGGGGTCACACACACTAGAGGTATTGACCGATTCGATGGTTGAAAAGTGATTATGAATCACGAGTAATCAATTCGATTGATAATCAGTAGAAGAAGGAACAATGGAAATTAATTAATTGGACTTAAATACAAATCCTACTTAGAGTAGGATTTCTGCAGTCCTAATTGGATTAGGACCGGGAGTCTGACTTGGAGTAGGACTGGGAGTCCTACTTGGAGTAGGACTGGGAGTCCTACTTGGAGTAAGATTCCTACAATCCTAATTGAATTAGGATTTTGAATTCAATTTGGATTCCTACTTAGAATAGGATTCCTAGAAGTCTTAATTGGATTAGGACTTCGGATTCAAATTAGAGTCCTAATTGGATTAGAACTAAAATTGAACAAATCCTAATTATATTAGGATCTCTTAAATCCTAATTAATTATTAATCTAATGAATCAAGATGACTCCTAATTGGGTTAGGATTGAAGAGTTCAATTGAGTCATGGTTCATTCAAGGTCTAATTCGATTAGGACTAGCATTGATTAAACCCAAAATTAGTTCACCCTTGGTCTAAGCCTAATTAGATTAGGACCTAACCATAAGTGGCCTTCCTAATCCAGATTAGGTTAACCAAGAAGGAGGGGCGTACGCCCCTCCTCCTTTTCCTCCTTGGTGCGGCAACACAAGAGGGGCCGGCGCCCCTCTTGGAAAAAGATCAAGGGCTCCTAATTTGTAGGAGCCCTTCATGCCTTTAAAAAGAGAAGTGGGTGGCACCTAGGGCATTCATTGAAGCCCTCTTCCTCTCCAAACAGTGGCACCCCTTCCTCCCTTTGGTCTTCAGCCGCAAGCAAGGAAGAAAAAGAAGAAGGCCTTGGCGGCCTCCTCCCCTTCCCTTCCTTCTTCCAACGTAGGGAAAAGAAAAGGCTGGGTCTAGCCTTTAGTTCTTCATCCAGATCCCTCCTTCTTCTTCCTCCTCCCAAGAACAATCAAGGGTTGATTCAAAGTGAGAAAATCAGCCATCCAAAGTTGTCTCTGTACGGGAGCTAGCACCCCGGGGAGACAAGAAAGCTTTGATCGGATCTCTACTTCGTGTGGATACCCGTAGAGGCCGGACGCATGTGCAGCTTCAAGCGAACCTTCATCCTAAACCACGAACTTCAGTTTGTGGTGATCATCTACCCGCACAAGGTGAAGATCTAATCTTCATAATGGTTTAAAAGTTTTTTTAATCCTAATCTATCTACGAATGATTTTTAAATAACGTTAATGAGATGAACGTCGATCCCGCGCATGCCAATTCCGCTGCAATCTGAAATTTTTTTAATTTTCTGCGGCATGGGCGGGTTCCCAACATATGAACCCTTCTTTCTCCTATGACCGGATGGCCTGGTGATCATTCCAATCGAATTACTTGACCACTAGAATTAGAAAACTTGTTTTAGGCATAAATGTTTAAACTACTTTGAACCTATGGCTCTGATACCACTGTTGGTAACCCAAGTGGTCGCATGCATATATTTTTCAAGATTTTACAGCGGAAGCATGAATTAAACTATTTAATTCTTATGCATGCTAGAGATCATATCTCTACAACAAAAATAGATCCAGAACTTTAAACATTTATCCTAAACAAGTATGCATAATTCTATGTCTAACATGTTGTCATGCAGAATTTCAGCAACCTAGTTGATTTCTAATCCTAATTTCTAATAAGATCAGATCTCATACCTTTTTGCTTTAAGAACTTTGATGATGCCTTGATCACTTTGTGTAACCGCACATGTGTCTGGCCTCTACGGATAGTCCACACGAAGCTCTAGGAAGATCCACAACTGCAGGAGTGCTAGCTCGTGTAGAGGTGCTACAGTGGCTGAATTTTTCTCCCTCGAAGCATTCAACTTTTGATTCTTCTTCGAGAGGATGAAGGATGGAGATGAAGGAGAAGAAGGAGGAGAGAAGGTGGCTGGCTCTCAGAATTTTTTCAGAATTTAGAACCCTTTCTAAAGACTATCTCTAGCAAACCCTAGGTGTGGGGGTCTTTTTATAGCCAAAAGACCCCCCATGCCTCACACCTCTTTTGGCCAACGAATTTGGCTGATCCGATTCCCAAAAATTTTGGTGAATCGGCAGCTATGAAGTGAACAAATTTTCTTTTAATCTTATGCCATGAATCCCTAAAAATCAAGGGGTTATTGCACCCCAAACTTCAGCCGCACGCCACCCTGCTTGATGCGCCATGCAGTCCTTACAAATTAGGGATTTGATTCTTATCTTTTTAGGAAGATTTTGTTAGATATATGCCCTAGAAGCCAATCTGGCTGACATATTGTTAATACTAGGGACATAATTTTGTACTTGACTATTTATTATTGAATAAATAAAAAGGCATCTTTTTCATTCATATTGTTTATGTGTCTATGAATCGTCCAAGAATTAATAAGATGATGATGCATATTCATAAGAGTTAAGAATTTGAGCCATGCATCATTGGTGATTAAATTTCTGAATGCTCCTGATCAATGGATCATCACGATGACGGTGATCGATCCGATCAGTGCACACATTGCTTTCCTTATGGATGGACGAGACTCGAGTCCACGGTGTGGAGACACTGAAGTAATAGTGCAGGTGCTTGTTAGAGAACAAGGGTACTGAGCGTGACCAATACAAGAAGTCACTTGGATGTCTATCTACTCGTCAGTGACTTGCTTGATGTTGCAGTAGTGTGACTGGTCCTTTGACCTGCGGTGCTTCGGCTACTCACAGTGAGGTTATTGTAGTTTGACTGCACATACACATGGCCTCTAGATATATGGGACCATGCAGTGTAGATTGGCTACAGTAGGTTTACTGTAGGAGTAGGGTATGCACCTATATGGAATCTATCGACCTTGGTAGATAAGGAGAGATCCTATGTGATTTATAAGACTGAGTTCGTAAGACCTCGGTCGGGGCAGTATGCACAGTGGAGAAAGAGTTTCCACTCTCGAACTTAAGTCGAATAAATCTTCACATACGACAGACGATGGGATTTGACGAGTTGTCCATGACCTCCGTCCTGTAGGGATCCACGATAGTAAGATTGTATCACACGTTAACTGCACCTAGAGGTTCATCATTCTATTCTGCTGGGTAGCCACTATATGCTGCTAGGTGTCATTGGTGGATGGTGAGACTCACAGAGAATATCTCGATGATCGATAAACCCTAATGAGTTGAGTTGAAATCGTTCCAATCCATTGAAAGGAGTTTTCAATGATATTGAGATAAAGATCGCAATATATCTCACTACCAGTCAGAATAGAACCTATGGGGTCACACACACTAGAAGTATTGACCAATCCGATGGTTGAAATGTGATTATGAATCACGAGTAATCAATTTGATTGATGATCAGTTGAAGAAGGAACAATGAAAATTAATTAATTGGACTTAAACATGAATCCTACTTGGAGTAGGATTCCTAGAGTCCTAATTGGATTAGGACTGGGAGTCCTACTTGCAGTAGGACTGGGATTCCTACTTGAAGTAGGATTCCCACAATCCTAATTAGATTAGGATTTTGAATTTATTTTGGATTCTTACTTAGAATAGAATTCCTAGAAATCCTAATTGGATTAGGACTTTGGATTCAAATTAGAGTCCTAATTGGATTAGGATTAAAATTAAATAAGTCCTAATTGGATTAGGATTTATTAAGTCCCAATTAATTATTAATCTAATGAATCAAAATGACTCCTAATTAGATTAGGATTGAAGGGTTCAATTGAGTCATGATCATTAAGTTCTAATTGGATTAGGACATTGCATGGATCAAACCCAAAATTGATTTACCCTTGGACTAAGCCTAATTAGATTAGGGCTTAGCCACATTAGGGCATCCCAATCCTCCTTAGAGGAGGATTAGGGCTAACCAAGAGGGAGGGGCGCCCTCCTTGGTGCGGCAACACAAGAGGGGCCGGCGCCCCTCTTGGAAAGTGATCAAGGGCTCCTAATTTGTAGGAGCCCTTCATGCTTTAAAAGGAGGTGTGGGCGGCACCCTAGGGCAATTGATAGAAGCCCTCTCCCCTCCAAGCCGTGGCCTCCCTCTCCTCTTCCTTGGTTCAGCCGCAAGCAAGGAAGAAAGCTCCAAGGTGTTTGCGGCCATCTTCTTCCCTCCTCCTTGGTTCCAACGCAGGGAAAAGGAAGAAGGCTGCAGGGGCCTTGATCCTTCTCTACTCTTCATCCTTCTTCTTCCTCCTCTCAAGCACAATCAAGGGTTGATCAAAAGGGAGGAGATCAGCCATTCAAAGAAGTCGCTGCAAGGGAGCAAGCACCCCGGAGAGACAAGGAAGCTTTGATCGGATCTCTGCTTCGTGTGGATACCCGTAGAGGCCGAACACTTAAATGGCTTCAAACCAACCTTCATCCTAAAACCATGAACTCCAGTTTGCGGTGATCATCTACCCACACAAGGTGAAGATCTGATCTTCCAATTGTTTTAAAAGTTTTAATTCTAATCTATCTACGAACGGTCTGAAACAACGTTCATGCGATGAACGGTTGATCCCGCGCATGCCTCTTCCGCTGCATCTGAATTTTTTAAAATTTTTCTGCAGCATGGGCGGGTTTGCAACAGTGGTATCAGAGCCTAGGCTTCGTAGTTTAAGATTAGAATTAATTTTAAATAGGCATATAAGATCTGAAAATTGAAAGATTATGCATGCTGAAATTTTTCTGCATGCAGATTTTTTCAAGGGTGCTGATTTTTACATGCTGATTTTTATGTGATAAATTGATGATTCTAATTGCATTGTTAATAGGATTACAAAGTTTAGAATCATGTTTAGCATGATCAGCAACCCATGTCATAAAATAATCAATCAGATTTTAGATCTGAAAATTATAATTGTTGCATACGGTGATGATCATAGGATTCAAACCCTTTTGGTATCAAATGTAATGACCTGCGATGTAATCTGTAATGTCATGTAATTTTTCAGATGCTTGCATGCATTTTATTTGATGTTTTGAGGGGCCTACGTGCCTCCTAAAAAGGGATGTAATATATATTTTTATTTTATATATCTGGTTGTATTTCTATGATGTGATGTACGTCAACGATCAAGTCAAAGACAGTACATGGGATGAACGGCGATCTGAGCGGTTGATGGTGATTGGATCAAGAGTTGATCAGGGATCGAATCAAGAAGGCTTGAAGCCAATTCAAGAGTTGAAGACCAGTTGATCGATTGACGTGCATGTGCTTGTAATATGACCTAATTAGAATCTATTATCATCACCTATTTAAAGTTTAGCTTTATTTATTGCTGCGATTATAACTGCCTGCGATGTGCCGTTTGTATGTGATGTGAATGAGAGCGGGATAGATAGGTTTACATGTGATGTAGCAAACCCAATTGAGACCTAAATTAAAACCTCCTCAATCAAGTCGAGAGTGGAACCAACATGAGCGAGTCATATTAGATTAATTGATCTAATTAGTGTCTAGGAAAGCATGAAAGGTGGTTACTTAATTAGGACCTTACTCTCTGAGTAAGGGGAGCCTCCCACCTGTTTACCTGGTTAATTGATCGATTACCTTCTTATGAAGAGCTCAAAGTTGCAAACACTAAGACCTGATTAATCGATATTAAGTCCATAGGTCTTCCACCGTAGTAGAGTTGCTAAGATCTTTCTGATGTTGATTTGTCTCGACTGGACACAGTGGGCAAGTTGCATCGGGGGGCTGGACCTCTCTATAGATATGAGATGTTGTAGGGTAAAGATGGGGTTGGGCACCAATAACTGCTAGGTGAGGATCCAATGACGACTTTATTTCTACGGTTATACGGTGGGTCTGACTTAACTAAGGAATGGGACCAATAACTGTTAGGTGAGGTCTTCATGACTTAGAGACCAAGTAGCACTGCAACATGCTTAAGAAGCATTGTACAAGAGTTATACACTCATCTGTTTGTGTGTCACCAATAACTGTTAGGTGAGGTGGCATGTAAATCGGTGGGACCACAGTACCCACTAGAAATCCTAGTCGTGTAGGATTTTCATTTTCCTACCAGGGGAGTGTGAGGAATTCATAAAAATAGTGGGGAGGTACATTTGTTCTAAAGACCCTAGAACAGATTAGGATCAAGTACAAAAGTCTAACTAGAATCTTTACTCTCTGCAGATCATAATGTCAGCCTCAAACCCTTTGACCCGTATTCTTGAGACCAACCGATTGACCGGTACCAATTAGAAAGACTGGCTTAGAAATCTCAAAATTGTTCCGAGTTGCGAGAAAATAGGCTATGTGCTCGACAATGACATCCCCACATTACCAGCACGTCCAACTACTGATCAGCGTGCGACGCATTAAAAGTGGACAGACGATGACATTAGGATCAAGTGCTATATCATGGCATCCATGTCCAATGAACTCCAATGCCAGCATGAGAATATGAAGACTGCTAGGGACATACTGGCACACCTGCAAGAGTTGTATGGTGAGGCAGAGTCGCACAGCTCGTTTTGAAGTGTCCAAGAGGCTCTTCAAAGCAAAGATGCGTGAGGGGCAGTCTGTCCATGATCACGGTCCTGACTATGATCAAGGACCTGGAGGAGCTTGAGAAGCTCGGTATGAACATGCACAAGGCATTGCAAGTAGATCTGATCCTTCAATCCCTTCCTGATTCATTTGGACAGTTTATAGTAAACTACCACATGAATAAGATTGAATGCACTAAGACTGAACTATTAAACATGTTGGTAACTGCTGAGGGAGCCTTGAAAGGTTCAAGGGGCAATGTTCTTGCTGCTGAGTTGACTTCTGGTTCCAAGAGAAAGTCTACTTGGAAGAAAAAGAAGCCTGCGAAGAAGCAGAAGAAAGACAAGAAGCCAAAGAAGGAAGTTCAAAAGAAAAAGGCTAATGATAAAGGAAAATGTTTCCACTGCAATGTCGACGGCCACTGGAAAAGGAACTGTCCTTCATACCTCGAGAGCCTGAAGAACAAGAAGGCTGACACACCTTCAGAAGGTAGACTTGCTCATAATTGAAACTAATCTAACGGTTTCTTCTACTTCTAGTTGGGTTATAGATTCTGGTTCTAGTGCTCACTTGTGCACTACTATGCAGGGTCTAAAGGAAAGTAGAAGGCTGGCGGAAGGTGCGGTAACCCTTCGGGTTGGCAACGGGGCAAAAGTTGCTGCTGTGGCTGTGGGCACCTACCATCTGCGACTACCGTCTGGTTTTAGTTTATTACTTAGAGATTGCTATTATGTACCTGCTGCTAGCAGAAAGTTGATTTCTATTTCATGTCTAGCACAGGAAGGTCATGTTTTTACATTTGACAAAGACTGCTGTTTCATTTATTTCAGAAATAAAATAGTCGCACGTGGTTTTATGATTGACAGACTCTATCATTTGCATATGGATGTATCTGTAAATGTATCCGAGCAAGAAGTGAGTGCCAAAGGATCCAAGAGATCCAGGGATGAGATAAACCAAAAATATTTGTGGCACCTCAGACTTGGCCATATTAGAGAAGACAGAATGAACAAAATGGATAAAGATGGGCTTCTCGGCTCATTGACTTCCAAGTCATATCCAGTTTGCGAGTCCTGTGTTCAAGGAAAAATGGCTAGATTGCCCTTTGTAGGACATGGGAAGAGGACCACTGAATACTTACCCTGGTACACATAGATGTGTGTGGCCCATTCGATGTGCAAGCGAGGAGATGTTATTCATACTTTATTACCTTTACCGATGATTATTCACGGTATGGGTATGTGTATCTTATGAGACACAAATCTGAATCTTTTGAAAGTTCAAAGAGCTCAGAAATGAAATAGAAAAACAACTGGAAAATCCCTTAAGGCTCTTCGATCAGATCAAGGAGGAGATACCTTAGTGGGGAATTCCGGGACTATCTCAAAGAGAATGACATAGTCTCACAATGGACTCCTCCGGGTACACCTCAACTCAACGGGGTGTCAAAGAGGAGAAATCGGACTCTATTAGATATGGTCCGGTCCATGATGAGCTTCACTGATCTACCGATGTTCTTTGGGAGATGCCTTACTTACCACAGTATATCTACTGAATAGAGTTTCCTCTAAATCCGTTCCTACCACACCGTATGAGATATGGCATGGTAAGAAACCAAGTCTTGGTCATCTCAAGATTTGAGGATGTCCGGCCCACGTCAAAAGACTACAGGCGGACAAACTAGAGGCTAGAACCATAAGTGCTCGTTTTATAGGATATCCAAAAGAGTCATTAGGATACAATTTTTACGTCTCAGAGGATCACAATGTGTTTGTGACCGTCATGCATCTTCTTGGAAACCAGTTTATCCTTGATAGAGGCAGTGAGAGAAAAATTGAGTTTGAAGAGAAAGTCTCTTAAAAGCAACGAGTCATAGATCCTATCGAACCTATTAATACAGAGCCAGTACACGATGTCCTCAACCACCTCGCAGATCTAGTAGGGTCTCCCATCCTCTCGATAGATACTTAGGTATGCTACGAGAGGATACTAAGGGAAATGTTCCTCATGGGAGATAGGGATCAACATACCGGATCCCAAAACCTACGACGAGGCGATATCTGATATCGATTCCGAGAAATGGTTAGAAGCTATGAGTCAGAATTAGACTCCATGCATTCCAACCAAGTCTGGACTTTTAGTGGATCACCAAAAGGTATTGTACCTATTGGATGCAAATGGATCTACAAAAGAAAGATAGGTTTCAGATGGAAAGGTAGAGACCTATAAGGCAAGGCTGGTAGCGAAAGGGTATAGTCAGCGAAGGCATTGACTATCAGGAGATTTTTCACCTGTAGCCATGCTGAAATCCATCCGAACATTGCTTGCCATTGCAGCATTTCATGATTATGAAATCTGGCAGATGGATGTGAAAACTGCTTTTCTGAATGGATATCTTAATGAAGATATCTATATGGAACAGCCTTTAGGTTTCACTTCCAGTGATGGAGAGACAAGGTCTGCAAGCTGCAAAGGTCCATTTATGGACTAAAGCAAGCATCTCGGAGTTGGAACACTCGCTTTGATGACGCAATCAAAACGTTTGATTTCATCAAAAACGAAGAAGGAACCGTGTGTCTATAAGAAGGATAGTGGGAGTGCTGTCGTGTTTCTCGTACTGTACGTGGACGACATCCTCCTGATAGGGAATGATATTCCATGCTAACCTCGGTCAAGGTCTGGTTGTCAAAAGAGTTTTCCATGAAAGACCTTGGGGAAGCATCCTATATTTTGGGAATAAAGGTCTATAGAGATAGATCTAAAAGGATGCTTGGCCTATCACAGAAGATGTACATAGAGGAAGTGCTGAAAAGGTTCAGCATGGAAAACTCTAAAAGGGTCTCCCCTAGGCATGGAATTCATCTCTCAAGAAGATGTGCCCCAACACATCTGAAGAGATTCAACGCATGAGCAAGATCCCTTATGCATCGGCAATAGGGAGCCTCATGTATGCCATGCTATGTACGACCTGATATAGCCCTAGCTGTGAGTGTCACAAGCAGATATCAGTCGAATACATGAAGAACACTGGACAGCTGTGAAGAATATTCTTAGTACTTGAGAAGAACTAAAGATTTATTCTTGGTCTTTGGAGGATCATCAGAGTTAAAGTAGAAGGGTACAGATTCAGACTTCAGACTGATGTCGATGATAGGAAGTCAACATCTGGATATGTGTTCTTGTGCAATGTGGTACGGTGAATTGGAAAAGTTCTAAACAACCGATCATTGCTGATTCTCTACTATGGAAGCTGAATACATCGCCGCCTCTGAAGCTGCTAAAGAAGGCTTCTGGTTCAAAAATTCATTGCAGAGTTGGACGTGATGACATCAGATGCCATAACACTCTACTGCGATAATAATGGCGCCATAGCTCTTGCTAAGGAGCCAAGTCTCATCAGAAGTCAAGCACATAGAGCGGCGCTTCCACTCATACGCGACTATGTTGAGAAGAAGTATGTCGAGGTGCAGAGAGTAGACTCTGCGGACAACGTGGGCAGACTGTGGAGTGATTGATTAAAACCTTATTTGATTTTGATGAGCTCAAAGCATTTGAGTATATTTCTTGTTTACTAATGAATTCAATTAAGTGTTTCAGTGAAAATCTTGTCTAAGTGTTCAAGACTTGGTTCATAATTTTTGGATAAGTTAAGAAGTCAGCTTGAACCAAAGTCTGAGACTCGAGTCGACTCCAGAGTATCACGAGTCGACTCCAAGCGTATCAAGTTCACTGGCACGAGCTCGAGTCGACTCTGGATCAGTACGAGTCGACTCCGACTGAGAACAGACAGACGAACAGAAAGCTTCAACTCAGAACCTGTAACGAGTCGACTCCCGAGTGTGCGAGTCGACTCCCGAAGTGTGCGAGTCGACTCCGATGTTCACCGAGTCGACTCAGGGTGTAGTAAGAGTCGACTCCAAGAGGAATACAAAGAAAAAGTCAGAGAGCAGTTTTCGGGTCTGAGATTCGAGTCGACTCCAGTGGAACGCGAGTCGACTCCGATGGTTGGCAGGTCGACTCCAAAGACAGCAAGAGTCGACTCTCAGCAGTACACAAAGAAAAAGTCAGAGGGCAGATTCTGGACTCTGAGATTTGAGTCGACTCTCGCATTACGCGAGTCGACTCCGAGACTCCGCGCCACAAAGAAGACAGAAGACCAAGTTACTGCCTCTGAGATTCGAGTCGACTCCCAGAAAGCTAGAGTCGACTCCAAGGCAGCTTCACATCAAAAGGGCAGAAGACCAAGTTTCGGAAACTGAGAGCCGAGTCGACTCCGAGGAATCTCGAGTCGACTCCAAGACGGGCGAGCCAAAAGACAGAAGATAGGGAGTTCGGGCTCTGAGCGCCGAGTCGACTCCCAGGACAGTCGAGTCGACTCGAGTGGACAAATTCAAAATACGTCCACGGACTTCATGGGATGAGCGACTCCGAGAAAGCCAAGTCAGCTCCAGAAGTTGGCGAGTCGACTCTAGGTCAAGACGAGTCGACTCCCAGTCGCGAAGGCAACTTTAATTCAAATCTGGAACAGTTGCAGAGTCGACTCCAGAAAAGTATGAGTCGACTCCCGCTACAGACGAGTCGACTCCTGATCGCGCGAGTCGACTCCAACCCACCAAACGGACACATTGTCAGACTGTACAGAGTGTGCAGAACGGGCAGAAAAGCTCTCTAACGGCTAGTTTCCGTGGGGGTTGGTTTAAATAGCCACAGAGGACTGTAGCAAGGCAGAGAACAACCATTCCACTCCAAGTAATCAAGCTTTCAATCTCTGCACTTGTTCTTCAACGAAAAGAGGGAAGAGCAGCATTAACTGCATCCACCTACTTCTTCCCAACATTGAAAGAGCCTTCTCCTGCATTCAAGTTCGACTACACTTCAAGAGGAGACCGAAGTTCAAGAAGCCCTTCCTCTTCTCCAACTTAAAAGCGTTTGAGGGCTCTTAACTTCGTTATTGTTCATATTGCCATTTATCTGCTTTTGAGAAGCTGTATTTTTCTGTTTGTCTCTTTTATCTACACCTTTGTCTTTGCTTGGTTCAATCGGGGCATTGAATCAGAGTATTGAGGTTGGTTGGTGAGCCGAGTGTAAAACACGTGTAAGGGTTCGATTGTGATCCGAGAAAACAATCCGGGGGTTGTTCTAGTCGGTGAGCCTGGAAAAACCGACGAGTTCGTTGTGAGCTCGTAAAACAACAAGTTTGGTTGTTTGAGCTTGGAAAACAACCGGCTGTATCCGGGTTATAGTGAATTCCCAAGAGAGACTTGGGGAGTGGCGTAGGAGCAAGGGTTAGCTCCGAACCACTATAAAAGCTTTGTGTTTGTGATTGCTTGTCTCTTCCATTACTCTCTTTCATTACACATCACAGCAACTAATTAATCATCTTGTAAAAAGATTAATTAGTCACCCACAAACGCTTTAATAGT